>NC_136524.1:24384468-24389468 GCF_053919585.1 Euprymna scolopes | reverse complement strand
AGCCGCACTGATGAGCTATGAAACAGCAAAACAGTACTGTATGTGGATGGCTATATATATATATATATATATATATATATATATATATATATATATATATATATATATATATATATATATATATATATATATATAAATGGAACGTCTGGTTTATTCAAAATCGATAAACTAGAAATTTACAATCCCGTTTTCTGTGAATCTTTATCATCTAACTGTGTTTTTAAATATTAAAAAGTAAATATTACCTTATAAAAATAAAAAATAAAACTTTTATTCGTCGGATGATGAAAAATTACGATTCTGACTATAACACACTTTTTTTTTTAATCGTTAAAATAGTAACACAGAAATTAATATTAAATAAAATAAAAATATTTTTCGTAATGCGGAACTATTTTCGCCATTTTGTTTCCGTTAGAAATTGAGCGGTCCACGAATTGATGACTTCCGAATTACAATATTTCATTATCTGTTTAATTGATAAGTATAAAAAAACATTCCTTTTTTTTTTTTTTTTTAATTTAAATTCATTGTGGCGGTCCTTATGATAAAATTATACCATTTTGAAATGATTAAACATAACGGTTCTGACTACCCGTGCGTATATAAAAAAAAAACTTTTGGGGGGCAGGATTGGAGTTTAGGGTGCGATTAACCTCGAACCCAAAGCAACTCAAACCAAAAACGAAAGGGACACATTATATCGATTCACCGGTTTTTATCTATGAAAACAGTGATCATATCGTTCAGTTTACAAATAAGCTGAACTTATTTTTCCAAATTAAACAATATAAACAGAATTTTTTCTTTTATTGTAAACAATATTGTAAATTTCTTTTAATATTGACCTATTTTAATGTTAGTCTTTTTCTTTATCGCTAAAAGGCATTAATATTAATTTTAATTCAATTTTAGTGATATTTGTTTACTCTGATGTCGTCGCGCAAAAAATCATGCTGGAAATGAAAAAAAAAACCCAAACAATATAAACAGTTTTTTTTTTAAATAAAAAACGAAACAATTTTTATTTACATTGTAAACATATAGAAATAGAACTTTTGATAATTAAAAAAAATTAAACAATACGAACAGAATTGTTGCGGTACTTTTGGTGGGAGGTGTTTTGTAACTATTCTGTACTTTCACCTAACAATTTCATCTTTTTTTTTTTTTTTTTTTTTTACAAAAACACATATTGTTCACGTATGCCTTTTATTAGCAGGGGAAAGCTTTCCCCCCTTTTCGCCACATTAATTCTATCATGTGTTGTCTTTACACTTGTCCTCATTTTTTTTTAACCCTTCCTTCACTCAGTTGACGTCGCGCAAGAAATGCTGGAAATAAAAAAAAAAAAAACAATATAAACAGATTAAATAAAAAACGAAACAATTTTTATTTACATTGTAAATAGAACCTTTGATTATTTAAAAAAAAAATTTGAACAATACGAACAGAATTGTTCTTGAACTTTTGGTGAGGGTGAAAAACACACCCCCACCAAAAGTACCATAACAATTCTGTTCGTATTGTTTCAAATTTTTTAAATTATCAAAAGTTCTATTTCTATATGTTTACAATGTAAATAAAAATTGTTTCGTTTTTATTTTGAAAAAATCTGTTTATATTGTTTTCTTTTGTTTTTTCATTACCAGCATTTTTTTTTTTTTTTGCGTAATGTCAACGGAGTAAACACATATCACTAAAATTGAATTAAAATTAATATTAATGCCTTTTAACGATAAAGAAAAAGACTAATATTAAAGTAGGTCAATATTAAAAGAAGTTTAGAATATTGTTTACAATAAAAGAAAAAAATTCTATTTATATTGTTTAATTTTGAAAAATATGTTCAGCTTATTTGTAAACTGAACAATAGTGGTCAGTTTCCATGCATAAAAACCGGTGAATCGATATAATGTGTCCCTTTCGTTTTTGGTTTTAGTTGTTTTGGGTTCGAGGTTAATCGCCACCTAAACTCCAATCTGCCATTTCCCCGAGTTGCTTTTATATAAGACTAGCGGGGGTATTCGGCGTTGCCCGGGTGTTTGGAGGTGTGTGTTGGTGGGAGCGGGGGTAGATTAAAACAACCCTGTTAAAAAAAAACGTTGGCCGGTTGTTTGGCGGTGTAACAGAAAAAAAAAAGTTTTAGTATAAAGGTAGGCTTGAACCCCGAACGTTTGACGCGGAGGTGGAAAGGAAATGGAAAAAAAATCCCTGCGACCTAACCATCTCGACCACGAGAATAGATGAATTGATAAGTGTGTTAAGTTGACGTTTATAAACCGAAATTAGCAGGTGCGACAACGTCAAGTTGCGGAAGCCAGTTTCTATTTTCCCCGCTACGCGGCGATCAAACAATAAAAAAACACACAAAAATAACTAACGTAAGGCAAACGAACGATGAAAACAGAAAAACGAGCACGTGAAAAATGGCTTAAATAAGCCTGTTTCGATATTAAAATTTTAAAAAATCGGTGGGTACCCGGGTGTTTTTGGGTGTCGCTAAGAATAAGCGAAGTAAAAAAAAAATAAAAAAAAGCAGAAAAACGAACGTTACGTGAAAAATGGTTTAAATAACACTGGTTCAATATTTAAATTTAAAAAATCGAAAAAAAAACATCTCACACCACGATTCGAACCCAAAACGTTTCGACAATGAAGCAAGGCCTTAACCAACTGACCTAACGCGACGTACGTGAAATTTGTTCGGTTTTTCAACTATTTAAAGTAAATCAGGTCACGACGTCATCTGATGCATGCGTAGAATCGTTTATTGTCACGAGAGGACCGTTTTTGTTGACCCCCCCCTGTCGAAAATTGTCGATTTCGGGGTGAAAAAGTTAACGTTTTTGGTCAATTTTTCGATATTTTTCGAGCAAAGGATGCAGCTTCGATGTGATACCGAGTTTGTGAATTTTCGTCGCGTCTGTCGAAAGTTTTTAGCAAACATCCAAACATACACACATACATACATACATACATACATACATACATACATACATACATACACACATACATACATTTTCGCTTTTATATATATAGAAAATATTAATGCTTTTCCTTTATTAAAACCGTGGTAGTGTTGTGCTTTAAACTAACAATTTATTTTTAAAAAAAATACTTTAGTTCCACCTCCACAATTTTTAACATGGGTGGGTAGGGGTTGTTTATTCTGCAAGCCGTTATTAACATGGGGAGTAAGGGTGTATTTATTCCAAAAGCCGTTTTTTACATGGGGAGGTTAGGGGTGTTTATTCTGAAAGCCATTCTTAACATGGGAATATTGAGGGTGTTTATTCCTAAAGCTGTTCTTAACATGAGGAGATTATCGGTTTTCATTCCAAAAGCCGTTCTTAATATTGAGAGGTCGGGGTGTTTATTCATGGCCGCCAGTGAATTATAGTGCATAGCACAGGTCTTTATATCTCGAAAACTACTTGCCTGTGCAAATTGTAAATAGGCATTTCTTATTCAGCATTGTCGAAAACCTTTAAGAGTAGTAATTTCAAAACAAATCGTGGAGGGGGACCTAATGTAACAAAATACCAAAAAAAAAACAAAAAACAAATAAAAAAAACAGACACCATGAAATTTACATTTGTTAAAAGTATAAAACAGTAATTGTTATATTAAGAAATAAAGCATAAGTAAAAGATGTTTTGTTTTTGTTTTTCGATAAAACTTATTCTAACAAACTTGAAAGTACAGAGTTGTTTTTATATAAGAAAATATGAATGCTTTTCCTTTATTAAAACCGTTGTACACAATAGCATTGTGCTTTAAACTAACAATTTATTTAAAAAAAAAGAAAAAAGGTAAATTTTTACTTTAGGTCCACCTCCACAATTTTTAACATGGGTGGGTAGGCGTTATTTATTCTGAAAGCTGTTCTTATTGAGAGATTGGGGGTGTTTATTCATAGCTGCCAGTGAATTATAGTGCATAGCACAGGTCTTTATATCTCAAAACCTACTTTCCTCTGCAAACTGTAAATAAGATTTTCTTATTCAGCATCGTCGAAATCGTTTAAAAGTAGTAATTTTAAAACAAATTGTGTAAGTGAACCTCAAACGCAGGATAAGTTACTTTTCTATCTAACAGGCTATTTTTTTTTTGGGGGGGGGTTGTATTACTGTACACATAGGTTAGAAAAAGTTGCCAAAAAAAACAAATGTATAACAAATATTATCAAAGGCAAAATAAGTTACTTTTCTACCAAATTGGCTTATCCAGTTAGGTAGAAAAGTAACTTATCTTGCCTTAGAGAACATTTGTTATATATTTATTTTTCGACAACTTTTTCGGATCTGTGTTCAGTAATACAAACCCGTTTGATTTAATGTAATGTTTAGTCGACTCAAAAACCAGTGTTTATCAGTGTATTTGAAAAATACAAATGGTGGCGGACACTGTTGATTATGTTGTTTTGGAAAATGAGTTAAAACTAATAAACTATACAATATACTGTCAAAAATCCACCAAATATGTTAGCCTATGTCACGGTCACATATATTCGGTGGGTTTCTTACACTCTAATGTATAGTTTTTTAGGGTTTTTTTACTTATTTTCCAAAACTTAACATATTCAACAGAGTCCACGACCATTTGTCTTTTTCAAATACATTGATAAACACTGTTTGGTTTCCGAGCTGATTAAATATTTTACATTAAATAAGAACAAACAAATTATCCAGTCATGTAGAAATGTAACTTACCTTACCTTTGCTTACATTTATTTGTTTGTGGACAACTTTTCGAATCTGCGTATAGTACCCCCCCCCCACAAATATTAATTGAAAAGTAAGATTTTTGATTACAAAAAAAGCACACAAAAAAAAATCGATTAACCATTCCAACATTTTAGCAACGTTCGGCTTCATCCATTGACTGCTGGTCTAGTCCAAGCCATGATTGATGGAAACTCCTAAGGATCCTGGTTAGATACTGCAAGAGTACCGGTTTTTTTTTTGGTTTTTTTTTTTCATTTTTGTAATTTTTTT
>NC_136524.1:24366968-24369468 GCF_053919585.1 Euprymna scolopes | reverse complement strand
GAGCGTTGTCCTGCAGGAGGAGGGTACCTTTGCTGATCTTACCCCGCTTCTTGATTTTCATAGCTTCCCTTAATTTCCTAAAAAGTGAAGTATATTAGGCTCCTGTAATTGTGGTACCCTTTGCCAGGAAATCTGTCATCACTAATCCGTCCTGGTCCCAGAAGATTGTGAGCATGACCTTGCTAGCAGAAGGCTGCACCCTTCCCTTCTTTAGAGGTGGTGAGTCCAAGTGCTTCTACTGCATTGACTGGGCTTTGGCCTCTGGATCATAATGATGGACCCAGGTTTCATCTTGTGTGATCAGCCTTTTGAAAAACTTTGACTCATCTTCTTGGCACATCTCCAAATTCATCCTCAAGCACTCGACGCGTTCTCGCTTCTGGAATGGTGTGAGCAACCTGGGAATCCATCTGGCAGACACCTTATGCATATGCAAATGGTCATGAATGATAGTTTCCACAGACCCTGTACTAATCTTGACATCTTGGGTTATTTGGCGAATAGTAATACGCCGATCTTCAAAAATGGCAGCCTCAACTTGACGGAGAGATGTCTCAGCAATGGTAGAAAGGGGGCGAGCAGGTTTGGGAGCTCTTTCCACAGACTTCTTTTTTTTTCTTGTTTTTTAAGGCCATATGATGGGGCATTATCACCATAAGTTTCTTTCATTTCATGAAAAGTCTCCTGTGTGTCCTTTCAAATACAAAAACCGGATCACTGCTCGACATTCAACAGTCTCCATTTCACACCTAACTCAGTTCAAGCACCTGTAAAACAGAAACCACAATTAGTACAGAGGTGTAATTTGCCACATAACCCGTAGAGATATAAATCATTGCACATGCAAAATATCAGCTAAATCAGACAACTGGAAGTGGGTCAGGGGCATTACTTATTGCACGCCTCTCGTGTATATATATATATGTATATATATATATATATATATATATCATGTTTGAAGGATATATATATATATACATATATATAATGTTAGCTTCAGTCTACTTAAATATATATATATATATATATATATATATATACATACATACATATATATATATATATATATATATATATATATATATATATATATATATATAATCTTATTTGTAGTATTCCGAATTTTACTGGGTTTATATAATTCAGTAATCGTTCATATACCAATAAATTTTAAACCAAAAAGAGATGACTTAAACTGTGAGCTACAAAATTATCATATTTCATAATTGAGCATTCATATATTGTTTTAATGAAAACCAAGAGATCAAGGAATGGATTGATAGCAACAAATAGTGCAACTGACCTTGAAATACACTATTTGTTGCTATCAACCCATTCTTTGAAGAACAAAAATACATACACAAACAACACTTCAAACCGGCACACTATTACAGATATATAGATGACATCTTTGTCATTTGGCCACACGGTGAAAAGACATTGATGAACTTCTTCCAGCATATAAACAACTGCCATAATAATATTAAATTCACGATTGAACACTCAACCACACACATCACATTTTTAGATGTTCTGGTTAATATTTCAAATAATTATATCACCACTTTTCTACACACAAAACCGACCGATGGACACAATTACCTACATTTTGGAAGTTGCCACCCAATCACAACAAAAAAGTCTATCGTATACAGTCAATGCCTGCGCATTAAAAGTTGCCACCCAATCACAACAAAAAAGTCTATCGTATAAAGTCAATGCCTGCGCATCGGATTATGACGCACAGTTAGGCATTTTAATCAACCACTTTCTTCGCAAAAACTATCCATTCAAAATATTAAAAGAAGCCATCAGCAAAGCATTGCGCATTAACAGACACAACCTACTAACTAACCTATATATGCATATATATCATTCTTGTTCCTATTTACAATGCCTCCCCACGCGACAGAGTTAGACACCAGGGTCGTTTTTTAACGTGGAGAAAAGGAATAAAAATAAAAATTGTCTCAATCGTGAAGGATTTCTCCTCCATTGACAGAGAACAAGAAATTGAAGTGCAGCATCTGAAGAACAGATACTACACTGTGATCTTGTCCCGAAGGCCAACTTGTTATAATCCCCTATATATATATATATATATATATATATATATATATATATATATATATATATATATATAATGTGTAGATTTCTTGTTGTTGTTGTTGTTTTTTGTTTTTTTTTCAAACGATGAATACGGTTAATATTGGCTTCACCTCGAAGCTCGTATTTATTTAGAAAGTCGCCCATAATTTGTTTGGACCTATATATGACATTTTTATTTATTTATTATTTTTAAAACAGTAATCTACGTACATGCGTGTTTCAAGTTAAACAACTCTCATCAGCGTAGCTCGACTGTTTTTTATATATATATATATATATATATATATATATATATATATATATATATATATATATATATAGTAAGAGAGAGAGAGGATATTAAATAGGACAGAGGGTCTTTGTTTGATTATTCACTTTTTGACTTTTTTCT
>NC_136524.1:24354468-24361968 GCF_053919585.1 Euprymna scolopes | reverse complement strand
CGGTTTCTCTTTTACCGTTGGTATAAGATCGCCGCCAAAGGAGACTCTAACCTCCTTCTCTTTCCCTCTTTCCTGATTGTAATAGTCTTTGACTTTTTGGCTAGACCTATTCTTTCAGTCGTTTAAGTAACACCCTGGTGTTTTTCTACCCTCTTGTCAATGTTGTGATATCGTCCATAAACGACCGGAGTGGTGTTGTTGTTTCTGCCCATCACATTTACGCACTTTTAGAAGTATATTCATCACGAGCACAAAGAAGAGCATCAATATTGTACACCCAGTTAAAATTCCTACCTCTAGCCTTTGCGAATATTGTGAACGATCCCATTGTAAATTGCATCTTGAACATACCGTAGTACTTCCTCACTATGCTTTGAACTTGCTTCGTTATTCAAAAGAATTCTATTGCATATTCTATTAGAACATGTGAGATAGATCCGTATGCATTTGCAAGGTTAAGCCATACTACTAAGAGGTTACTCTTCTCTTCCTTTGCTTTCTGTATTTCCTCCTAAATTCATAAAGCCTGCTCTACACATATAAGTGAAGAATAAAGCAGTCTCAGAACAGACGGACCTTTGAAATGGGGGGGTCACTTCTTACACACAAAAAAGGATTAGAATTTCAGTCTATGTACTGCTGAAGCGTGTACTCTCCTGCCCGATCTCGAATCGCCCAGCACCGAGAAATGAAGCTCATTTTGTAGTTTCTAGCTTCACGCGATTACGCGAGAATGCACGTAATAAAATGCTGGCCGCCATCTTTGTTTTTCCTTTTCTCAGCCTGAACTCACTCACTGAGCACCCATGGTAAGACTTGTTTTTTCTTAGCTTCTAACCACATGCCTCCCTGATCTCAAGATCATATTTCGTAGTCTCTCATCCACTGTGACGGTCGCCTCTCTCTACTTGACCTCTGAGGTGTCTCGTCCTCCACCTGTTGCTGCATATTCCCCTCCATTGCTTCGCCTTCCACTGGTCTGATGTCGAGAATATGCCTCGTCCACCACAATGTTGTTTCTAGTGTTCCTCCCAGTCATGCGACCTCTACTCCATTGTGTGGTGCAGCGCGCCCGCGGTGGCTTCACCCATACCTCATCCCCGAGTTTAATGGTCCCTGTAGCCTCCGCCTCTCTGCTTGCCAGGAATATGCGAACGTTGACAGTTGTGGAACCGTCTCTGGCACTTGTCCCAATCTAGGCGACATATTATACCAGTAAACGGCTTGCTCAGGTGAGGTGCCTCCTCTCTCCGCAACTGCCTTTATGGTGCGGTGATTTCTCTCCATGATCACGTTGCCACTGGGTTTGTAGGCAGCTTTGAAAAATTGTTGGATATTCCACCTCCTCATTATTTCCAATACTGCTACTGACTTGAATGCCGTCCCATTGTCGGTTAACAACTCTTCCACAGGACCTCGCTCCAAAAACACCTCATCGAGGATTGCCGCAATTTCATTGCCTGTTCCTCCACATAGCTTCTTCCATAGGGCAAATCGCCCGGGCCCACAGTCAATCATGGCCAGGTAAAGTCCACCCCTGTAATGGGTGACTTCACATGCCAGTCTCTCCCAGGTCCCATTCACCCCCAATTGACCAGCTTCATGCGTGCTTGGAGCAGGATCAATCGACTGACATCTGTTGCATGACCACTTTCCTCACTTGCTCCTTGGTGACACTCGGATCGACTTTCTTCACCAAGTACCATGTCCTCTCTACTCCCATATGGTGCAGATTGTGCAGCTCTCGCACGCCAACATCATCTAGATCTGATGCAGCAACAGCATCTTTCTTTGGCAAAACCTAACTCTTCTTCACTCTCGTGAGAGCATCTGCTCGGTTCTTCTCAGAAGCCACCATGTCTACATGAAGCTTCAAACAAAACTCTTGCATCAGCTCAGCTAGCATCCCAAGCCTGCGCTTCACTAACATCTCTGCTGCCCCGTTCGTTCTTATCTTTTTTCGCTTGAAATGAGGGATTTTAGCCAAGCAAACACCGTGGCAGAGTCTGTTTTGATGCAGATGTCACGCACTCCCCATTTCAAGGCCAGATTAACCCCTTTGATTACTGCATCGAATTCCGTTACATTGATGTGGTTGACATCACTTTTCTTCCTTAACCAGGCCACATCTTCTGCAACCACTCCTCCAACTACCAAAACGACCCCTGTTGCAATGCTGCTTGCATCACACCACACGACTCCATCCAATGTTCACGGTACGTTCCAGCTTTCCCGGACTGGGTCTTGCTGTTCTGCTTCTTTCAGGAGCTCTTCCATCATGGCGACCGTTCTTCCCCCCACTTTATCATTCCATCCTCTTCCTTCGGCATGCCTCTTTATGTAGCTGCATGCTGGTCTAAGCCAGCTAGCAACGGGGTAATGTCTGATCAACTTCCCGCATAGGGAAAAAAGTTCCCATCTGTTGAGCTCTTGCTTCAGTTGCGAGATCTCATTCCCCCTGCAAAACTCTAGGCTGCCCGACGCACCTCGTTTCAGCCTTAGTCCCAAAGCAGCCCCTCCGTCTAATTTTTCTGGCGCTTCAGCGACCAACCCAAACCTCTTCAAATGAGCCACCACCTCCTTGGCAGTTACCAGAGTCTCATTCACAAGAATGTCGTCTATGTATGAACTCACTGCCCCATCTCCTTTTCCCATTGTCTCTAGAATCTTCCTGAGGATAGTTGACATGATCTTGGGTGCCGAATTCAACCCGAACCCCACTCGCATAAGGCAGTAGGTTTTGCCTTTGTACCTGACTGACTGGTATTTCCAGAGCTTCTTGGCAATGTGGAGTTGCAAATAGGCAGATTTTAGATCTACCAACGTAGACACGCCATTCATCTGCCTCCATTCTCTAATGGTCTCACTGCACACATCTACGGTGTTGCCTCCAGTATGGCACTTAACATATTGGTTCAGCACTCGCAAATCCAGGACCGGTCTTACTTTCCCTTTAGTTGGTTGCAGAACGGCCATCAACGGCAAAATGTCCGACTCAACGTCATTCGTCCAAGGCAGCAGTATACCCTCCCCAATCCATCCGTCCACTTCTTGTTCAAATTCCTTTCTCGCCCCTCCTCTGAGTGAATTAGTGTAGCATGCCACCCTGTTTGTCAGCGATGGCACTTGATGTTTCCATGCCCACTCCACCGTCCACTGCTCTCTGTCGAATTCGGCTCAGAAGTCCTGATCTTTGATTGACATATTTCTTTCCTCCTCAGCCAGGTTGGTCCCTCCGGGAACTTGCTCTGTCACTGCGCACTCAGCTAGTCTGAACCTCACATTGTTGCATGTGATGGTAACGCCTCCAAGTCGGCATATAACATCCATTCCAATGATGGCTTGGATGCCAGGCACCAAATGATCGGTGACAATTGCATGGACCCTCATCCGGTGTTCAGCAATATCAATAGTGACAGTCTTCCTCCCTCGACACTTTACTCGCGACCCATCGAATGCCACTACTTCACCCTTCCCTTTCCATCTTCCGACCAGGATTGTGTGCAGCATGGTAGTGGTACAGCTAGTGTCGATCAGGGCCATAACTCCTCGTCCTTCCACCACGATTTTCTGCTTGGGCATCTGCTGCGAGTGCGCCACTATTCCCGAATCAAGGCGGCCGCTGACGCGTCTGCTTCCCCTTGCCAGTTTCCCGAACTCATGCATTTCACCACTAAATGGCCTCTCCGATTGCATTTGTAACATACTGTCCGTTGTAAGAACTTCCTGCAGTCTCTTCTCATGTGTGGTCCCCCACATTCGAAGCATGCCACCCTTGGGTTCGGCAGACTCCTGTCCACATCCTGCTGTACCGTTGCTGTTGTCCCTCCAGATTCCGTGGGCTGGGTGCTCAGCAAAATCTTTGCAGTTTTGAGCAGCTCACTCACATCCAGTGTCTCCACTCCCGGGACCTGCTGCAAACGTTTCAATATCTCTTCCGGGAACCCAGTAACGAATGTCATTTTGACTACATGACTCGTGGCGTGTCCTCTGATGCCCGACAACTCAACCAATCTCCTTATCTCGTTCGCGTAAACATCAACAGATTCACCAGTCCACCTCTTCAACTTATTAAAGGCCTCGAAAGTCCCCTCTGCAAAAGCTTCGATCAGTCGACCCTTGATGGCGTCCGCGTCACCCTGTTCTCGCTGGCTGAGCTCCAAATAGAGGGCCAGCGCATCCCATTCTAGAAACAGTGGTATTACTGTGGTCACATCGTCCAACTTTTGAATCCTTGCCACAAGATCCACTTTTTTAAGCCATGCCACCACATCACCATCGCCATTAAAAGGCTTAATCATGTTGTTTAAACCAACGTTGACCATCGCCGAAATAGCTTGAAGAATAAAGCAGTCTCAGAACAGGCGGACCTTTGAAATGGGGGGGGGGGTCACTTCTTACACACAAAAAAATTATTAGAATTTCAGTCTATGTACTGCCGAAGCGTGTACTCTTCTGCCCGATCTCGAATTGCCCAGCACTGAGAAATGAAGCTCGTTTTGTAGTTTCCAGCTTCACGCGCACATGAGATTATGCGAGAATGCACGTAATAAAATGCTGGCCGCCATCTTTGTTCTTCCTTTTCTCTGCCTGAACTCACTCGCTGAGCACCCACGGTAAGACTTGTTTTTTTCTTAGCTTCTAACCACAATAAGTATTCCAAGTATTCCGGTCTTTTGATTTAACTTATCGATTTACCCATTCTCCGTTGCAAATGTGATGATTCGCTTTTGCAATTCTGCCAAGCATAATTTTGTCATCAATGCTTAACAACAACACCGGTTTAAATTGGTCCATTTCCTTTGAGTTCTCTGACTCCGGAAGTTATATTCCTTTTGCTAACGCTCATCTCTCGACAACGTCATTCCGTTTCCGCATTTCTTTCAGTCGCGGGAACAGTGGTAATCTGAGCTTTGGCAATATTATACACCTTGGAAACGTATCAACCTCTTTCCTTCGCAAATCTTGCATGTTGAACTTCTTTCCGGGTGATAGTTTCTTCAGCCCATTTATCGGTGGCAGTTTCGTACTTCTTTTCGAGTCGGTGTACATATTTTTAAAGATGTTCTTCTAGTTCTTATTTTGAACATTCCAGTTTCCCACCCTTTTTCTCGTCAAATATGTGTGTGTGTGTGTGTGCGTGTGTGTGTGTGTGTGTGTGTGTGTGTGTGTGTGTGTGTGTGTGTGTGTGTGTGTGTGTGTGTGTGTTTGTAGGGATCGCTTGTAAACTCTTTAGGGTATTTCTTTCTTTCCCTCATCTTTCTGCTCTTATTAGTTGTTTGTGCTTTTCCTTTGCTTCTTCGTACGTTTTCAATCCATCGTTTTCGTCCTCGTCTGTTCGGGATCAACGTGTTCGTAACTGTTTCTATTCGTTTATCATTTATTTGATTTTAATTTGCCTCCTTCATACATGTTTCACCTATTGTTTCTTTTTTTTTCGACTCTCTCTCTCTCTCCCTCCCCCCTCTCATCCCCCCTCTCTCTCTCTCTCTCTCTCTCATCAAAACTGTTTCAATCCTTTTTCGTACATGTTTTCTTTGGTAGTTCCTTTCACTTTCATGAGTCTTCTATTCATTCATGTCTTCGTCGAATTGTTTGCCCACTGCCGTTTCAATTGCTTTCGGCCACTTAATCTTTGGCTTTCTTTCCCCGATGTTGTCTGTACTGTTCATTTACTCCCGCGTCAGACCATTTCCACTATGGTTTGTTTCCTGGGAAACTATCCTAATCATTTGACGAACAACAAGTGATCTCCGTTGCTGGGCCTCTGATTTCTTCTTGCATATCTTCCTTTGATGGATTCTTAAGCCTCCGTGTGACGCAAAAGCCTTTCCGCAGCATTCATACCTTTCTTTGTTTCCATTTTCGTTCTCCATTTCCGTTTCCAGTCCAGTATCCGTGTTGTCCAATTCAATACTGGTCGATCCTTTATTCTCTCTCCATTCCCGGGGATCGTGAGAGCCTTTTTATTTTTACTTTCTGTTGTATATATATATATATATATATATATATATATATATATATATATATATATATATATATATATATAAGTTATATATATATATCTATATAACATATATATATAATATATATGTTATATATATAATATATATATATGCTATATATATTATATATATTATATATATATATATATATATATATATATATGACTACTTAATTTAATCACATAAATTATACGCAAGTATAAATTTATGCGTAAACTTTAAGTGTTTACTTCAACAGTGCTCAATACGTAGGTAGAGCTAGGCATAAGCCTGGTGAATCCTAGCGTGGATGAAACGCGGAACATTCTGTGTAGCTGAATTGCCATATATATTTTATAACTTACTATATATATATATATATATATATATATATATATATATATATATATATATATATATATATATATATATATATATTAGGTTAATGCATTTGAAGAAACAATTAATATGAAGTTAGTCATAATCGCATAAAAAGGCATTTAACAGTTTATAGGGATTCCATTTGAATGATACATCAAGAAACAGGAAAAAGGGGAGAAAAATTATATGGTACAAGTCCAATTGGATAGATGGTATACAACAAGAAAGATATTGATAATATAAAAATATATACTGATGCATATATATATATATATATATATATATATATATATATATATATACATATATATATATATATATATATATATATATAAATTTGAAACGAGGAAATACCATAAAGTGTGTAAAGGAAAGCTTTTTCTGAAACATTGGAAGCATCAGATTTTCATTTTGTATTCTTACTCTTTAAAATCTGTATGATGTTTTACCGATGTTTTAAAAAACAACAACAAAAACAACTTTTTTGCATGTTTTTTTTCTTTCTTTCAAAGCCGGTAACATTAATGAAACAAACGACGTTCTTAGTATTAGTATGTATTAAGCAATATTTGACGGGACATTATTACGTCCAAATTTTTTATGGCATGTCTCTTTATGAAATGCATTTAAAATACAATGCCTTTGCGAGAAGAAGCTTTATCAAGGGGGAATATGTCAACAAGATTGCTTCAGGTAGTCTCTCATCAAAATAATGTAATGATGCAAAAGACAATTACAGAGAAAATTAAACGGAACTTAAATACAGGAAATCTTGAGTCCCCAAAATCAACAGAGATTAGACCATTCCTGTAATGATCATGTTCAAGTTGATCTTTCGGTGGAAGTTTAGTTCTATATCATATAACTAACGAGAAACCGAGCCGATGTCTCACGAGCAGGAGTTTTACACTCGTAAGCCATCCAACATGCTAACCTAGCAAGCAATTAGTGATAGAATTTTCAGAATATTGAACATTCTATTACTAATTGCTCGCTAGGTTAGCATGTTGGGTGGCATCGTCCTAGCAGGTGTAAAAGTCCTACTTGCAAGACGAAGTAGGTTTATACTATAGTTGGATTTCGCAGCTGTTTCCTTGATCTATGTCTGTTAATAGACTTTCTTGTGTGTGGCACG
>NC_136524.1:24126968-24351968 GCF_053919585.1 Euprymna scolopes | reverse complement strand
TAGCATGGGTGCCCGTCATTGCCCGGGTGTTCGGAGGTGTATGTTGAGCAAAATAAAAAAAAACAAAAAAAAAAGGTCAATTTTTTTAACTTTGACCCCTATTATGACCCCTTAACATTTATTGTTTTGGGCTCAAATAAAGTTATTAAGTTAGATCCATGTCCAAGAAACCTATATCTAAAATTTCAAGTGTTTAGACCCAAAATTGTCGGAGGAGTTTGGTAGAGTTCTCAAAGGTCAAATCGTTGAACTTTGGCCCCTTAACAGCCACATTTCTTCCCGAAAACCGATCACATAGATTTTCCCAAATCTCAGTACCCTTTTATATAAAATTTCGAGTCTGTAGACTAAAACTTGAGAGAGTTATTATCGTAGGGAAATGTACACAGACACACAGACACGTTCACTTATATATATATATATACTAGCATGGGTTCTCGGCGTTGCCCGGGTATTTAGAGATGTATGTTGAGCAAAAAAAGAAAAAAAGAAAAATGTGGTAAATTTTTTTAACTTTGACCCCTTAAAATTTATTGTTTTTGGGCTCAAATACTGTTATTAAGTTAGATCCATGTCCAAGAAACCGATAAGTAAAATTTCAAGTGTTTAGACCCAAAATTGTCGGAGGAGTTTGGTAGAGTTCTCAAAGGTCAAATCGTTGAACTTGGACCCCTTAATCACTAAATTTCTGGCCGAAAACCGATCACATAGATTTTCCCAAATCTTAGTACCCTGTATATCAAATTTCGAGTCTGCAGACTAAAAATTGACAGAGTTATTGCGTAGGGGAATGTACACACAAAGATACACAGATACACAGACAGACACTTTCACTTATATAGATATATAGATATATAAAGAGAGAAAGAGGGAGAGAGAGAGAGAGAGAGTGTGTGTGTGTGTGTGTGTGTGTGTTATAATTCTTCAAGTTCTAAATATCAAGTTTTCTCATTTAGTCATTTATTACTTTTCAAAAGATATCCATTACAATATTGTTTCATATTGCGACTAACAAGTCTGCAAAATAATGATATTATAGTTATAGTCACTTACTCATCAGATGTTTACCTGAAAAAACTCATAAAAATATTAGTTTGGACAACTTACATGGTTCATAAACTTCTTAGACATAACATTTAACATCGACAGTTGCACTTTGAACTTTACCATAAACCTAACCAGACTTTTTTCTATAATAACTATCCAATCATCCTAAATCTATGAAAAAGTCAATCATACCTAGCATTTCAAGAAGAATTTCTAAACTATCGCAAAAATGAACAACTAATTAATAAAAATAAAGTATACTATAACCAAGCATAAGTTAAATCATTATACAATGGACAACTTAATTACATTAATTACATGAATGAAGAAGAAGGTAACGACGTTAAAATAAAGAAAAAACAAATTTTATTTCAAATTTATGAGAGAGATTTTTTAATCCATTACTATTGGCATATACAAACGGAGTACGTTTCAAACAAATGATTAACCTATATATATATATAATACTAGCATTTCATCCCGGCGTTGCCCGGGTGTTTGGATGTGTATGTTGAGCAAAAATAAAATGTGGTAGTAGGAAGGCAGGCTCGAACCCGTACCGCAAAGGAGGAAATGAACTGGGTAAAATCTATGCTGTTACGACCACCGCCAAACAGAAAACGACATATTTTTAAATTAAGGCTAGACAATCTAAAGGAGAGGATAACTTTAAAATATATCGGCGAAAAAAGTGACCCCTCTGTAGAAAAGTGCCTAGTTGAAGGGGAAGATATTAATGTTTTTAGTCAATTTTCAATATTTGTCGTATGAAAGATCGAACTTTAAAACGATACTGATCTTGGTAAAATCCGTCGCCTCTATTGAAAGTTTAAGGCAGACATGCAAACAGACATACATACATACATTTATACATTGGTAACTAAAAATTTTCGGCCCAAACTGATGAAAAAGCTTGCCCTATCTCTGAATACCCTTTATGTAAAATTTCAAATATTTAGACTAGAAATTGTCTGAGTAATTTGGAAGAGACCGCAGAGGTCAATTTTTTTAAACTCTGACCCATATTATGACCCGTTAAAATTTATTGTTTTGGGCTCAAATCAAGTTATTAAGTTATATCCATGTCCAAGGAACCTATATCTAAAATTTCAAGTGCGTAGACTGAAAATTGCGGAGGAGTTTGGTAGAGTTCTTAAAGGTCAAATCGTTAAACTTTTACCCCTTAATCGCCAAATTTCTGGCCAAAAACCGATCACATCGATTTTCCCAAATCTCACTAATCTAAATTTCGAGTCTGTAGAGTAAAAATTGACAGAGTTACTGCGTAGGGAAATGTACATAGACACAAAGACACACAGATACACGGATACACAGACACTTTATGTATATATATATATATATATATATATATATATATATATATATATATATATATATATATATATATATATATATATGTCAAGATTTGTCATTTCACTGAAAGTTAGTTTTTTTATTTATTTTACTGGTACTTTTACAGTTTAGTCAAGACATTAAAAAATGTAAATATCGAATATATATATATATATATATATATATATATATATATATATATATATATACTAGCAGGACCCATTAACCGGCGTTGCCCAGTGAAAGCATGATCCCCCTTCATAAAAAAATTGTACTACGGTTGGTGGTTTGGCCACTACCGTCCCTGGCCAATTACGAACAGTGACGAAATATAAAGAAAGCAAGTATGAAAATGCACAAATACGGAGGTGGAATTAATGTAAAAATTTACCCCCCACACAGTAAAAACAACTTAAAAAAAAATTAAAACACAACGTTAACGTGTGTGCAGTCTAGCAAATGTGGAAAAAACAAAACTTTCTATAGCCAATGTAATTTACGTTCCAATTAAAGCCTAGTTAATCAGTATTTTTTATTAGGGTGGTTTTTAGGTGGGGGAGGGTCACGCACAATAAACTAAATTTAACATAAACTGAGCACCCACGTGTTGATCGCCTTCCCCCCCCCCGCAAAAAAAATTATATATATATATATATATATATACTAGCTGTACCAGGCCACGCGTTGCTGTTGCTCAGTTTGTTAAAATGGAACACATTCCTCAAGAAAAATTGCATTTTGTTTGTTTATTTACTTTTATTATTTTTGCAATTTTTTTAATCAATAAAAGTTATTTTTTCCCCCAAAAAAAGATTAATTTTTTACCATCAATTGTTAGGTGAAAGTTTTTTTTCAGGAAAACTTGCACTTTTTTTTAAAAGAAATTTGGCAGTAAACGTTTCTCTTTGAAAACGGAATTTTTATTATAAAAAGAATAGGTAAATGCTTTACATGAACACTGTAAATAGTTATGTGAATATAGAGAAAAGTTTGATTCTATTTTTCATGAGAATGTACAAATTATTTTTTTTAACAGATGTTAAGAAAATAAACAGAAAAATACTTCCATCATTAATTATGCAGAAAAATAAATAAAATGTTGATTTAGTGTTTCAATATGCTTATAAATTACGATAAAACTTGCTGAGTATGCGCTGTTTTACGGTTGTTGTAAAAATGGAACGGTAACTTAAATTTCGCTTCGTTTTAATCTTTCTTAATTTTTTAATTGTGCCTCCCCCAAACGAATATAATCAAAACAGTAACATTCAACAATTGTACTTTATGTATATAAAACACAAAATATTTAAAAAAAAAAAAAAAAAAAGTTAATAACGAAAGGGAAATAATTCCATTTTTAAACGAAAAAGTCAGTTTGGTATATCTTTTTGTTATATTTTTTACATAAGTCCAGCTTACTATTCACATTGGAAATGTCGACATTTATAGGTTGTCGGGTACGTTTACAACGAATAAACACTCCAATCTAGTAGATGCATCAGAATTTTTGTAGGAATTTTTTACACCCCTATCACGAAACTGCGAATGAAATATAAAAAACTCGTAATTTCTCATTTAAAAGTGGGTTGTTTATTTTCTTTATGGATTATACTTCCAAAATAAACTATTAAAGTTGTTTTAAAAGTAATAGAAATATTCTTTTTATTTTTTAAAAAACAGTAATGAATTTTACGAACACAATATTTTTCAATTTTTAAACTTTAAAAATCTATCAAAATTTTTCTATTGATTAGAATCAATAGATATTTACGATATTTTTAGGATCAATGTGAAATTTTATGCTCTTTCCAATAAACCGAATATAATATTTTAGACAAACGTTTTTTTTATTCACGCCCCCCCATTTTCAAGTGTCTAGTAAAAAGTAAATAATTAATTTACACACCAAAGTTTTATATATCACAAATTGAAGAGAAAAGGTCAATAAATAATATATTCAAATTTAAAACAAAAACGTAGTGTTTTTTAGAAATTTACCTGTAAAGTTCGAAGTTTTTTTTTTTAACCACGTTGTTTGTTTTTTCTTTTGTTTTTTTTTTTAATGAAACCTTGGTCCTTGCTCCTTTAATTGAAAATAAATTAGGGCTTGAATTACATTTTTCGAGTAGTTATCAGCTTGGAAAGACAGGGGGTAGAATAATTTACGACTCCCATTTTGAAATGTCTATTAAAAAGTAAATAATTAATTTACTCACCAAAGTGTTATATATCACAAATTGAAGAGAAAAGGTCAATAAATAATATATTCAAATTTAAAACAAAAAAAGTAGAGTTTTTAGAAATTTATCTGTAAAGTCCGAAGTTTAAAACCTTTTTTTTTTTTTTTTTAAAAAACACGTTGTTTGTTTTTGTTTTTTGTTGTTTTTTTTTTTAATGAAACCTTGGTCCTTGGTCCTTTAATTGAAAAAAATTAGGGCTTGAGTTACATTTTTCGAGGAATTATAAGCTTGGAAAAACGGGGTGGAATTATTCACTATTTTTCACGAAATTTCTGACACACCTACCAATCTACCCATGTTAAGAACGGCTTTCGCAATAGACGCCCCTAACTTTGCCAGCACACTCGAAAAGCTATAAAAGTTGACGTTTCGAATGTGAACGATGAGTTGGACGTAATGTAAAAATGTACCGAATTTAAAAGGGAACGAAATTCAAATTTCTGTTCCATTTTTACAACAACCGTAAAGCAGAGCATTCTATGCAAATTTTACAGAACTTACTGTATGAATGCTATTATTTTAAGCAAAAAAAAAAAAAATATTTAGGTTTGGCTATAAATTCCCAAACTCATTTCACCCTAAATAATTTAGGTGACTGAAATAGGAATCTAATTGAATCTTTAATTTCCTGAATAGTATGCGAGAATTACGGACTTTAGGGGCTTTTTTCGTAATGTTACTGTAAAAATTATTTTTTATTGTTACAAAATACGATGCTTTATTTATATAAAAAAAGCAAAAATAAATTCTTCCGTTTTTTATTTACTACTGAAAACCATAACTTTAGTAAAGGTATTTTTTGTTTAAACAAAATAAAACATTTTCACTAAGAGTTAAGTAAAAATAATTAGTTCATTATATTTTGCGATCATTATTTGAAAAATACTGCAATTTTCATTAAAATTGGTTAATTTCCTGATTTTTGGTGAATTTTTAAGTAAAGGGAGGAGTCAAAATGTGTATACACTTTGAGCGTCGGCATTCATTGTCTGTCCCTACCATTTTTCGATGAATATTTGATAGCAAAGCGATCACGTGTGGTTAATTTAAATCAAACTTCAATCACATGGTTACATTATCAATAATCATGTGATTAAACCCATTGAAAATTTACCGATATTGTAAACACATTATGTTTACATTAAGCCTGTGAGACAAAAATATCCTTTTCTGAGATTTAAAAAGCCCGCGAGATCAGGAGAAACAAATGTCCAGAAAATCGCTAGATTTTTAACTTTTATCATCTGAAATTTTCAAAAATCGCTAATTCCCCCCCCCCAACTCCATATTTTATCTTCCTACAAGAAAAAAATTATAAATATAGTATATTCAATATATATAATGTTCCGTGTTTCCTCACTATATGTTTCTGGAATTATATTGAAGCGGTTATCTCCCCAGAAGGCTTACATATTTTATTAGCTAGTTTTACCTGTTTTTTTTTTTTCAGAGAGGGTATTTTTTTTTTTTTTTGTAAGAAACAAATCATAAACTCAAACTTTTTATAATAAAAGTTAAATTGAAATATACTGCAAATTAAACATCACAATAATGGTGCAACATATTTTGAAATTAGAAAAATAAAAAAAACAAAAAGACTTTGTTTTAGCATGTTAAAAGTATTTAGGTTGGTAGATAATTAAATTCTACTGTATTGGTATAAGTTTTTTTTTTTGCTGTTGTTTCTTGCTTTTTACAATTTTCAACTAAATACTTCTAATCAAGCGGGATTGCTTAGATCGTATTTTAAACTAAACTTCGGAGGTTGGAATACCCCCCCCCCCTAAAATGTACTTAGAAAATCGATTTTATAGCGAGATTTAAGAATGGTTAGCCGAAAAAAAGATGAAAAACAAAACAAATAATCAATAAATAATTGTTACCAAAGGCAATAAATAAATGCTACTTTCTTTTACTTACATGAAAGAGTTTATTTTATGTTTTAAAGTATTTTCAAGCGCTTTTCTTTATTTTTTAATCTAAAATTGCGGGTGTGTGGGTGCCAAATACCTCCAGATTTTCTAGAATTTCCCGCTAGATTGCAAACGAAATCTCCAGATCTAGCAGGAAAACCGCTAGATTGGAAACACTGGTCACGTGACAGGAAGCGGTAATAAATAATTGTCCCTAAATAAAAAATGGCGTATCGGTACAAAGAAAACCACCTATTTATCATAGAAAAATTAAGTATAATGTTATAATTAAAAAGAAATATATAAAAACACGCATGGATATAGTAAACATATTATACCAAAACGTGGAAGCCATCCGTCCGGTGGTTTTTTAGACTATTAATTACGAACAAAGCAAGAGTTACATTTATATATATATATATATATATATATATATATATATATATATATATATATATATATATATATATATATATATATATATATATATATATATATTGTTTTAAAAATATAATTATCCAATAGTCAAAGGAAAAATTATTCCCAACTTGCATTTAGGTAAAAATGCACTTTCGTATAAATAATTGAATTTCCTTCAAAATGTATCGTAAAAACAAAAACAAATAAATAACATATCCTTCTCTCTCTCTCTCTCTCTCTCTCTTTCTCTCTCTCTCTCTCTCTCTCTCTCTCTCTACATATATATATATTTACGCACGTGTGCGTGCGCACACACACATACGCCGGCACAAACACGCGCGCACACACACACACACACACACACACACACACACACACACACACACACACACACAGGTGTGTAACTTTGGTCGACCGAATAGGTGAACTTTCTAAACACTCTCCGCCACCCTCCACACACACGTGTGTAAAATTTTCGATCGATAGTTTCCAATCCTAATTATAAATATTAGTACCCTTATTATTATTTTTTTTATTTATTTATTTTTTTTTACATGGGAGTCACCACTTATCAAGGCCGGAGGCAACTCAGGGATAAGGGTTATTGCGTGTACAGTAATCAATGAGATAGTATTGTAGTAATCATTAGTATTGGAGATTTGATAGTGTCTTACTTAAGGGGGCGGTTTGTCAGGAATTTGTTTATGTTGGACTTGAAGACATCCAAGTTGTAGTCAGGTGGGAAGCAGGCAAACGGAAGAGAGTTCCACAATCGTGCACTTCTGAGAAAGAAGCTCTGCTCATAGAATCTACGTTTGGATTTAGGCACAGATAAAGAGTGGGGAAAATTATTGACAGTAGTTTCAGCCAGACGGGTGTTTCTTGTGAAAGATTGGTGAGGGGGGACTGAGATTGGAGCTCAGACGAGCACTTGTTCATGGAAATAACGATAAAACAAAGACAGGCTCGCAACATCTCTTCTGTGGGAGAGAGGCTGCAGAGAAGAGGGAAGAGAAAAGGGCATCCCCCACTAAACCACGAAGTGTATTTTATACTCTGTCAAGGCAGGATAGGCTGTTTTTAGCAGCTCCTGCCCAGATATAGAAGCAGTACTCCATCCTTGGACGTACTTGGCTTTTATACAGATAGAGAATTGCATCAGTAGTGAGATATCTTCTGGAGCGGTAGAAGGATCCTACCATTTTCCCAGTGTTCTTGGCAACAGACCTGATGTATTTGTTCGATTTCAGATCAGGAGTAAAGGTCAAACCCAGAAGCTTGTCAAAACATGGAGCCTCCCCAAGACGAGAGCCATCCATTTCAGTTGATGCCAGATGGGGATCAGAACATTGATGATGTAAAGATAGAAGCTTGGTTTTGGATGCATTAAAAGTAACCAGCCACCTCTTCCCCCACTGTACCACGCGCTCAAGATCAGAGGAGAGAGAATCAGAGAGAACTTTGTCATTTACGGCCTTTGATGTTTTGCCATAGATGGTTGTGTCATCAGCATAGATGTCAACGAATCATTTAAATATGTGTATTGGGAGATCATTGATGTAGATCAGGAAGAGAGTTGGGCCCAGGATGAACCCCTGAGGGACACCAGCATTAATACTGTGGGCCTCTGATTTCTGCCCATCAACCACTACTCTTATGAGCCTATCAGAGAGAAATGATTTAATGATTGAGTAAACATTTCCAGTGATACCGTAGCTGGAAATCTTGTGAAGTAGGCCCTTATGCCATACCTTATCGAAGGCATTCGATATGTCAAGAGCAATTGCCCTGGAAAGGAAGCCTTTGTCAAGAGATTCACTAATCCTATGTGATATAACCGTTAGCACATCTGCTGTAGATCTTGCAGAGCGGAAACCATATTGCATGTCACTAAGAAGGTTGTTTCTGTTGAGGTGGTTGACTACATCTTTATTTAATATGGATTCCAACAACTTACTCATGACACACAGGAGACTTATTGGTCTGTACTGAGAGGGAGATGACTTTTCACCTGAATTCTTAAATACAGGGCATACTGATGAGGTTTTTCAGGATGTTAGAAAGCACTTCTCCTTAAGGCAACGCTTAAACAGTTTTGTAAGTATGGGGGCAAGTTCTGGTTGGAGCTTTTTCAGCACTATAACTGGAATGCCATCAGGGGCAGTTGCTTTACTGGAATCAAGGTTCTTGATTAGCTTGGCGACCTCACGCACAGATATTTGTATGTTGCATAGCGTGTTGTCTGTTATAGGAGGAAATACGGGGAGTTGATGGCCTTTGTCGCATAGGGTAGAGTTAGCTGCAAAGTTCTTGGCAAATAGTCTGGCCTTATCTGATGCTGACGAGATGACCTCAGGTCCATTGATGATAGCTGGGATAGAACGCACACTTCTGTTCAAGATCCTGTTTTCTATTTGCCAGAACTGGTAGGAACCAAGCCGTTGCTCAGCTACTTTGGATTTAACGGACTGGGCATATAGCTCTCTTTCATTTTTTATTACTATTTTACAGTGGTTGCTGGCAGTCCTGAAAGCAGCTTTAGTCTCAGTACATCTATTACCTTGGTAGCTATGGAAAAAGTGATTTCTGTGCGCGATGGCAGCAGCACATTCTGGGGAGAACCATGGCTGGCTGTTAGGTTTTTGTTGAGATTTTTGGATGGTATGAATCGGTCTATGCCTATATAAAGCGGAAGACCATTACCCGCATTAAGCTGGTCTGCAGTTTAATTTGTTGCTGGCTATCTTGCTCTTGCTTGTTGCTGGATCTGAACATCTTGAACCGAGAGAGAGACTTAGCTGTCGTACAAAGCTAAGACTCTGTAACATCATATTTGTATAGATACTCCCTCAGGCATTTGGGCTCATGGATTTTAAATGTTTGAGGGAGTGGCACTCGTCTGACAAGACGTTGCAATCATCATGCCTACAATTAACAATTCGGTCAGGTCTGATACTATAGAGGGCACATCCTTTTTAAACATGGAATTCAGAGGTAGGTCAGATATGAATGTACGGAAGCTGTCCCAGTCAGCCAAAAAGTATCAATATACAGTACGGTGGAGAGGTACGTCTGAAGACTTATTACATTTCATTTTTATCTTAACTGTTACAACAGAGTGGTCGGAGGATCCCAGAGGAGATAGAACGGAACATGAACATAGCTCAGGAAAAATTGTGAGGAAAAGGTTTAGAAGGCTTGCATACTGACCGGTATGGGTGGGTTCGTGAACAATCTGAGTGAGGTCATAGGCAGTGGCAAAATCATGACAGAACCTCCCCTTGTCATCGGTTTTATTCAAGTGGGTCAGCCATTCCACATTATGGACATTGAATTACCGCAAATGTGAATGTTAGCCGAAGGATGAGCAGACAGAATGTGGTCAATTTATTTTATGTTTGAGGGCGTTTCATATTTTTTATTGGGGGGCAGGGAATTAGCATTTCCACCATAGAGAAAAATGCCTCAAACAAAAATAACGTTTACAATTATTGGCAACGTGTAGTTTCTAATATATGAGGAAATGTTAGTTTGGAAAAAGTGGGTGATCACTTTCTTGTAACAATTTTACGTACAATGAGAACCCACTTAATGGCCACCTGTTTTACTAGGGTGGTGCGACAATGTACAATGAAGTCAATTTAACATACCAAATAATAAATTAATAACATAACGATTTCTTTGTCTAAAAGAGAATGTGGAAAAAACGGTTTTTAAATCAAGTAATGTATTTTTAAAAAAATTCAATTTTGCCATAAAAAATTGTGTGTGTGTTTGCGTCAATTTGTTTGTGTGGGTGTGTGTGTGTGTGTGCGTGTTTTTGCGTGTGCGTGTTTGAGTGTGCATGCACGCACGCGTATGTATGTGTGAGTGCGCACTCGAGCATGTGGCGTGCGTGTGTATATATATATGTATAAATATGTACACATACACGCACGCACGATTTTGTACATATATACACAAAAATATGCACACGCGTGTGTTTTCCATGTTACTACAATGTAGTTTGTTTTTGAACCCCAAAAAAGAACTCGTGTTTTCGACATTATCTTCAGCGATACACAGGAAAACAAACATAGCATCATCCGACTGGGGGAAAAAGCTAAAAAAAAAAAAAGGTAAAGGAAAGAAAACGTATAATACAATATATATGTATATAGTAGATATATGTAATAAATACTTTTTTTCAGTAAAATATTTGTCAACTGAGAACTGGTATCGTACAAATGTTATGGAAGGTGCATATAGTGTAGCCATATTTCAATATGATAAATCGTTCGTTAATGTAGGCAAGAATGGAATTCGAAGAATAACAGAATCCTCTTAGCTCAACCAATAGGAATGGGCGGACGATGGCTCAGGAGGCATTATTATCATGCCAGATGATATTATGTATAGGGAGGCATTAGTAATTATTTATAGGGAGAAGGGAAGGTTATGTTTAGTCTATGTATGTCATAAGCAGTTAAGATTGGTGAAATACGAACATTGTTGGAAAATGAAGAATAGTACACGGTGTATAGGGGTAGCAGTCGTAGGACTTGATAATCAGAGAGAAAAATAGAAACTTCTTCCTATGTAGATGTGGCGATCATGATGATGCTTCTCCTAGGATGAAATACAGAATTTAATTATAACGAATAAATGTGTACAAAACGATATAGTGAAGTTACATAAGACGGGGGTTGAATGTTTAGACATGGTAAATTTGTATGTGGCATTTGTTTTTGAAAACCTACGGAAGCTAAGTGCAAAGGGGAACTTCTGCAATCAAAATATACAGGATGAGAGAGAGAGAAGAACACAATTTAATATATATATAATATATTTAAATTTATAAAGTGAGGATATGTGTGATTCCAACGAGAGAAAAAATACTAAAATACGCTTAACTTAATTTTTTTTTTTTAAACTTATAACTAAAAAAACATCTGAAGATAGCTAATAAAAGGTTGAAACGCGTTATAGAAAATATTTTAAAATCTTTCGAAATAATAAATGTCTCAAAAAGCCAAAAATATTGGCAACTTCACTCTAATATAGTTAATACATATAATAAAAACAACCTAGGTAATTACTTCATAAGGAAGAATAAAGTTATGAATAGATATGCCAGCATTCTTAGTAAGGGTGCTTCATTTAGCTAGGAACAAAGTCTTGTATCTCTCCTGCTACTACACTTTATCTTTTCTGGTATATACCCTTCTGGACTGAGAAAAAAAAAAATATTATTTTTCTTCCAATCCAGAGTGCCCCGTTTCAGGGGAGATGAAGTTTCCCCACATCAAAAAAATAAATAAATAAATAAATACGATCCTGTGTCTAGTGGGGAAAGGCGAGTAAATAGGGACTCCTTTTGCTAACTCCTGAAGTCATGCCAGATGATATTATCTTCTAAACATTTGATAATAATGCCGTTGTCATTCACATGAAATTTCTATAGCAAGGTCTGCCTATTTAAATACATTTTATTAAAAAGGTAGATATATTTAATGTAAATAGTGAACACAGAACTCCTTCAAATTATGGTAACATCAATGAAATGATTATAGAATAAGCAGAGAAATTTGGCAAACTTTTCAAAGATACATTAAATGAGCAATTAACTTTCATAGCTGCCATGTTTTATGACCATTTCTTTATTCCCCTAACATTTTATTGATTATGAGCTGATACTTATATTGAATCAAAGCCAGAAAAACTAAATATCCACAAACGATGGGCATTTCATGGTTTTAGCACTTTTGGAGGTAAGGATTCTACACTTTGTTTCTAGCCAAATCTATATAATATTCTGTTTCCTTCCTTAGATAGTCTGTACGTTACGCTTTGAAAATGGCCAAAGGCAATTTCTGTAGATCAAACTGCTTTAAAAAAAAAAAAGACCAATTGGCAACAGTTTTTATAAAAAGCCTATTTCACAACCTAAATAACAAAAGAAATTAAAAAAAAAAAGCTAACGTTAAGTAACTGCAAAATATGGAGACAAACAGATTAGTATGGATTAAAATAAATTTAATCAAATTATAAAATTTAAGATATATATATATATATATATATATATATATATATATATATATATATATATATATATATATATATATATATGAACACACACACAAGCAGGCTGCTTGGCATTGCTTGTTTGTAAGATATGTTTAAATAGGATATATATTTATCCAGATTATGTATTTATTATTATAAAGACAGTTCCCTATCAATTATTGTATTGACCTACACCGACTTTAAAATCTAAAAAAACATGTTGCATCATTTAAAATTGAACGAGAGAATGAACTAAATCGAGATGAGGATAAAGATAGAAATAAGGATAAAACAAAAATAAGTATTAAAAATATGAAGAGGAACACAACTGCATTAGGTTATTGGATTAGGGAACTACGTAATAATAAAGTTTGAATTGAAATGGTCAAAAGTAGGTAAAGCGAGAAAGAATAAAACGAGCAAATACAAAAGATGTAACCTGTTTACTGGAGGCATACCACATCGTGAATTATAAAGAGGAAATTTTAAACAAAAAGTTAGATGTTATACAAAGCTGTCTGCATAGAAATAAATTCCTGCTATCACACCTAAAACCTGATTAAAATAAATTTAAAAAAAGGAAAAATTTACAGAATATGTTGAGGGTGAAATGTAAGTATGGAAAAAGAATGTTAAATTTAATACTAAGATTTCAAAATGGTGCAATAAATAAAAAAATTAAATCAACTTGCCATAAAATAGGAGAAACAGAAGTAGTTTTGGTTTTAATAATTGTTATGGGTAATAGAATTATACCCGAGTAATTTCAATAACAGAGGAATGGAAAAAATTTAATATTAAGTAACTGCTAGATATGGAGACAAACAGATTAGGATGGATTAAAATAAATTTAATCAAAATATAAAATTGGAGAAAACTAAGTGAGAAACTGAGCTGGGATTGTTATAAAGAAAATAATGTTAGAATTATAAATTGTAAATTAAAGATGATTAATAAATACTGAAGTCTAAATATAAAAATATGAATGCTTAAAATTTCGAGAAATTGGTAAATTGATAAAAATTAAATTAACAGTTATTTCGATTGGAACAAAGATTTTACAAATGATAATGAAAAGGAAGTTAAAAGAATTAAAATAAAAATACTTAGATAATGAGAAGAATTAAACACTTAAATTAAAAATTTAAATTATTGACATAACAAGTATGGGATGAAGATATTATTTAAATTAACCTTTTAAGTACAGTTCCTTAAGAAATAAAATGTTTAGCAAAATTAATTATGAGATTGTAAAATGTAAACAAAGTTGATACAAAACTATTGTAGATTGTTGAAGATTGTTATAAAGAAGATAATGTTAGACTTATAAATTGTAAATTAAACAGAGGTGATTAATAAATACTAAAGTCTAAAGATTAAAATATGGATACCTAGAATTTCGATAAATTGATAAAAAAAAATTGACAAAATAGAGTTATCTACTTTAGAACGTAAAAATTATAACGAATGATAATGATAAAAAAGATCTAAAAAATTAAAATACTTATATAATGATAAGAATTGAAAAGATAAATTCCAAATTTAAATTAATGACATAACCAGTATGGGATGAAGATAAATTTTAATTAATACTATTTAAATGTACCATTCAATCACAGTTCTTTCTTAAGAAATAGCATGTTAAGAAAAAATTAATTAGTAGATTGAATTATGTAAACAAAGTTTATACAAAACTATTGTAGATTGAAAAAATAATAGGGGACCATCTAAATTTAAACTATAATTTAAAGGCGTAGATTAGTATTTTGGGGAAATCAATTAAATAAATAAATTGGAGACGAAAAAGAATTATGAAAACAAACAAAAAACATACAAAATATTACATTAATATTAAAATAATTGGTTGAAACATCTTTTAAAAAGTAGAAATACGAAAATGGGGTGATTACTGGATTCGAAGGCTACCGAAAAAATTAAAATTAAAAATAAATATAAGGATGCTAGTGAAGTAGGTCCAACTGCTTGATCTCTTAAAATAGAGATTATGAGTGCATACATATATGTATAATTAGTGTATTTTGCCGTCTGAAGAATAACTATTTTGGAATATTTTTAAATGATATACCATACATACTTGTGGATAAGTCGAGCTTGTGTATAAGTTGACATGCATTTTAAGACCAAAAATTGTGTCATTTTATGTATCAACTGTGTATAAGTTGACTGTAGGTTATAGACAAGTTAAATGGTCCGTCTCATGGCTCTTTCTTGCACAGATAATTTCCTTCTTTTTTTTTTGGTGTTTTTGTAAGACATACTATAAATTGTTTCTCGTATCTGTGAACGATAATACGTGCATTTACGCAAATGTGGTCTATTCGATTGTCATATATAGAACCAACCCACTGCACATTTACATAAAACGAACGCAAATGTTGCAAATCAGACATTCTGATCATTGACATGCTGTAGACTCCAGGCGTACTTACTGTTTTTAAACATAATTTATGTCATGTACCACACATACGTAAACGCATACATTGCACGAACTGTAATATATTGTAATAATGCGAATGCATGCGGTGTGCCATTAAATGGTTTCATTAAATAGTTGTCATTAAATTGTTAAAACTTGTTGAACTTAGTATTAGGTTGGTGCGAAAATAATGTCGTTTTTATATATAGTTGGACGTCTAAAACGATATTATTTTTGCACCAACCTAATAAAAAAACTGTCATATCATCACCGAATACATCGTATCGAACTAGCCATTTCTAGAAAGTGAACAAAGCGAGAGCTATTCCACTTATTATTAAGCCTCCCACTGAAAAACCGCGCATGTGGCAAACACACTGCAGTGGGGTTTAAGAGGAGTGTAATTAATTATTAGGGTTACCGGTATATGCCGAGTGCACAAACAATATATATATATATATATATATATATATATATATATATATATATATATATATATATATATATATATATATATATATTATGAAGAACATATTCATATGTTAAATCGACTAAAATACGAATAAAATAAAAGGGGGAAAATAGAAAAAAACGAGAAAATGTCTATATAGGCAAGACTACCCAGCGTCTTCAGGTTCGAATCGCCCAACATTTCCAGTCGGGATTATCAGCCTACATCCAGTGGTTCCCAATTATTGGACTACACTTAGTAGATAAAAACGACTGTGGTTCTATATCATCTCCGGAGTGTTTTTCTGATTTGCAAAGAGGACACACTAAGTTCCACCTGTCTGTCCTCGAGGCGCTTGCCATCAATTTTAGCCCCCATCCCCCTACTTTGTGCAAACAGAGAAACCTTCGGTTACAGGTGGAACTATTGGGTGGGGGGAACATTCCATTTAAGTTTCTTTTTTCGTTCCTATCTCGCATACTAGTATCAGTATTTCTACAAATAAAATATTTTTCTTTTCTTTCTTTCAAACATATATCCTTGGAAAAGTGGTCTGACGAGTCGGTTTTATTATATTTCGTGATTTTTTTTAATTGACTTATTAATTTTTTTTAAATTTACTTATTAATTTTTTTAAATTGACTTATTAATTTTTTTTTAATTACTTAATAATTTTTTTTAAATTGACTTATTAATTTTTTTTAATTGACTTATTAATTTTTTTTAATTGACTTATTAATTTTTTTAATTGTCTTATTAATTTTTTTAATTAACTTAATTTTTTTTAATTAACTTATTAAATTTACCCAAATGTATATTCATGATATATAATTTTCCTGTTACTTTTCCTTTTTTTTATTTTCCCCTTTTATTTTATTCGATTTAACATCTGAATATGGTCCATTTCTTCTTCATTATTTTAAAATTTTGCCATTTCAATGAAGTTATGTCCCATATATATATATATATATATATATATATATATATATATATATATATATACCCTTTTTTGTTTTGTTGGCTATTCTAATAAATGCCCCGGATTTTTATATTTAAAAAGTGTGTCTCTCAGACAATGCGTGAAGCTACTTGATGTAAGAAGCTTAAAGAAATGCTATTCTATGGTAAAAAAAAACTTACCAATGATGAGTGTTAGATGGAATAGATTCTGACTCAGAAAACAGCAATTCTTTCCCCATTTTCAATAACATCGCTCATGGAATGCGGACAAAATAAAGGAAGCAGGAGTTACGAGGCTGCCGAAAGCAAACCCAAGATCCACTTTCTACGCTTCTTTCTTACCGCGGGAAGGTGTGACACAAGGTCGGAAGGTGGGGGAGAGTCAATTCAGCGACCCTGAAAGGGGAGCACTCTGGTCTACTAAAAAATTATCTGAGCAACCCTGTCGGCATTCCCTCGTAGGAGCGCTCACGGCAGCAAGCAATAAACTTCCCCCCACCCCTTCCAAAAGACAGGAGTCAAAGAACTGGGGAGGGGACTTCCTAGAAATGCATAGGACATCAGTTGGCTTTGGAACCGAGGTAATCCCTCCGTGATGTTATATTTGAAAGGTTGCTCCAATTTGTGCTAATTGTTACACAATATTTTTCTATGTTCTGTGTGTTGTCCCTGGTAATAGGATGCACAGAGTTAATGTAAAATATCTGGTGCAAGTTAGACAATACGAAACAAAGAAGTGCTCGGCGGAGCTTCAATTTCTGGTCTCCTCTTGTAAAACATTAACTGCAAACACTCGACTAGCTACAAACACTGTCAACAATTTCCTTTACTCTTTGTGCCTAAAACTAAATGAAAATTCCATAAGCAAATATTTCCTAGAGCTGCCTGTCTGTGCAACAAAATATTACAGAGCTGCTTCCCAGATGACTATAACAGGATCATTTTCAAGTCCAACGTAAATAGTTTCTGGTTGAACCGTCCCCATAAACAATCAATTCATACCCAATTATCATTATTACCGTTTATCACGGTGTTCATTCATTAACTCTTATCATCTCTTGGAACCTAGGCCATGATAAGCAGTGATCTCTTGTAATAAATAAATAAATAAATAAAAATAATTAAAATAAAAAGTATTGTCAGAAATTCGACAATTGCAGCAAACCTTCCACTGTATTTGTTTTAGACCAATCAGATTGGTCGATTTTATTCGCTGCAGAGCGATTCACTTTGGCGGGTTTTTTGCATGCGTTTTTTTTTTAATGTTAAATTTGAACTCAACCTCAGATCAAAAGTCTCAAACTCAAATCCAACTGTTCTCTTCTCTCTGCACTTTCCACACGGATATTTATTTTCAGAAAATTTACAAGGTAAAAAATCAGAAAAATTTGGCACAAGGCCGAAGATGGGGGAGGGGAAAGGACGGTCTTCTCTGACTAGTGCTAACTAATCTAACCTAACTAGTTCCTACTTTCACTCTACTTACACCATAATACCACATTCATACTATACATCCATCAGCGTATACATCCTTCATCAATCACCATAAGAACATCATACCATGATAACCTAATTAAAACCCATAAGAAAGGGGGGTTTGGGAAGATAAAAATTTTATATACAAAATAAAAATGAAATATTTACAATGTTAGTAACAAAAGACCCCCCCCCCGTTGTTAAATACACCGATTCGCCAGTCGAAAGGGTGATGCGGGTCCGAACGCTTTATTTAAAACACCTCTTATGAAAACTTCGAAAGGGAACCCGTATCTCTGGCGAATCAAGCGATCTGTCACCTAATTTGGGAGGGGAGTGGGGTAAAAAAAAAACGCAGGGACAAACTTAAAAGGGACCTAATGTTCGCTATCACACACTAGCTAGGTTATGAACACAGAAACCTAAATAATGGTCCTACTCTTGCCTATATCGTGACCTACTCTGGACTAAAAACGAGTCAGAGCTGACGTTCGTTTCTGTTACCCAAAATTCTTTTTCCTAAGGAACATCCAAGAACCAGTCAAGACTTACTTCTCTCACCCGACACACACGCGCAACTGACACCCACCTTTCAACAAAGTCTGATGAAGAGAGTCTAACTCTCTCGGCCTTGATACGATCCTTCAAATAATGATGGAAGAGTCCACCAAGCCAGCTGAGTGGAGTCTCTTACCGACCCAGAGAGCATCCCGAATTACCAGCCAGGTCAAGGAAGCCTCGTCGTTAGTGAGGCATCCTGACTCAGGCGCCCAAGGCCAGATTGAGCGGAGCTGCTCCTTTGTCAAAGGGAGCCTCTCACCGATGACATCTGTTACGGATCCCCTCACTAAAACCTGATATAATGCCTTTCGGGACAACACCAGAGTGTTAGAGAGGCTTTCCTTCACTCTTAAGAGGGACTTCAGTGCACGCCGGCACTTGCGATAGAAGGGACATTCACCTCGGGGCAACTTGTGTGCCTCCCCCTCGGAGTCGTGCACCCCTCTCAAAGCCGGGAAGGCTTTCTTGGTGTCCTCCATCCAGAGGCCACCGTTTTCCCTATCTTGTGTGCACATTCGATCTAGGTAGTAGAGCCGTAGTGTGTGTAGCCGAATCTCCACGTTTGGCATACCTAGACCGCCTTCAGAAGGATGTAGGTAGCAGACATCGCGACAGACCTTAGGGGCCCTTCCAAGCCATAAGAAGTTGAAAAGAGCCCTCTGCAAATATAACAGTGTATCTGATGGGATTGGAAGCACTGATAGATGATAAATAGCGATTGGATAGATGTGGGTATTACACACCTCCGCTCGCCCCTTTAATGAAAGGTTTCTACTGATCCACCATGAAGCTACAGACCGTACCGCTTTCAGAACCTCCGACCAATTTTTCTCCAGCTGGAGATCAGGACCAAACCAGACGCCGAGTATCTTGCAAGGCCCATCGCTCCAACTAAAGGGCCCCTGAAGGGGCATACCCCTCCAGGCACCAATGCGCAAACCCGAAGACTTGTCGCAGTTAATTTTGGCCCCTGTTACCGTTTCATACAATCTGATTTCTACACCGACGACACTAATCTCAGCACTGCTCGTTACAAGCACAGTTACGTTGTTGGCATAGGCGGAGTACTTCGCCTGGGCATCCACACCTGGCAAAGTGATTCCACGTAGGACCGGATTCACCCTTAGCCTGCGCAAAAATGGCTCGATCGCAAGCACATATAGCATGGGTGATAACGGGCACCCTTGACGAATGGAACGTGACAAACTGAAACGTCTCGACCTCTTCCCATTTACTTCTACCATCACCGCGGGGTTAGCATATATATTTCCACACTGACGCCCAAAATAAAGAAGAGGCAAAACGGATATTTCTTTTTTGTAACGAGGAACTAATAAAATTTGTATTGAATTTTAAGGAAGGCCTTTGTTGTACTTGTAAGTTTAGGTTTAAGGAGGCGAAGGTTAGAGGCACCCAAATGCCTCATAGGCCGATAATGAGTTCCATAGGGGTGTTCTTTACTGTCTGGAGGAAAAACAGGTGAGATAAATATCTCACAGTATAAACGAAACGAAATTGCCCCCGTCAACATTCAACAGCATTCGCCTTTCCATTTAAAAGTTTCGAGGCGATTTACATTTCCTGTTGATAACCTAGATTTTTAGACCTAGAAGGTTGCTCTGCAGTTGCTTGATAATACTGGCATTGCTAATGTTTACACAAATAACCATTTTAGAAACGTAAATTATGCTCGACCAGTTTTCCATTTAAAAGTTTTGAAAGCGATTAACATTTCCTGTTGAAAAAATAAAATAAATAATAAACGCATCGTGCAATCAATATGTGCGTCCCAAGGAACCGGATTCAAATTAACACGGGAAACAATAAATCTGTTAACTTTTTTGTTTCAAAAATAGGAACGCATTTATAAAGATTTTATTTCATGCATAAGCTTCGCCTATAGAAATCTCGGATGCTTTTTTTCGTAAAAACTACATTTTGTGTATAAGTTCCTATTTACTTGCCTTCCCATGAGAGCAGAGTTTGGCACAAGACCGGTTTTTAATGTGGAGAAAATCCAGCTCCCCAAAACGGGGTGCTCTGGATAAGACCAAAAATAAAAATTGTCTCTGTCATGAAGGATTTCTCCTCCACTGACTGAGGGCAGAAAAGGTGAAGTGCGACCTCAGAACAGATACTACACTGTGATTTTGACCCGAAGTTAAAACCTATATAAATCGGTTGCTTTCTTTATAAGGATTTTAATTTATGTATTATTTGGGCCTATGCAAATCCCTTGGATGCTTTCTTTGAGATTTTTTTTTATGTATTTGTTTGACCTGTGGAAATCACTCAATTTTTTTTTGTTTTGTTTTTTTCATAAGAATTTTTTATGTATTAGTTGGACCTGTGGAAATCTCTCGGTTTATTTCTTCATAACGATTTTAATTTATGTATTAGTTGGACCTCGATATACCCCGGTTCCTTGGTTCATAAAGCTTTTAAGTTGAGCCTGTTAAATCTTTCAGTTGATTCCTTCATAAAGTTTTTATTTAATGTATTAATTTCCGGTGGCAGTCTTTCAAATACTTTCTTTATAAGGATTTTATTTTATTAATATGTTGGACTTGTGGAAATCCCTTAGTTGTTTTTTATGTAATAATTTTATTTTATATATTAGTCAACCTTGTTGAAATCGCTCTGTTTTATGTTTTTGTTTCTTTTATAATAATTTTATTTGTTTTTTGTTTCTTTTATAATAATTTTATTTTATTAATTTGAACTGTGGAAATCCCTCGGCTGCTTTCTTAATAAAGTTCTATTTTATGTATTAGTAGAACCCGTCGAAATTCACAGATGCTTTTTTTTTCTATTATTATTAGAATTTTAATTTATGTATTAGTTCGACATGCAGGTATCCCCTGATTATTTTTTTTTAATAAAAATTGTATTTTATATGTTATTTGGACCTGGGGAAATCACTCGGTTGCTTTCTTCATAAGGGTTTTATTTTATGTACTAGCAAGGATCACCAGCGTTGCCATGATTGCGTTTGGACAGGACATACCTGCTGTACGTAGGATATTGAGCATTTTTATTACTATATGTCACTTCCAACAAGTAAATTTTCGCCGAGTAATTTTTCCTTTTTCATAAAGACTTTTTCTATGTATTCATTGGTCCTGTAAATATTTCCCGATTCTTTAATTCATAAGAATCATATTTTATGTACAAGTTAAACCAGTAGAAATCTCGGGTTTGTTTTACAATCCACAGAGATTAGAAAAAGTGGTCAAAAGTTCAACTATATAAACAAATAAATGTTACCAAAGGCAAGATAAGTTATGTCGATATTTCCTACCGACGAGTGGGGGGGGGGGAAGAAAAGACATTTAGCTTGCAACGAAAAATTGCCTCGTTGCTTACAAGCAAACGTATTCTTGTAAATATAACGCGCTGTTAACAGTTGTCGTACCGGTCTGATAGATCTCTATCAACGACAAGAACAAACTACAACAACAACAAGCCTACAAAGGTGACTCTTTCTATAGTCTCAATCTCTCGTTCAGCGAGATTGAAACGAGACTGTAATGTCTATTTAAGCTATAAGGAATAGACATCCTATTTTCTTCATTAACAAACACCAGGCCGGGCCGTTCACAGCCATGAGTGTCTTTCCCTTCCCACCGAGCCACCCTCGGTAAGTCAATCAATTTAATTATCACAGTTACTCTTCTACCTAGCTGGGTAGATTTTTAGTGTTTTATTTAACGTAAAATGTTTGTTTGGCTCACAGAAGAAGCAATATCAACCAGTACACATACACAAGAAAAATAGCTGCATAACAAACCTATTGCGGCCATTTTTCTTGTATTCGCGTACCAGTTGAGATTACTTGGTTTTCGAGCTTAATAAATATTTTACATTAAAGAAAAAGACTAAAAAAGCCTACCCAGCTAGGTATCTTATCTTTTTGTTGATAACATTTATCTATATAATTATAAAACTCAAATGAACTTGTAACGGATGTTGTAACCCAACATCCGGTTTATGACTTCCGGTTGCGCATGCGTACATAAACCCATAATAATCAACGCGACAATAAAAGTATTGTTTTACTGTGTACGTTCTCAGCGTCCCAATTGTTTTTTTGTTTTTTTCGCATTTAAATTATTCAATTGTTAATACTTTCTGCTTTGTGTTTTACATCGTTCATTTTCGTATTACGTTTAAGTTATTTTAACGCAATTTTCTTACAAATAAATAATCAACACGACAATAAAACGCATTGTTTTACTGTGTATGTTTTCAGCGTCCCAAATTTTTTTTGTTTATTTTCGCGTTTAAATTAAACGATATATCAAAATTTGAATTTAACTTTAAGTATCATGGTATCTGTTCAGTGCACATTTTTTCATTTAAAGATACTTTCATAGAAATGTTTCTGTTATGTCACAAAAAACTATTTTCTTTACGTCACAAGTGTCACGCTCATTCATTAATTCCATAGCTAATATAACATACTGACCCAGCGAGTCGCGGGTTATATATTTGAGTTTTGACCGCTTTTTCGAATCTCTGTAGATAGTAAAATAAACTCGAAATCTGATGCAATTCTCTATCTATATAAAAGCCAAGTACGTCCAAGGATGGAATACTGTTGCCATATCTGGGCAGGAGCGGCCAAAAACAGCCTATCATGCCTTGACAGAGTACAAAATAGACTTCGTGGCTTAATGGGGGATGTCCTTTTCTCTACCCTGCAACCTCTCTTCCACAGAAGAGACGTTGCGAGCCTATCCTTGTTTTATCGTTATTTTCATGGCAGGTGCTCGTCTGAACTCCAATCTCTGGTCCCCCCTCGCCAATCTTTCACGAAAAACACCCGTCTAGCTGAATCCACTGTGAAAAATTTCCCCCACTCTATATTTGTGCCTAAATCAAAATGCGGATTCCATGAACAAAGCTTCTTTCTTAGAACTGCACGCCTGTGGAACTCTGTTCCATCTGCCTGCTTCCCTCCGGACTACAACTTGGATGTCTTCAAGTCCAATGTTAACAAATTCCTAATGAACCGCCCCCTTAATTAAACACTTCATCAAATCTCCACACTAACGTAATGTACTTGCAATAACCCTTATCCCTGAGTGGCTTCCGGGCCTTGATAAGTGGTGATTACTGTGTAAAAAAAAAAAAAAAAAAAATTTCCCGCTGTTTTCTTCGTGGGGATTTTATTTTATATATTAGTTGAACAAGTGAGATATTCCTTTGGGTGCTTTCTTCGTAAAAGAGGATGGAAAAACCAAGGAGAGAAAGCACTAACTGGACCTCTACTAGATGAGGACAAAGGCTGTGCCCCCCTCCCCCGCACTAGTGATTAATAAAACTGTCCTTAAGCAAAAATCATTTTTTCAAATAGTAAAGCTTCTAACATTCATTCGTGGAAGGCAGGTAAATCCCAGTGTTTTTTTTTGTTTGTTTGTTTGTTTGTATTTGTATTATAACTAAAATGTCTGAATTTGTTTTTTTGTTTGTTTGCTTACAGAAGAAAATAGTAAACAACTTTTATTCTGTACAGCTTATCAAATTTAAAATAATACTTTTAATTTTAAAAAAAATGTGTATTATCCATTTTCGTCTGCTAACAAGTTAATAGCAAGTCAAAAGTGTGCGTATTAAAAAAAAAATTTAATTAAAAAGTGTATTTTAACTGTAACACAACGCCGACCATTTTAGTTTGTATTCAATCCAGGCTGTATTCTTCCAACTGTTAAGCATGAAGGTGGATCAGTGATGATTTGGAGGCTATATCTTCTTCCGCTGATCTGCTTTCTAGCTGACTACAACGTGGTCGTCTTCAATCCAATGTAAACACGTTCTTGTTGAGCCACCACCTAAATAATCCATTTCTACCCAATTTCCATCCCTAACTATGAATACGCTGTTGTCTCAGTGACAACCATACACTCATTAACCCTTATCTTCGAGTAGCCTTTGGGCCTAGATAAGTGGTGACTCGCATGTAAAAAAAAAAAAAATCCGCTGGTTTTCTTGCATGGAAGAATCAATAGTCAAGATTATTTTAAAATTTTGGGTGATATGCAGAGCAGTCAAATAGCTTCTAAGCAGCCACAAAGGAAGACGTAGACACGCTCGTGTGTCACCCGTTGACTAGACACTCCGAGCATGGTTATCCTCGCTTGAACATATACTGCTTCAAAGACGACCATCGGCAGCCGACACTTCTTAGATTTAATTTTAATTAAAGAGCAATTTCACTATCACAACTTGCTGCAACCTACACCCAACTGTGTATGTGAGACCAAATAAATACATTGATGTAAACCGTTGTTCATAGACAGCCATTGTTTTCCTTTATTTCACAATCCTTTTTTTTTTATTACAGCTTATAATAGATTGACTTATCATTTATATGAAGATTAGCTCCTATACAGTTTCTCTAGTACACTGTCTTTAAAACCTCGCCTGACTTTCGTCAACTAACCCACTCTTAGCGCGGTTGTCTTCACGTGAAGATATACTGCTCGATGAATGGTCTTTTCACAAATAACACTTGCCAATGTTTACTTATTTCAATTAAAGAACAATTTCACTGTCACAACTTCTGGCAACCTACACCCAACTGTATATGTCGTATAAATAAATTTATACAAAATTGTCGTTTATAAAAAGTCTTGTTTTCCTTTCTTTAACGGTCCTTTTCTTACCAATGATTATCGGAGATGGTTTTATAATTTATGTATAATCTATAAACCTGGTGACCACCCCCCGCCCCCAACGTTATATGAACACAAAGATTATCTCCTGTAGATGTACAAAAACCAAAGGTTAAAATTTTAAGTAAAAAGGAATGTAGCACAGCTATATAAACCAAAATGAAGTGTACTGTTTGTGGACTGAATGTAAAAATTAGGAGTTTGATAAAAAAAAAAAAGAGTATACAATTCTGAATCAAACACGGTCAGACCTCTTACACATAATGAAGAATGTTTCCCTTCACACTACGGTAAGCAATGCTCCGAATCTTAAAGGTAGAGTAAGAAATACATATCTTTTTTTTGTTTTGTATAATGCACGTTGCTTGTTTTTCATGATTGTCAACTTAGTTAAGCATACTCTGATCATGGCCTCTCGTTTTAACGATGGATATGTTTTGGAACACATGTTTGATTCATAAGCTGTGAATTAAAACAGTGTATACTATAACAATGAATGTCTGGACTAAAAGAAGTGTACTATTTGTGGCATTAAAAAAGTGAAGTGGTCGACCATAGTCAATACCGACCCGAAGGCTTCCTTTTTATTCTATACTGAGGTGTAGAGGAAGGAAGCACTCCTTTTCCCAGTATTACTCCACTTAACCTTAATCCTCCACCTTACAATGCTGAGTATTTAGTAAGGAGGCATTCAGAGTCATTGTTCTGAGTCTTTGATATGATTCAATCAAGAATTTAAACCGCAGTCTCTTTCCCAACCTATTAGCGAACGTTACATACTAGTAAAACTACTAAGAAAATTAGGAGTTGCAACATAAGAAAAATAGTCTATTTCGAATGGGCATTACTAACAGTTTCCGTAACAAACTTTTTAAAAAAAGAAAAGAAAAATGTTGTGTCAAGTGTATTAAATAAAAGTTTGAAGCAATATAATAATTCATTACCAAGTTCAAAGGAAATATTTGCAAAAATTAAATGGTGGTGGACACTTATCTACAAGTAAAAATATAAACGAAGTGTGATCAAAACTATCTAACTCTCGTGAAAGGATGATACAAATTCAAAGATAGCACCAAACATATTTTCACAGATTATGAATACGATGCTTGCCAGTTTGAGTGATGAATCGATGTAAATAAAAGTATTTGAGAGAAAGAAAGGTATTTTGAGAGAGAGAGAGAGGAGTACAGTTGCCATGTTTGGGCTGGTGAATCTCTGTTCCATCTGAGGATTCTTGATAAAGTGCAGAAATGTATCTGTAATTTAATTGCTCCCCCCACACCTTTTCTTCTGCTCAACAACCTCTCTCTCACAGACTAGTCTCAGTTTTTTTCTGCAAATACTATCATGGCATGTATTTTTCAGAATTGTCTGATCTATTTCCTGCTTCCTTTGTTCCAGCTCGTTTGACCCGCTGTTCTAGTGTTCTTCATTCATTCGCTGTTTTCATACCTCATTGTAATGTAGCTTTTTATTCCAACAGCTTTTTTTTAAACAAAAACTGCATGCTTATGGAACTCTCTTCTTGCTCATTGATAAGGTAGAGAATTATTTATTAAAGAAAATAGAATTTGAAGAAAACGATCGTATTTGCTTATGTAAAGCACATGAGAGTTTAAAAGGGGGGTAATTTTCCGTTTCGATTTATTTTATAAAAAGTTGTCCGCAATTTTTCACCTGCTAACACGATTAGAGTTGTTTTTATTTATTTTAATAATTCAGTAATAATTCAGGTAATTTCGACTGCATAATTTGGAAGCTTCCATTGTAACTTATTAGATTTGACAAAAAAAATCAGTAGACATTATTGTTTTTTTATTATCTGAAAACTCCATTTATCGACTACAAACTTTCGTTCTAATAGTGTAGAAGTGTCCATGCTCTCATTCGATCAAGAAGTTCTAAGTAATTCGCAATTGTATTTTGTGGATTACTCACACTGACAATTGAGCCTCCAAACTCGAAAGAAATGTAACTTTTACAACTGAATTTTACAAAGCACTCTATCCACAGCCCCGAAGGTCCTTTCAGTCAATTCTAAGACGAATTTTAGGAATCTTATGCTCAGTTTGTTTGTAGATGTAAATATCACTATTCATTGCTATGTTTTACCATATATTATTACTATATGTATATTTATATCTATCCATGTATCTATAAAAGTCAGAAAGTGTGTGTGTGTGTGTGTGTGTGTGTGTGTGTGTGTGTGTGTGTGTGTGTGTGTGTGTGTGTGTGTGTGTGTGTGTGAGGATACTTCTCAACCTATGTACTCAACAAATTTTTGAAATTTGTTATATAGGTGATTTACATATGTAGGAAACTTTTTGGTCGGTTTTCATTCAGAGAAAGGGCTACTAAGAAGTCAGAATTGAAAAATTAGTACTTGAAGGGGGGGTCATCGGATTTTTATCTGTTTGTCAACTGTTTCATGGCTGCACATGCGTGAATTGTTCACATGACAGATTCTTTATGTTGAGAATAAGTAGGTTTGAAAACACTTTTTTAAGAACGTGTCAAGCTGGTCTAATGGTTATCGTACTTGACTCCCTCTTTAGGTTTTGATTTCGATCTAAGCTCGAGTATTTTTTTTATTTAAAAAAAAAAGTGAACTGTTTTGAAATAACATAATAATCACATGCACATGTCTCAGTTTCTTTATGAATTAAAGTATAACATTTATACGTATTTTACGACTGGGCAACGCCGGGCGGCCTGCTAGTGTATATGTATGTGTGCATATATACATGCACCCCCATGGGTGTGTAATATGCGGAAATCTCTTGAGAGCTCTTTCAGCTATCATTTCATCAGGAGAAAATACAATGAAAAATGTTATTGGCGGAAATAAAGAGCAATGCGGAATTTTTTAAGGTGCGAAAAGACGATTGAGGTTTGTTTTTGCTTTTTTACATTGGAGTCCCCATTTATCAAGGCCTGGATGCCACTCGAGGATAAGGGTTATAGAATGTACAGTAGTCAATGGGATAATATTGTAGTAATCGTTAGTAATGGAAATTTGGTAAATTGGAGGTGCGGTTCATCAAGAATTTGTTTATGTTGAACTTGAAGACAACCAAGTTGTAGTCAGCTGGGAAGCAGGCAAACGGAAGAGTTCTACAGGCATGCAGTTCTAAGAAAGAAGCTTTGTTCATGGAATTTACGTTTTGATTTAGGCACAGAGTGGCGATAATTATTGATAGTGGTTTCAGCTAGACGAGTAAACAATTTAATTCGATATATGCATATATATATATATAATACGATTAAAATGGCACGTTATGGCAGAAAAAAACAGAAGGAAGAGGTTCAAAGTTCCTCAAAGAGATCTAACGCTTTTATCAAATATTTATATTGGATAAGTATATAGTTTGTATTTAAAGAGATCCTGTATATTAAAGGAGTACTGTTAGTAATGGAAACAGTGCTTGCCGATGAATGTGCACTTCCTGTTTGTTTATAATCACAGCTATTTTTTGATTCAACGGCAAATTCTTTTTCTTCAATGAATAGTTAAATATCACGTTTTTTTAGCCTTCCATGAATTGAAGAATCTCATAGCCAACCGTTTCTATTTGATCAACATTTAGCCAATCCTGTGCAACATAACCTATCAAATTTACAGAAAGGGTTTTTTTTATTCTAAAAAGTTTTTCTGTGTCCTTGCAGTTCCTTGCAGTTCCTCTTTTTTTTGTGCGTCTGTTCATTTTGCTGTTTACTGAAAATATAATTCACACAATATCCAGCATATTTACGTTGACACACTGGTTCTCATTAAATTAAGCTTTGGGGGAACTCTCTCAGGGATACATGCACAAAGAAGATTCCTTGGACTGGCTCAAGAGGGGGCCCTCCACCACGATCAGGAAAGGGTTATAATGTCTGCTTAAGACCAGGGATTGATGACCAATGCATTCAAGAAGATGGCAGGTATCAGTAATGACAACAAATGCAGGTTCTGCCATACAGAATTGGAAAGTGTGAGTCATCTGATATCAAGTTGCAAGGTTCTTTTGGGGGACAGCTACTATACAGCGAGACATGATGGAGTATGTAAGTACCGCCACTGGACCATCTGTAAAAAATTAAACATCCAGTGTAGCAGCAAGTCTTGTGAAGATCAACCTGAAAGAACAGTTGGAAATGACTTATATACCATACATTACAACCATGTAATCCCAACAGCCACCTAGCTTGAAAATGCTGCTGTAAAACCTGACATAGTTATATGGAATGTCAGAGTTGCAACCTTGGTTGAAGTGAGTGTCCCTAATGATGGAGATCTGAACAGAGCTGAAAGGGAGAAACAGACCAAATATCAAGGTCTCATGTATGATATGAAAAGAAACTGGAATCGTGGGGAGATATCAATCATACCAGTTATCATAGGCGCCACAGGGCTTATGAAGAAGAACCTGATGTCCTACCTAACTAATATTACTGGTGAACCAAGTGCAAAAGAGATCCAGACAATTGCACTTAAGGAAACAACGAGGATACTAAAAAGAGCTCTCGGTTGGTTTCAATAAAAAGCAGGGCAATGTTGGCAGCTGGTTTGGCTGCCCCACACCCAGCGTTACAATCTTCAAAGGAAGAAAATAAAAAAAAATAAAAAAATAAGCAACGTTGAACCTGGGCAATACCAGATGGATGACCATTTGGGAATACCAGGGAATGTAGGAGGATGTCAACACTTCTGGCAGCTTCTTCATCATCCTACCTGATCTCTTGGCGTCTTGATCCTGTCCTGGATCAGGTTGGTTGAGATGAGAAAGTGAAGCTGGCTTTGTGCAACAATGAACAGATGGGTTTTTGCTGCTTGTCAGAGTTAGTCGAGGGGAATGTACATCAAGGGACACAGGTGCTATGAGATATAAAAAGCATGCTGTCAAGTGTCTTTTGAAAGCTGTAAAGTCTGGACTACTTCAAATCATCTTCCTCAGCAAATGGATTAATTGGATCTTCAACATCATCATTATCGTTGTGAGCAATGTAATCATCGTCATCACCATCATCATCATCATCATCATCATCATCATTGAGTTGTTGCTTCTTTTTTTCTCCATTAACGGTTGAGAGTCTTTACGCCATTGCTTTTTCATTAAGGCATAATCGACCCTGTTTGGTTCTGCCACTGGATCAGGTTGATTGGGACGAGATAGTGAGAAGCTGGCTCTGTGCAAACCAGCTTCACTTTAAACAAACTTCTAGTATGTGTCATTCATCATCACTAGGATGTTCAGATGGTCTTCATCATTCCAAAGGACGAACTCTATCTATCTATCTATCTATCTATTCATTCATCCATCCATCCATCTATCTACCTATCTAATTGATACCAGTAAAACTTGCATAACTTGATTTAGTTCAAAGCAAGGTGGTAATGGTTTCACCCACATGATTCGTTGCTTTCCTGTCATTCCACTGCCTCTTGTGAGTCCGCCAGTGGATTCAATGCTTTTGATCAACACCTGTTCAATAATAAGATCAATGGAAACTCATATTCAGTTGCTATGGTAAACAACACGTAAACCATGTAAATGAAAAAAGAGCAAGAACATTTTTTTCACTATTCACCAATAAGACCCACTGCCAAAGTACACCTGCAAAAGGTCGGAAGTTAAATCGATCGAAGCGTTGTAAGAATAACCCAAGAGGAGAACAGTAGTCCGAACAATTTAAATAAAGCTTATTATCAAATCCTCATCGCAAAAATTCAGAAACATTATATCAAATCGATAAGGAGCTGAATTTATATGGAAATGGAAACAATATGACGCTCTTTCCATTTCATAAACACATCGAACATATCTTGAATTCTAACGACTATGATTTGTTGGGGGAAAAAAACAGAACCAAAACGTGAAAACCATTTTAGAAAATCTTGCCAAAGCAGTTATTTGTTGAAGACATAAAAGAGTGGTAGAATCTCATTGAAACATGATAAAGCGTCCAATTTCCGGTTCTCTAAGTCCAGAAAAAATGATTCAAGATATCTACTGTTTTTATATATTGCAACAACACTCAAAAAGTATGGCTAGTAAAATTTTTATTTTTTTTTCCCTGTTCCAACTCTTCATGAATAGACATAACTGCTATTATAGCACAATGATAAGAGCCCTTTTCCCTACATTTAAAAGCCTTCTACCCGTATTTCCTTGTCTAGGAAGGGGAGGCTAAAATCAAGTAAAATAAAGTTGGTACTGTTGTCTCGAAATGTCAGTGCACATCAGTGAGCCAGGTTGTTTATGCAATCGAGGTTGACATGAAAATGTCAGATGAATGTGGCTGACGTCGGTTTCGTTAAAGGTGTTAACCTTCAAGAAAATCTGTTTAAATTGAATAACAAAATATCTCTCTCTCTCTCTCTCTCTCTCTCTCTCTCTCTCTCTCTCTCTCTCTCTCTCTCTTTCAAGCTTTGTAATTCAATTGGAATTAGTGGCAGTTGAAATCAGGTTTGGGTCCTGAGCAGTTGGAATTCAATTGCAGTCGGCGATAGTCGACAAAAGTTGAATATAAAAGTTGAATATACAATTTGAATATAGGGCCCCCGAAGGCAACAGGTCATGTGCCTTAACTCTCGAGTTCTTAAAATACTCCTTCTTAAATATTAAAATGAAATGATATACTTTTATAAAAACATGCATAGTGTGTCCATGACTACTATGCCCACAAACGTTTAATTCTAGCAAAATGACCAAAGCCCAGATAAGAATTCTATGAAAAAATCCTGCTAATAATAATACCAAGAACTCGAAGAGAAGATCCGTTAAGCAGATGTAGTAGGCCTCTTAGCAAACCCTTGATCTAAATGGGGATGTGCCTAGTGTTATATAACCGATGAATTGATGCATAGTTCCCAAGATGTAACTGGCCTTTCAGAGACGTCATCACGGCACAGACAAACCAAGTTACTCTCCCTAATAAACAATCAGGTTACGCTATCATAGATTCCTCATCTATCATCATATCTGGATTAGCAATGAATTGTACAAGTATTTTAGCTGATGTTATCTTTCTGCTAAGTTAGTACCTCGTTCTTGAACCCAATATTCATCTGTGAGTCGTCTTCTTCGTCACTGTAGCATAGTATGTAAAAGAGATACCTAAATAAATATAGCAATTCTCAGCCATTGGACACACAAGATTCGATATGTGATTAACATGGCATGACAATGGCGTAGCCGATAGGATGCATAAACACACTATGCGATATAAAAAAAACTGCCTGGCAAATATACCTAGCGAACCAAGTGCAAGAGAGATTCAAAGAATTGCACTTAAATGTATTAAAATTAGCGATCTGCTGAAGCTGTGTCCCTTGAACCATATGAAATGTTGCCTCCACTTCTGGGTTTAGCTGACGTGTTTTTAAGTTTTAAGTATCTTGGAGTTATCTTCTCTTTATCTGTATATAAAATGAGTGGCTGCGTGTCACTTGCCCATCTTTGTTCTCATCATGTAAATAAAGCAGACGTGTCTCTCCGTGTCTGTGTGCATAAAACTAAAAGCATGTTACGTGTTAATTTATTTATCTTTTTGTCAGCAGTCGATATGACTTCCAGTATGAATTTTATTTGAAACTAACAAGGTATGTTTTTTTTTTTGTTGAATTCATAGTTACCTATCAAAGGTTATTAATTAACTAATTAATTAACTTACAAAATGGACAGCCAGAATCTTAAAAAGATCTCTCGGTTGGAATATTTGAGAAGAGGTTGAGGAAATTAAAGACACACAAACGATAGGGGAAATGCAAAATGTATAAAAGACTAGGGTCAGTGACATGCATAGAACTTTTTCAGGGCAAGTGCTCAAGTGCAAAAAAAAAAAAAAAACAGCAAAAATATAGTATGAACATAAAGTCCACTCTACTCGGTGAGTCATATTCCTAAAATACATACAAAAGGACACTTTTAAAACAGGAGTAAGAAAGACAGGTACTTGGGTACCCCTTACCTCCTCCCCTCTACTAGAGAAAATAAATAAGCATAACTGGGAGATGTTTTCACATGTAGAGTTTGATACGGGATCTTGATTCAAATAAATTTTTGACATAACCTTGATTCAAGTAAATTTTTTGACATAACCTTGATTCAACTAAATTTTTTGACATAACCTTGATTCAACTAAATTTTTTGACATAACCTTGATTCAAGTAAATTTTTTGACATAACCTTGATTCAACTAAATTTTTTGACAGGCTTTAGGAAAAAAAAAACAAGGCTAAAAACGTCAGCTTTGCAATTGAGATAATTCGGTGGTACCACTGTTACATGATAAGGGCTGTCCCCTTTTCATGTAAGTATAAAAATAGAGAGATTAGTTAAAATGAAAATAAGAGAAAGCAGAAATCGAACCCTGGACATAAGTTTTAAAGAACAATGGGTTTAAATGGAATGTCCAGTAAATTGTTAATTCGGATGAAATAAATAATAAATAAACTATTCAATTGTTAAAAGAATGTGGATAATAAAATATTGGTTAAATAAATTAGATATGTAGGTTGAATTCCTTTGTGAAAATAAAGAAAAAATAGGTTATTGAAAAATCAGAATGTTCAGGAAACATGCAAGTCCACGCATGGTGATGGCACGTGAATTTTAGTCACGTTGGCCGGACATGCATGGATATCTCAAGTGAGCGTTAGTTAGTTAGAGGAGACAGTCAGTGAGAAACTCCGAGAGAGTCTGGAGTTTGGAATTCGAACGTCTAGGAAGCGAGACGTCACTTTGAAACTAAAATGTGAAGCTTTGAATTCTTGATGAGGAAACCACGGCCGGTCGTGAAGAAATAAAACCATTATGTGTTTTGATAAAAAAGTCGTCTTGTGTTTGTGATTCTTACAAAAAGGTAAAGTGAAAATTGTATTATATGTCTATATATCTGTGTTATAAAATGTCATTACATACACGTCTCGACATCTCATGTCTACACAATGTCTGAACAGTGAACACTATCTCATCATTCTAAGAGCTTTCTTCTTCTACACCTCTAAGGAATGAACATTTAAAATATAGGAATCGTAATAACATGAACAATCTCTCATAACATGAACAATCTCTCTAAGTCTCTTACAACAACATCTCTCTCTCTCTCTCTCTCTCTCTCTCTCTCTCTCTCTCTCTCTCTCTCTCTCTCTCTCTCTCTCTAAGACTCTCTTTTCCTATAACCAATATATAACACCATTAGGCACCTTAAAAGTCACGTTTGAAAGTAAAAATGGCTTTGGGAGTATAACTATTAAAGCCGTAGCATGTACTAAAGATCAATGACTCCTATGTATAGACGTATCGCGGTATCTGTTCATTTTTGTTTACAAAGATCATGAATTTAAACACACCTTTTTTTTTTCAAAAGCGTAGGCGTTAAGCCACGCCCTAAAAACACGTTGAAAAGTTGCTTGATTCTTCCTGTTACTTTTTCCTTAACGGCCATCTTTATTCAGAAAGTAGCGAAAACTATCAAGTTTCATCTTTCTATACTTAGTAGATATAAAGGTGGCTGATCGATGATTATTATGATTATTCCAGCAAAAAAAGTTTTGTCATCTAAAATGTCTTTTAGAATAATCAAACTATGTAGAGTAACCATTTATTTACATTAATTGAGAAATGTAACTTAAAAATGTTATCATAACAATTTAGTTTAGTTGACAACTTAGAAATAATGACATGTACAAACATCTTAGTGATGTATACTAATGACGTCATTTAAAGTGGGAAATAGTATTTTTGAGATACATTGAAATTAGCTTTAAAACTTGAAAGAGACAGACAGAAAGTTGAGGAGCTGATCGGTCGAATGGCTCAAAGCGCCGGGCGAAGCGAGAGGTCCAACACCTATCAAATGTAAGAATTTAGGCTCAGTGTTACAGCTTTCCAAAAGAGATAAAACACTCTGAAATTAAAAGTTACCAGAAATAAAACTCGAGGCTCTGTCATTCTAACGATTAATCTTCTTTGTAGTTTCCCGTCAAACAAGATGGACCAGATATGATTGACAGCCCAAATAAATGTTATTCGTCCTTTGTGTTGTAAAGGTAATTGTGTAATATTATTATGCCACCATGAACTGTATTTAAACGTACATACACACACAACTCTAGATTAGACAACCATAATGTTAGTCAGTCATAGATATACGTATATACAAGCCTATATACACTCGCATACAATCATACACTAGGCGGTCATATAACTCATAAATATATACACGATTCATACACACCCACAACATAACATTACATATTCGTTTTGATGCCCGTGACCAGTTTATTCCAACAAGAATAAAGGAACCAGTTATCACGAAAAACACAACGAAAAAAAAAAACTGTCCTTTGGAAAGCACATAAGAAAAGAAAAAAAGCAAAGAAAAACAAAATAAGAGAAGTGAAGAGAAGAGAACTGATAGTCGTTCAACATAAGTGACAAATTCCATCGTCCCCCCTCACACACACACACACACACACACACCACTAAACGTAGTTGTTCTGTTCTGTTCTCTGTCTGTCTCTGTCTGTCTGTCTGTCTGTCTGTCTGTCTGTCTCTCTCTCTCTCTCTCTCTCTCTCTCTCTTTCTTGTTAATGGATATCAGTAAATTGTAAATAAGCCTCTATGTTGACAAAATTCGTCTGTGTTGATTTCGAGGAAGAATGTTGGGTTATGCCGGAGCAACATCGTGCGGCCGTGCTGATATTCGATGTAGGACATCGCGTCAAACAAGATGGACCATTATTATTATCATTATTGTAAAAGTAAAATGTTAAATAATGAACATTATTATTGTTTTGTAACTGTTATATAGAAAAATGTATGCAGAGAGAATGTTATTGAAACAAAGAAATGTTTAGTAAAATATGTTGGCTATCTTAGAAACAATAACAAGGAAACAGTGAAATAAAAGCTGTGTACAAAATATAACGGAACACTCGTGGTCGTTTCTTTGGAAGAAATGTTCATTTCAGCTTTTGGCAGATTCATCAACCAAAATCTCGATGAACAAAGGTATGATTTCTTTATCGGCAAGATGCATAACCACCCAGAACTGTGTCCCGTCCCCTTTGTGTTATCCGTATTTTAAATGTCCTGTAAACTATGACACCCACACCCACACACATCCACAAGGAATTATGAACACGAGACGACACAAAGGAGCTTCACTATATTCACAACTCATCGTAGTATACTTTATATACAGTGCCTTATATATATATATATATATATATATATATATATATATATATATATATATATATATACTCCCTCACAACGTAACAAATTTGTTCTGGTGCCGTGACCAGGCACAATATAAATGAATGACAAAAGAATTGCCAGAGTATATAATTTCGCAAGAATTTGAAAAGTGCAAACTGGAAAATTATATATACATTCAATAATGCAACACTCTCCTTTCTCATACTCAGTCAAATACTATCATCTAAATATTGCCCCAAAACTATGTAAATACAATTTGACCACAATAAATCTGAATAATCATAATTAGTTGCAGTTTTTATGCCTTCATTGGCACTTCCACAGTCATATTCCTTTTGCATAATGAATTCAGTGGACTTCGACCAGAAAAGCAGAGCCTACCGAGGGTTTTTTTTTCTTTGGATCCCAAAATCAATAGATTAGACCATTCCTCTAATGACCTATTCTCTGTTGATTGCATTGTAATGCTGCTTCTGTGCAGTTCAAGAGATGCACCCTCCCAAGCTTTGCCTTCTCTCTTTGAAAATGGATTAGCTTGTTGCTAATCAGCAGAGGCAGCGGATATGCTGACGGGGTTGCGCAGGCACTTTTTGCAGGTCAGTGCTCCTCTTCGGGAGCACTGATTTTTAAATCCTACTTTCTGAACTTTGTGTCATATTTTTTTCATGGTGGAAGAGAAATAGATATTCAAATTCAGCAGGGAGGGGTAAGAAGGCTCTCCATCTATGTCTCTGTGACCAGGAGCAGAAGAAGACACCAACTGCACTATTCAAAATGTTCTTTTAAGTGCAGCTCAAACTATTAATGTTATTAATATTTCACACCTTGGTGCTGCCTGCTTTATCTCTCTGATTCCAGCTTCCCTCTCCAACTCCTGCTCTGATTCCTGCAATTCCAGCACCTGTTCCTGCTCTGGCTCTGGCTCTGGCTCATTCCTCGTCCAGCTCAATCCTGCAATCCTCCTGTTACAACTCCAGCACTTCATACCCCAGAAACTTTCAGCCGCTCCTTCCAGTAGCACATGCTCTAGCTCTTTCCTGTACCGTGACTTCCAACATTTCCTACTAGTGGTTCCTGCTTGAAGTTGTATCTCTCTGCTTCAGTTCCTCAGCTCTGTTACAGTGCCCATCAACGTCCAGTGATCATCGATCTCCGGTTGCAGTTCCAGTCCAACTCATTTCTACAACCACTGTTTCAGTAGTTCCTTTTCCTATCGATCCAGTTGTCGACCATATCCAATGATACGATGAATGTGTCACATATTTTACAGTTTTAGCAGTTTAAAAAAAGGTGAATGTGCAACATAAAACAGTTTAACAGTTTTAAAATGTGAATATTTCACACATGTTAAGAAAATATTACATTCAAACAACATAAGTACAAATCCAGTAGATGATATTGCCGAAATATTTAAGAAAGCCAAAACGATATCTGCTTTTTTTTTTTTTTTTTTTAACGAAATTTACTTTAAAAAACTTACCTTTAAAAAGAAATTTTATGTACTTTTAAAACGTGAACATTTCTTTTAAAGGATAAAGAAAGCGCATATTTTTTTTGGCTTCCTTAAATTTCAATATGCATTTCATAACGATATTTCACAAAAGTGATATCCTTTGTCTTAATTATTAATTTTCAAATAAATTTTTACAAAAATAAAACGTTTTTTGAATAACATTCTTGCAGTGATTGCTTGATATGTTGAACACAATATAGTCTTTTTTTAAAGAGAGTCATTAATTATCAAGGCCAAGAGGCCACTCGAGAATAAAGGTTAATGAATGTAAGATGGTAGTATAGTAATTTAATGGTGTAGATTGGGTAGAATTTGGATTATTTAAGGGGACGGCTCAACAAAAATTTGTTTACATTGGACTTGAAGGTTACAATATTGTAGTCGGCTGAGAAGCAGGTGAGCGGAAAAGTGTTCCACAGGTGGGCAGTTCTGGGAAATACGCTTTGTTCATGGAAGCTGCGTTTAGATTTAGGCACAGATAAAAAATGGGGAACATTGTTGATAGTGGTTGTAGCTAGTCGAATGTTTTTGTGAAAGTTTGGCAAGGGGACCATAGATTGGAGCTCAAACGAGCACTTGCTATAAAAATAACGATAGAACAGAGACAGGCTCGCAACATCTCTTCTGTGGGAAGAAGGTTGTAGGGAGGAGAAAAGAGCATCACCTACTAGGTTTCAAAGCCGATGTAGTGTGATACAAATATTTTGTCTTGGCAATTACGTCATAATCCATAAAATTTAAACCTTAGCCAAAAACCTATATGCTAATGCCCCGAATGCACATAGGCAAGAACGACAAATGGAGCCTATCATCTATTTAGCTGTAATAAACATGTTCACTAAACAGCCATGAATATTAAAATTATAACTATACATTTCTACAGAAGGTATTTGTATGATTCAGTGTACTTAATATTATCGTTTCATGCAATTCACGACTAGTGACTTTAGGGTTTTTGTAAATCATTAGCAATTGAACCGATTACAACACCTCCGTATCGATCAACGTTTAGTGGACAAACTGAACGGGTTGCATTAAAACGCCTGTAGAAGAGAAAGCAGGTGAAATAATGTAGCAAGAATTTTTCAGTTTTCAGAAAACCCGAATCAAAACACGTTTGGAATGTCATCTGCAAAACTAACGTACGTCTGCTAGGAAGATTCGGTCAGTTTCTAATAAATTACTACCAGAACGTAAGGCCAGAACACTAAGAAACGACAATAATATGTATAAATAATTCAAACATGGGGATAAAGTGTTTGTTTTTTATTTATTTATTTATTGCTGCTGTAGAGAAAAATTTGCAGAAATTAGCGTTATAAAAAGAAGAATTCAGCAAAAGGACATATATAGTACAAGGATGAAGGTAGGGGCATGAACAACACCGTAATATGTTAATTGAAAATTCATTGATTTAGTATTTAGAGTAAACGGCGTATGACATATTTGACATATCAACACTGGCAGAAATTGTGGAAACATGAATTCACAGTGAAGTGTTCCTAGTTTAGTACAGCAAAATACAAAACAAAATTCATCTTTTCAATCCAAACAACCGCCGAGTTTGATATCACTACTGGCACCAGACTTCGTCTGTCTCTCCCCCTGATCTAACCTGTCAACTCCATTTATACATTCTTACCGCGTGATTTCACGTGATTTTCCGTGACTTCCGCCAGCGCACACCTTTTAAACCTATGGGCGCCATCTTGATTTCTCTCTCTTTCGCCCAACCTTCGCCCGACACACACGCGGTAAGACTTCTGTTCATTTGATCTAGGTTTCTCCCCCCCCCTCTTTCTTTTTGCTAACTTTAAACAACACACAGTAAAAGAAAAAGAAGAGCAACAGAATTGTTAAATACTGAATTAAGATTGAGGAAATATCGATTCCACAATAGTCACCTCAAAGTAGAGGTGTCATATTGGTAGTGTATGTTAATCCATGCTAGTGATCTCCTCTGAAGACTTTCCCAGCCAATGAGGCAGCTTCCGGACGAAAGTTGTGCGGCCGCCATTACTGTATATACTTTGTAGTTTGTAGAAGAGTACGAATCGAATATTGCTCGGTATCCGTTATCGATGTTCGCCATTTATATATTTCTCATTTTTTTTCTAAATATTTAACAATCCTTTGTGGAAGCCTTTTCTAGTCTCACCCAAAAACACGCGTTCACATCTCAAGCCATATTTCTTGTCATGTACATACGTGCACACAAACATACGCGCACATGTACACACAAGTAGATATATTCACGTGTATACACACACACGCTAACGTAGGCACATGTACGCACACATGGACAACGTCACTTCCTTTTCGAAGGAAATCCACACATGTGCAAAAGACCACCGGAAACAAATATAAAAACAAGATCAATAAGCTGCTTCCTCCTTTTTTCCACTTAGCTCTCGAGCTGAGTGGTCGTCGGACCATTCGCCCCCCCCCTTTCGGGGCACCCGCGCGTGTCACATCCCCTGCTACTATGTATGAGGAAGAGTTAACAGACAGTACGTACACCTTACACGTTTTCTATCTCCATGGCCTGGATTGACTTTTTCTCATTTTCTCTCTCTATATATATATATACTGCAATAGACTTTTCTTCTCACCAGCTAACAGCGAGAGACGCACACCAAACTGGATTGACTTTCTCTCTTTCTCCCTCTACGACAATAGACTTTCCTTCTCACCAGTAAACAGCGAGAGACGAACGCGGACATTAACACGTGTTGAACCCTTTTCTTTCATTTGTTTCTTCACGAAATAAATCCTAGCTCGTTTAATTCAAGTAAACGCGTTGTTCATTCCTTCCTCAAAGCAATTCATTTTTCTTTTCCCAATTCAAATAATTTCTCCTATTTTTTACGACTGGGGGATATGTATAATATATCCACCAGTCCACTACACCTTCATTTCAGAGTTGATATATATCAGAGGTTGAACTTGAGTGTCTAACTAATGCGTATCAGTATAAGTTTGGACTACGACAAAACCGATTTTTGGTGCTTATTCCAATTGGTACTTATGACGGAAATTAAAAGTAAAGAAAGTACAAAATGTCTGTATGATGTATGTACCAATTACGGAACGAAGATGACATATTCCAAAATTTACGTAATTCAATCAAGTAGTTTTTATTATTATTATTATTATTATTATTATTATTATTATTATTATTATTATTATTATTATTATTACAGGGTGAAAAAAACGGGCCCAACTCAAATTAGGCCCCGTTCCTTAGTGTTTTGTCCGCATGAAATGAAACTTTGGTCATAACTAGTTTATTATATTGAAAACATCACATCAGAACACTAGAGTCTTTGGCTTTTTTTTTCTCCGTTGAATGTAAAATGCTCAGAAAAACAATTGAATGTCCTCTGTTTTTTTTAGTCACCCTGTGTTATTATCATTATTGTTATTTTTATTGTTATTATTATTATTATTATTATTATTATTATTATTATTATTGTTATTATTATTATTATTGTTATTATTATTCTTCTTCTTCTTCTTATTATTATTATTATTGTTATTATTATTATTATTATTATTATTATTATTATTATTATCATAATTATTGTCATTGTTATTATTATTATTATTATTATGATTGTTATTATTATTATGATTGTTATTATTATTATGATTGTTATTATTATTATTATGATTGTTATTATTATTATTGTTGTTATTACTATTATTGTTGCTATTATTATTATTATTGTTATTACTATTATTGTTGTTGTTGTTATTATTATTATTATTATTATTATTATTATTATTGTTGTTATTATTATGATTGTTATTATTATTATTGTTATTATTATTATTATTATTATTATTGTTATTATTACTGCTATTATTATTATTGTTATTATTATTGTTATTATTATCATTATTATTGTCATTGTTATTATTATTATTATTATTATTTTTGTTATTATTGTTATTCTTCTTATTATTGTTGTTGTTGTTAATATTATTATTATTATTATTATTATTATTATTATTATTATTATTATTATTATTATTATTATTCAAGAAAAAAAGATTTTACGACTAATTGAGTCGTAATGCTTTCTTGGCCATGATGAGATCCGATGAAATAAATAAAGAGAAAACAACTCAAACCGAAGTGTAGAGGTAAATAATCAGTATTATGTTCAATATAGTTTTGTAAAAAATCACTAAAAACCGTACAATTTAATATTCTTAGTTAAAAGAAAGTACTTGACCGATTTGCATAATTTTTGGAATACAATATCGTCATTCTATAATAATTACGTAGATTTTTTTTGTATTTTATTTACTTGTAATTGCCGATTTAAGTGCCAATTTGAATAAGCATCCTATTTCTTGTTTGGCCTTTAAAGACTGCTTACATAAATAACCGAAAGATGTTGAAGCACTTATCCAATCAAAAGATAAGAAAGAAGAAAAAAACAGATTTGTAAATTAATTAAATTGCAAATTTACGCTAATAATAATTTCCAACAATGAAAAAAGGGGTGCTCCAATCTATAGCCCCCACCCTCGCCAAACTTTCACAAGAAACACGCGTTTAGCTGAAACCACTATCAATAGTTTCCCCCACTCTTTATCTGTACCTAAACCTAAATATAGATTCCATGAACAAAGTTCTTTCTTAGAACTGCACACCTGTGGAACTCTGTTCTGTTTGTCTGCTTTCAAACTGACTACAATATGGTCGTCTTCAAGTCCAACGTGAACAAATTCTTGATGAACCGTTCCCCTAAAGTAATCTAATTTACCAAATTTACATTACTAACGATTACCATGATATTGTCCCATTGATTACTGTACACTCTTTAACCCTTATCCTCGAGTGGCCTCTGGGCCTTGATGACTCCTATGCAAAAAAAAAAAGACAAATAATCAACAAATAGCTGTTACTAAAGGCAGTGAACGTAAGTTGTAAAAGTGGTTATGATATAAAAAGTAAGTTAGTTATGGTTTAGTTTAGGGATATGGTAAACAGAATTTGAGTTTTGTCTACTTCAAAAAATGGATGACTAACGTCAAAAATATTATCTAGTTCTTTTTGTGAATAGCAGTTGTTTCATTATCATTATTATTATTATTATTATTATTATTATTATTATTATTACTATTATTATTATTATTTGTCAAAATTAAATAACTCATGGTGAGTATTGTTCGTGTTTTAAATGCTGTTTCACTACTTTTTTTCCTGTTCGAACCACGCCTCATTTAAGTTTTGACGCTGATACATTTTCATTCGGTTTTCCCTACTGTTTACGTAATTCTATATCGGCAAAAATACTTTTGTCTGGTTCAAGAGGTGTGCCAGTACGAAATAATAAAATGGATTATTGCCATTGATTATAAACAAGCTAAACTCATTAAATTCATCTATAATATAAATCTCAACTGTTTGTTTAAATGTATGTATGTATGTTTGTATGTATGTATGCCTAAAACTTTTGACTTTGATACGGTGAACACAAGTGCCCTATGGATAATTCTGGGGAATTTCTACGATTACTATGGGAGCTCCACACTAATATGAAGGCTCGCCTGAACTTTAACGGATGCCTATCGGAACACATATCGGTTGACAACGGTGTGAAGCAGGGTGATATCCTAGCACCTACACTTTTTTCAATTTATTTTGCAACTATGTTATCATATGCCTTTAGGGAATGTTCTCTAGGTGCTTATTTGCGTTTCGGAACCACAGGTAGGGTTTTTGATCTTCATCGTTTTCATGCTTCTACAGGGACCTTTCAGCACCTGGTTCGTGAATTGCTTTATGCAGATGATGCCGATCTCGTGGTCCATGGTGAGAGGGATATGCAGGATATCATGGATCTGTTTTCGGGGGCCTGTGCGTCTTTTGGGCTTACTATTAGTCTTAAGAAGACTAAGGTCATGTTCACACCTCCACCCGGTAGTTTGTATGTGGAACCAAATATTTTTATCAACAATCAGAGACTTGCCATGGTTGACACATTTGTGTATTTGGGTAGTACTCTCGCCAGAGATGGAACCCTGAATGCTGAGGTCAACTATGGGATACAGCGTGCCACTAAGGCTTTTGGTGACTTAGAGAAGCGAGTATGGTCTGACAGGGGTATAACTATTCATACAAAGATCAATCTTGTATTTTACCATCCCTGTTTTACGCTTCTGAGGCCTGGACAACTTATGATAGACACATAAAAGTCATGGAGAGAGTGCACCAGAAATTCCTGAGACACATTCTGGACATCAGGTGATATGGATGTTCTCATGCAGGCTGACGTACCTTGTATCGAGAAGTTGATTATACGCAACCAGATGAGGTAGGCTGGACATCTGACAAGGATGGACGACGATAAATTGCCAAAGCGCCTGGTCTATAGTGAAATTACACAAGGAAAGCGTCCACAACATAAACCGAGGAAATGCTTTAAGGATAACATCATAGATAATCTTAAAGCTCTTGGTATTGACGTGTTCAGTTGGGAAAGTGCTTCCAATGATCGTAAAAAGTGGCGATCCTTGGTCTATCATGGCTGTGATAGTTTTGAGAAGAAAAAATATGAGCATGCAAAAATGAAGCGTGATATCTGGAAGAAAAATCTGTCAGATATATCAGGTCTGTCGGAGGATTTCATGCAGAACCACACCTGTGATTTATGCGGTAAAATGACTTTATCTGGAGCTGGCCTAGCTAGCCACAAGCGTTCACATGGAGATCAATCTTTCTTTGATGGGGAAAACATTGCAGGGCACAGATGTTCTGTTTGCTCTGTGGTATGTAAATTGAGTGGAGGCCTGAAGCGTCATATGAGCGTCCACAGGACTTATGTATGATATGAAACGAAATTGGAAACTAAAAGACGTTTCAATTATACCAGTCATCATAGGTGTAACTGGGCTTATGAAAAAGAACTTTAAAAAGTACATAGCAAGCATACCCGGTGAACCAAGTGCAAGTGAAATACAAACGATTGCACTGAAAGGGACGGCTAGAATCCTGAAAAGATCTCTTGGTTGGACTCACTAAAATAGGGGTAAATGTCAGACATCTGGTTGGATGTCCCATCCCCTAGAAGAAAAAGTTTAAGAAAAATGAAAAAAAAAGAGGGAGCAGCACCAGTTGGCATCCCTCAATCTCAGCTTGTGTGACCTTTGCAACAGACTGTGTAAGAGCAGGGCTTGTCTGTAGAGCCACCTTCGTTCCCACAGAAAATAGGAATTGATGCATCTTGATCACATCTCCACATGTATATATGTGTGTGTATATATGTGTATATAATATAAAAAAAAAGAAAGAAGATATTTCAAAAATACATGAAAATGAATGAGTAATCAACAATGGAGCAAGAGAAAGATGGTCTTCTTCTGTCAAGAAGTGACAATCGCCATGTATGTCTGCCTAAAACTTTCAACAGAGGCGACGGATTTAACGAGATCGGTATCGTTTTGAAGCTCGACCCTTTAGACGACAAATATCGAAAAATTAGTCCAAAACATTAATTTCTTCACCCTTAACTGGACATTTTTCTACAGGGAGGGATCGTTTTTTTCGCCGATATTTTCAAAAAACATTTCCTTTATTCGATTGTCTAGCCTTAATTTAACCTACGTCACTTCTAATACAATCAAACAATGTTGAGTGGGCACTAAGGAAGGCAGTTCTATATTGGTACCGTATAGGCATCACTAAATACATTTCCAATAGGTGCTATATTTTTTCTAAGCATAAGAGTTCAAATATGACGATGCCTATATCACAATAACTAAGAATATATTGTGCATCTAATATTATGCATACGAAATTGAATAAAATAAACATTTCCTGTTACCTACCCACACCAATAATGCAATAATTTAAAACAACTTAAATTAACTAAGAATTCCAACAATACAAATTACGCCACAAACCATACAACAAATATTAAAAACAAACATATTTTTCCCTAAAACACTTACATCTATTGCCCCATGCAATACTTGCAATAAGATATACATTGTGAAACTCAATGCGAACTTAAGAAAAGTTTTGATGAGCGTAAAAGATATAGATATGTATATAGACAACAACTTCCTAAATGCACTATTCTCTCATATATAGCAACACGATCATTCTTTTAACTTTAAATAACCTAGCCTCAGTAAATTTATTTTAAATAAATATCGTCAAATACTTCTTGAATCAGTGCACACTATGAACTCAGACACAATTAAACGGCATACTCCCTTTTACAATTTATTTCTTTTAATCAGAAAAATAATGCCAAACAAACACAACCTAAATTTAGATCAAGGCTAGCTATTCTTAGAACACATTCTCGACAGAATGTTGTAAACCTTCGCCCTTCTTATTAAAAATCTATATTTTAAAAATGAAGAAAGCTTTCATTCCGTTTCATAGCTGCACCACATATCCTTGATTTTAACTTATATGTTAAGAACCAAGCAAAACATTCATAGCTGCACCACATATCCTTGATTTTAACTTATATGTTAAGAACCAAACAAAACATTTTTCCACGTCATAGACATGCCATTTATTTACACGCATTTTCAAAGTTTTTTTTATTCTTTTCTTTACATCACTCATCTTGAAAAAGTCTTTAAACAATAAAGACGAAACGTTAGTGAAATTATAAACATATTTTCCGTTTCTCATTTTTCATCGCTCGTTTGGAGAAATAATGCTGGACGGAAGGTTTCTTAAGAGAAAATTTCAATTATTAATTAAAAATAGATCGCAGCTTGTTGAAAATGAAGTCACCAGTCCCTCTAAAGAATCATTTGAAGAAAAATGCTAAATATTTGTCCAGGAAACGAAAGCAATTTTTGTTCATATACAGAGCGCCCGTGGGGAGGCAAGTAAATAGGAACAAATAGTTCATTAATACAATGTCTTTTTTAACAGCCAATATGCAAATTAGTTAACCTACAACTGATATTGCTTACAGATAAACAGTATAGAAAAGGATACGGTCCAACTATTGCATAATATTGATTTTTTTATAAAACTCTTTTTCGTCCCAAACAAAACATATTGCCACAGAACATAAAGGGCGACTAGTTGGGATTTTGTCTAATAGGGTATAGTATTGAGCTCAGCCGTCACCACCGTGAGATGTCTGTTTACAGTGCATTTAAACCGTTGCATGTTAGTACAGTCAGGGAAACAGAAAACAAGGAGGGAATTCCAAAGCGTATCAATCTGAATGAAGAAACTATTAAGAAGGAGGCTTTCCGGAATCTAGGAATATCAAGGAGTGTGAATTTTGCTGCTTGTCCGATTAGTTGAGAGTGTGTATATTGAGGGGTACAAGTAACTGGAAATATGTTTTTTGACTTTAGCGCTAGTGCAAGAAATAGACCCAACTTTCGCATTTATTCACTTTGAGATGCTAAGTGGTGTGATTTATAATCGGTTTGACTATTACATAACTCAGATTATTAAATCTATTCGAGGACGATGTAGTGATTTCTATTTACACTATGCAGATTCGTAATCAATAACTGTTCCATCGACTTTTATGCTTTGTTTTATGATGTATGTTGATTTTATTTTTGTAATTAAATATTTATAATTTTCTACATTGGAGCTCCTTTTTTTATTGTTGACATTGTGTTTGTCTAACTTCACAAAAATTTCGATTGCCATGTCCATGAGTTATATGAATAGTTTGTGCAGTTGCTTTTCTCCCTGTTTATTTTTGTTTCCGCATTTTTTTATTCGTTTCAGCATTTTTTTTCTTTTTCACCGTCAACATGATGAGGATCATCGGGGTTGGCGTCATCATTCATCATTGTTGTCATCATCATCCTCATCATCCTCATCATCACTATCATCTGCTTCCTCCTCCTCCTCATCATCATCATCATTATTGTCGTCACTATTGTCGCTGTTATTATCATCATCATTATTATCATCATCCTCACCATCTTCATCATAGTCATCATCCTCATCTACATCATCATCATCATCAACAGCAGCAGCAGCAGCAGCATTATTGTCAGTGTTGTTGTTTTCATCGTCATCATCCTTGTCGTCATGATTGCCACCATTTTATTATTGCTGTTCTCCTCAACATCATTGTCTTATTATCGTCGTCGTCGTCATCATCATCATCATCATCATCGTTGTCGTCGTCGTCATCATCATCATCATCATCATCATCATCATCATCATCATTCTTCTTGTTCATAATATTTAATTTCTGAAGAATTATAAATAAAAAAAAGGATCAACTATAGTCGAGAGGCAATCCAACCAAAGGCTCCATTTTTCATTGGCACCAACACTGAGATGTAAGGGAGGATCCGATTTCTTTCTCTAGATTGCCTCACTTACCCTTGATACTTACCTTATAATGCTGTTTTCGTAAGGAGGCATCAAGTACCATTTTTCAAATCTTTGGTAGGACTTGACTCGTTAATTAGTAAACATCCTTAATGTTATACCAATTAATATTGAAAATTCTGTTCCCCTTTTTTTTTATCGGCATTAACCATAAAAGGTGATGCATGATAGCTACCTCATATTCTTTCTGCTTATACATACTCCAGATAAATACACATTGGCTTATAGACGAGTAGCATGCAAATTAGTTGCTACCTCCTATGTTACTTTTTACTTACATCCAATACATTCAACAAATAAATTATAACTTACATGATGACGTGCTAAGGAAAGTTCATGTTCATAAATATGTTACCACCTTTCACCACTTTTTTTGGAAAAATGAAATCGCCCGATTACCAAAGCCATAATGCAAAAATGTAACTTTTGAAATTTTTGCCCGTCAAACGTGGAACTTGGGCTAAAATACACTTTCTTGGCGTTCAGGCTAGATCAAATTGTAGTATCTGTTTTGTTCAAAGATGGTACAATAATATTGTGGGGTCTGCGTTATCAAACGTCCATAGGATGGAAATATGTCACAAACTCCTAAAAGAGTTCTGGAGATAATTTCCAATAACCAGATATATTGTTAAATTACATTAACGAGAATACTTAAATAAGTATGTTTCGGTTTGAACAAAGGTGGAACAATAATATTGCGGGGTCTACGTTATCGGACGTCATTAGAAGGGAAATAATCTAAAGCATTGGAGGTTTGTACATTCTGTTGATTGGGGTACTAAGATTTTGTGGACCACGTTGATTTGTGCACAATATGCATCGCACACTGCTTCTTAAATATACTTATAAGTATACTAGAATCGTTGAGAAATGACATTGCATAAGCTGTTATCTTTACAATTCGAGTTTCCATTTCACTTCCGGTTGCCCCCTCTAGAGTTAATAATGTCTTTTCTACATAATAACGTTATTATTTAGAAAAGCCCTTCTTAACATGTGAAGGGGATAAGCTTCCTTTATATATTCTGTACTTTCACTTAACAATTTAATACACAAATTCGCGTTTCCTTTTCACCTCCGCATCTGACATCTATAAAGTAGAAATATGCCACAAGCTTCTACAAGAGTAGATCCCCATAATTAGATATTATTCTGAAACCAAATTAACCAGAGTATTTAGGTAAGTACGTTTCATTTTGGGAAAAGGTGGGACAATAATACTATGAGGGTCTGCATTTATACAGTAAGCCCATAGAATGGTTCTGTCAGTTTTCTGGATTGCAGAGATTAATTGCTGTGAATTACGTCATTAGTGAAGAGAAATTCTACCAGATTCCTTTCATGATTACACAGATTTGTTAATCTTGCTTTCCTGACTGCGGCAAAACCGCTTCTGTGCTACCAGTTTTCAAGAATTCTGGCAAAAGAACTGACCCATTCAATTATTGTCCCATTAGCCTTCTCCCGCTTTTCACCAAAATATTCGAGTCCTTAATTAATCAAGCTCTAGTCTATCACCTTACAGCTGTTAAACTCCTGACCCACGAACAATATGGATTTAGGCAGATATCCTAACTGTAATCTTTGAACCTATATATCGTTCACTAGACAAAACAGGGGGGGTAGAGCGGTAGCCCTTGATTATACCTAAGGCTTTCGACAGGGTATGGCACGATGGTCTTCTATGGAAAATTAGATCATATGGTATCACTGGAAGAATACATAATGTAATTAAATCCTTCTTAAGTAGGAGAAAAATCCATCTAAACAATATGATATAAATGCAGGAGTACCTCAGGGGTCTATCATTCAACCTTTATTATTCCTGATATTCATAAATGACCTCCCTGATAAAATTGTTTTGGAAATGGATATATTTGCTGATGACACCACTTTCTATAACAGGCCCAAGGGGGGAAACAAATGAACACATATCTAAGGAAATGGCAGAAACTCTAGAGGATGACCTCAAATCTGTAGTGGAATGGGGACAAAAATGGATGGTCACATTCAATGCTACCTTCTGAGATTCTGCTTTCCCAACTGTACTGATATGCAGAAGTTCAAGTGTAATGTGAACAAACATCTTGCTGTTCATCTCCCTTCATAATGCCCCTTCAAATTATGTCCCCGATAGCAGCCCCCTACTTCAAAGTGGCACTGTGCCTTGTTTGGGATGAAAATTGAATTAAAAATTTTTTTTAAGTATGAAGTGTGGGATTAGTGAGGAGGAGTTTTGTCAATTTTGTGGGATGGGGAGGTTGCTACAGAAGTAAACGATTGGGTTATCTCTAGCCATTTAATGTTTTAATAAATTCCATTGACATTGGGGCTCAGCTTACAGTTCAACTTTACTCAGCATCAGCCAGGTTTTTCGTTGTCGACCACACTCTAGGATATTTGGGGAAATTGCTTTGTAAATGGACTCTCTCGGTTGATAGTGGACAGTATGACTTAGCCGATGCAGACGTTTTGTGAAGAGAACTTGTCGAAATTGATTTTGAAATGTATTGAAAGTCAGGTTAAACATGAAGGATTCGGCATCTTGTGATGGTCAAAACTTTTGATTTTGACTCTAAAAAGTGTCTTAAATTTAACGTCTTAGATTAAAAAGAAAAAATTTGAAATTCAAGGAATCTTGCTTAATTGGTGTCAATGCCTGAATCAGATGTGGTGCAAATCCTAAATATTTTCACTTTCGAATAGGAGATTATGCCCATATTATACTAAAATCACTTTTAGATACTTCAAAAACAAATTTGGATACTATATATCAATCAATACACATATTGAGTCGAGTTTTTTTTTTTTTTTGTCGCACTGACATTGATATAAAAAGCCTACTTTTTCTATTCAAAAATTATTAAAACGAATTTCTTAATATACTCAATCATTGATATGCAAGCGACTTAACAAGTAAGGCTAAAGTGCTAAATGCTTTGGTTTCGATTCTAGCTAATGGCATCCACGTCATTTTTTTTTTTTTACTTTTGAAATCATTACTATATATTGGGTACAATATAATAATGAATAGAGAATTGACTTTATAAGAATAAATATGAAATCTACATGAATTAAAATATCATATTATAAGTATAATTTACAACTGGGCTACACCAGGTGGAGGGCACTGCTATATATTGGGTACAATATAATAATTAATAGAGGATTTACTCTATAATAATAAATACGAAATCTATATAAATAAAAATGTTATATTAAGCATATTTTGTGACCTGGCATCTCCAGGTGACCTGCTAATTTATATATAAAATCTATTGTAAAAAAAAGGCTAACTGATCAATTATAATCGAGGGCAAACCAAAGGCTTCTTTTTCATTAGCTGTTACATAAAGATGTAGGGGAGCGTACCACTCCATTCTCAGGATTACTCCACTTATCCTTGATCCTCCGCTTTTAATTCTTAGTGTTTAGTAAGGGGGGGGCATCAATTACCATTTTTTAAGTCCTTTGTATGACTCGGCTGGAGATTGAACCTTGGTCTCCCTGACCATTAAAGAACGCCCTTACCATTATGCAAGATGGGCAGGGTAAATATTGTTACAATTTCACAAAAATTAGAGATATATCATTTTTCATGAAGAGATTCCACCCTCTCTGTGTCATTTTTATATAAAAGAGAATTTAACTAAATAGTCCTCTTCAATCACCCATATGCCTGTGTTGCAAAAGCCATAATGATCAGTTAATTTTTTTAGGAATAAATCCTATACATACAAATATATATAGATATAAACATACCATAACTTTGCATATATATATATATATATATATATATATATATATATATATATATATATATATATATATATATATATATATATACTTTACATATTAGTTGCTATAACATTTAGTGTAGCCATTCACTCATGCCAAACATCTGATTAAAAAAGAGGTGATAACTCACCTTAATAAATTTTAGAGCATAAAAAGTTAAAATGCAAACACAGACAGAATAAACAAGACCCATGCAGTAATATTTCTTCACATAAAACAAACTAAAAAAAAAAAATCTATTGAAGAATACTCACTGCTTTTTTTGTATAGAAGTATTTCCACTTGTTCTTGCTGTAATTTTTCAAACGCCACCCGAACTCTGTTGAGAATGTTTTTATCTGTAAGCTCACCGTACATGAAACTGCAAGTGCTACTTTTTTGCATAACTTCCGCTCTGTTGTACCCGGATAGTTTGCAAAATCCATCGTTGCAGTAGACGATTGGGTAATCCACAATTCGTGCATTTGCCAATAAGAAGCAACTGTCTGTAATGAATAAAGAAAATAAAAGAAATAAGATCGGTCGGTGCATATTTAGAATATAACCTATTTAAAAAAAAAAAAAAATGGGGAAAAAATGCAGAAAAATCTTTTAAAAAATCATATGATGAATGAAACACATGTAAAGGTATATCTATTGCAGAACCGCAAATAAATGAGGGGCAAATTGCAAAATTACTAATCTACAATTCCTCTGTTCGTTATTGGACAAATCAATATGTTAATTTTCTTCTTTTTTTTTTTAATTTGCAGTCCAGACTTGACTTTCTAAATCAACACCTTCATGTTGGTATTTATCACTTTCTCATGGCGGAAAGATGCAACACAAGGGTCGGAAAGTAGGATTGAAGAGCTGAAGAGCTAGCACCCCCAATGACAGGGCACTTTAGTTTACAAAACATGCACGGGCAGCCCTGTCAGCATTCCTAGTAGGGGCATCTCAAGTGATTAGCAATAAACTAACCCATTCTCTAAGAGAGAAAGCAAAGCATGGGAGGTTGGACCTCCTAGAACTGCACAGGACCAGCACACATACCAACTATCAACAGGGAAAAATGTTGTTTCAGAAATGGCTTAGACTTAGTTTGATAGTTGATTTCGGTGTTGAAGGCAAAGATGCCACGCTTCAACGACAATTTCTGACTTTGAACAGCTTTGACTTTTCTTTTATTTTTTTAATCAAAGGTGATTTTTAAGTCTTTTAATTGAAGCTGATTTTCTGCTGATATATAAAGGCCCAAAGCCACTAAAGTCGTATATTTGCATGTTAGTTTTGTAACATAAAATTCGACGGGTACATACATCATAAAAGATTTGCTAACAGTTCTTGAATAGAAGATTCTAGTGCTGTGCTTCCTGATTTTCGTTTGATTCTGTAATCATCACCTTAAAGATGGTTGTTAGATTTCCTTCTGAACTTGATCAGGCTAAGCTTTTGGTCTCGATTCAATTTCTGTCGTCATTCTCAAATGTTGTGCTCAATGTATTTTTTAATACTCATTTTACCTCAAACAAGGCTTATTGTCATTTAGAACATAAGGGACTACTAGTTTGGATCATTTCTCATAGAAAAATGTGGGGAGTTGAGTCGTGTGTTTTTTTGTTTTTTTTTAATATTCTTTTTTACCCCAAACAAGGCTTATTGTCATTTAGAACATAAGGGACGACTAGTTTGGATCATTTCTCATAGAAAAATGTGGGGAGTTGAGTAGTGTGTTTTTATGTTTTTTTTAATATTCTTTTTTACCCCAAACAAGGCTTATTAGAACATAAGGGACTACTAGTTTGGATCATTTCTCATAGAAAAATGTGGGGAGTTGAGTAGTGTGTTTTTATGTTTTTTTTTAATATTCTTTTTTACTTCAAACAACGCTTATTGTCATTTAGAACATAAGGGACTACTAGTTTGGATCATTTCTCATAGAAAAATGTGGGGAGTTGAGTAGTGTGTTTTTATGGTTTTTTTTTAATACTCTTTTTTACCCCAAACAAGGCTTATTGTCATTTAGAACATAAGGGACTACTAGTTTGGATCATTTCTCATAGAAAAATGTGGGGAGTTGAGTAGTGTGTGTTGTTTTTTTAATACTCTTTTTTACCCCAAACAAGGATTATTGTCATTTAGAACATAAGGGACTACTAGTTTGGATCATTTCTCATAGAAAAATGTGGGGAGTTGAGTAGTGTGTGTTGTTTTTTTAATACTCTTTTTTACCCCAAACAAGGCTTATTGTCATTTAGAACATAAGGGACTACTAGTTTGGATCATTTCTCATAGAAAAATGTGGGGAGTTGAGTAGTGTGTGTTGTTTTTTTAATACTCTTTTTTACCCCAAACAAGGATTATTGTCATTTAGAACATAAGAGACTACTAGTTTGGATCATTTCTCATAGAAAAATGTGGGGAGTTGAGTAGTGTGTGTTGTTTTTTTAATACTCTTTTTTACCCCAAACAAGGCTTATTGTCATTTAGAACATAAGGGACTACTAGTTTGGATCATTTCTCATAGAAAAATGTGGGGAGTTGAGTAGTGTGTTTTTATGTTTTTTTTTAATATTCTTTTTTACTTCAAACAAGGCTTATTGTCATTTAGAACATAAGGGACTACTAGTTTGGATCATTTCTCATAGAAAAATGTGGGGAGTTGAGTAGTGTGTGTTGTTTTTTTAATACTCTTTTTTACCCCAAACAAGGCTTATTGTCATTTAGAACATAAGGGACTACTAGTTTGGATCATTTCTCATAGAAAAATGTGGGGAGTTGAGTAGTGTGTTTTTATGTTTTTTTTTTAATACTCTTTTTTACCCCAAACAAGGCTTATTGTCATTTAGAACATAAGGGACTACTAGTTTGGATCATTTCTCATAGAAAAATGTGGGGAGTTGAGTAGTGTGTGTTGTTTTTTTAATACTCTTTTTTACCCCAAACAAGGCTTATTGTCATTTAGAACATAAGGGACTACTAGTTTGGATCATTTCTCATAGAAAAATGTGGGAGTTGAGTAGTGTGTTTTTATGTTTATTTTAATACTCTTTTTTACCCAAAACAAGGCTTATTGTCATTTAGAACATAAGGGACTACTAGTTTGGATCATTTCTCATAGAAAAATGTGGAGAGTTGAGTAGTGTGTTTTTATGTTTTTTTTTAATATTCTTTTTTACTCCAAACAAGGCTTATTGTCATTTAGAACATAAGGGACTACTAGTTTGGATCATTTCTCATAGAAAAATGTGGGGAGTTGAGTAGTGTGTTTTTTTTGTTTTTTTTTAATATTCTTTTTTACCCCAAACAAGGCTTATTGTCATTTAGAACATAAGGGACTACTAGTTTGGATCATTTCTCATAGAAAAATGTGGGGAGTTGAGTAGTGTGTGTTGTTTTTTTAATACTCTTTTTTACCCCAAACAAGGCTTATTGTCATTTAGAACATAAGGGACTACTAGTTTGGATCATTTCTCATAGAAAAATGTGGGGAGTTGAGTAGTGTGTGTTGTTTTTTTAATACTCTTTTTTACCCCAAACAAGGCTTATTGTCATTTAGAACATAAGGGACTACTAGTTTGGATCATTTCTCATAGAAAAATGTGGGGAGTTGAGTAGTGTGTTTTTTTGTTTTTTTTTAATATTCTTTTTTACTCCAAACAAGGCTTATTGTCATTTAGAACATAAGGGACTACTAGTTTGGATCATTTCTCATAGAAAAATGTGGGGAGTTGAGTAGTGTGTTTTTTTTGTTTTTTTTTAATATTCTTTTTTACCCCAAACAAGGCTTATTGTCATTTAGACCATAAGGGACTACTAGTTTGGATCATTTCTCATAGAAAAATGTGGGGAGTTGAGTAGTGTGTGTTGTTTTTTTTAATACTCTTTTTTACCCCAAACAAGGCTTATTGTCATTTAGAACATAAGGGACTACTAGTTTGGATCATTTCTCATAGAAAAATGTGGGGAGTTGAGTAGTGTGTTTTTATGTTTTTTTTTAATATTCTTTTTTACTCCAAACAAGGCTTATTGTCATTTAGAACATAAGGGACTACTAGTTTGGATCATTTCTCATAGAAAAATGTGGGGAGTTGAGTAGTGTGTGTTGTTTTTTTAATACTCTTTTTTACCCCAAACAAGGCTTATTGTCATTTAGAACATAAGGGACTACTAGTTTGGATCATTTCTCATAGAAAAATGTGGGGAGTTGAGTAGTGTGTGTTGTTTTTTTAATACTCTTTTTTACCCCAAACAAGGCTTATTGTCATTTAGAACATAAGGGACTACTAGTTTGGATCATTTCTCATAGAAAAATGTGGGGAGTTGAGTAGTGTGTGTTGTTTTTTTAATACTCTTTTTTACCACAAACAAGGCTTATTGTCATTTAGAACATAAGAGACTACTAGTTTGGATCATTTCTCATAGAAAAATGTGGGGAGTTGAGTAGTGTGTGTTGTTTTTTTAATACTCTTTTTTACCCCAAACAAGGATTATTGTCATTTAGAACATAAGGGACTACTAGTTTGGATCATTTCTCATAGAAAAATGTGGGGAGTTGAGTAGTGTGTGTTGTTTTTTTAATACTCTTTTTTACCCCAAACAAGGCTTATTGTCATTTAGAACATAAGAGACTACTAGTTTGGATCATTTCTCATAGAAAAATGTGGGGAGTTGAGTAGTGTGTGTTGTTTTTTTAATACTCTTTTTTACCCCAAACAAGGCTTATTGTCATTTAGAACATAAGGGACTACTAGTTTGGATCATTTCTCATAGAAAAATGTGAGGAGTTGAGTAGTGTGTGTTGTTTTTTTAATACTCTTTTTTACCCCAAACAAGGCTTATTGTCATTTAGAACATAAGGGACTACTAGTTTGGATCATTTCTCATAGAAAAATGTGGGGAGTTGAGTAGTGTGTGTTGTTTTTTTAATACTCTTTTTTACCCCTAACAAGGCTTATTGTCATTTAGATAATAAGGGACTACTAGTTTGGATCATTTCTCATAGAAAAATGTGGGGAGTTGAGTAGTGTGTGTTGTTTTTTTAATACTCTTTTTTACCCCAAACAAGGCTTATTGTCATTTAGAACATAAGAGACTACTAGTTTGGATCATTTCTCATAGAAAAATGTGGGGAGTTGAGTAGTGTGTGTTGTTTTTTTAATACTCTTTTTTACCCCAAACAAGGCTTATTGTCATTTAGAACATAAGGGACTACTAGTTTGGATCATTTCTCATAGAAAAATGTGGGGAGTTGAGTAGTGTGTGTTGTTTTTTAAATACTCTTTTTTACCTCAAACAAGGCTTATTGTCATTTAGAACATAAGGGACTACTAGTTTGGATCATTTCTCATAGAAAAATGTGGGGAGTTGAGTAGTGTGTGTTGTTTTTTTAATACTCTTTTTTACCCCAAACAAGGATTATTGTCATTTAGAAGATAAGGGACTACTAGTTTGGATCATTTCTCATAGAAAAATGTGGGGAGTTGAGTAGTGTGTGTTGTTTTTTTAATACTCTTTTTTACCCCAAACAAGGCTTATTGTCATTTAGAACATAAGGGACTACTAGTTTTGATCATTTCTCATAGAAAAATGTGGGGAGTTGAGTAGTGTGTGTTGTTTTTTTAATACTCTTTTTTACCCCAAACAAGGATTATTGTCATTTAGAACATAAGGGACTACTAGTTTGGATCATTTCTCATAGAAAAATGTGGGGAGTTGAGTAGTGTGTGTTGTTTTTTTAATACTCTTTTTTACCCCAAACAAGGCTTATTGTCATTTAGAACATAAGGGACTACTAGTTTGGATCATTTCTCATAGAAAAATGTGGGGAGTTGAGTAGTGTGTGTTGTTTTTTTAATACTCTTTTTTACCCCAAACAAGGCTTATTGTCATTTAGAACATAAGGGACTACTAGTTTGGATCATTTCTCATAGAAAAATGTGGGGAGTTGAGTAGTGTGTGTTGTTTTTTTAATACTCTTTTTTACCCAAAACAAGGATTATTGTCATTTAGAACATAAGAGACTACTAGTTTGGATCATTTCTCATAGAAAAATGTGGGGAGTTGAGTAGTGTGTGTTGTTTTTTTAATACTCTTTTTTACCCCAAACAAGGCTTATTGTCATTTAGAACATAAGGGACTACTAGTTTGGATCATTTCTCATAGAAAAATGTGGGGAGTTGAGTAGTGTGTTTTTATGTTTTTTTTTAATATTCTTTTTTACTTCAAACAAGGCTTATTGTCATTTAGAACATAAGGGACTACTAGTTTGGATCATTTCTCATAGAAAAATGTGGGGAGTTGAGTAGTGTGTGTTGTTTTTTTAATACTCTTTTTTACCCCAAACAAGGCTTATTGTCATTTAGAACATAAGGGACTACTAGTTTGGATCATTTCTCATAGAAAAATGTGGGGAGTTGAGTAGTGTGTTTTTATGTTTTTTTTTTAATACTCTTTTTTACCCCAAACAAGGCTTATTGTCATTTAGAACATAAGGGACTACTAGTTTGGATCATTTCTCATAGAAAAATGTGGGGAGTTGAGTAGTGTGTGTTGTTTTTTTAATACTCTTTTTTACCCCAAACAAGGCTTATTGTCATTTAGAACATAAGGGACTACTAGTTTGGATCATTTCTCATAGAAAAATGTGGGAGTTGAGTAGTGTGTTTTTATGTTTATTTTAATACTCTTTTTTACCCAAAACAAGGCTTATTGTCATTTAGAACATAAGGGACTACTAGTTTGGATCATTTCTCATAGAAAAATGTGGGGAGTTGAGTAGTGTGTTTTTTTTGTTTTTTTTTAATATTCTTTTTTACCCCAAACAAGGCTTATTGTCATTTAGAACATAAGGGACTACTAGTTTGGATCATTTCTCATAGAAAAATGTGGGGAGTTGAGTAGTGTGTGTTGTTTTTTTAATACTCTTTTTTACCCCAAACAAGGCTTATTGTCATTTAGAACATAAGGGACTACTAGTTTGGATCATTTCTCATAGAAAAATGTGGGGAGTTGAGTAGTGTGTGTTGTTTTTTTAATACTCTTTTTTACCCCAAACAAGGCTTATTGTCATTTAGAACATAAGGGACTACTAGTTTGGATCATTTCTCATAGAAAAATGTGGGGAGTTGAGTAGTGTGTTTTTTTGTTTTTTTTTAATATTCTTTTTTACTCCAAACAAGGCTTATTGTCATTTAGAACATAAGGGACTACTAGTTTGGATCATTTCTCATAGAAAAATGTGGGGAGTTGAGTAGTGTGTTTTTTTTGTTTTTTTTTAATATTCTTTTTTACCCCAAACAAGGCTTATTGTCATTTAGACCATAAGGGACTACTAGTTTGGATCATTTCTCATAGAAAAATGTGGGGAGTTGAGTAGTGTGTGTTGTTTTTTTTAATACTCTTTTTTACCCCAAACAAGGCTTATTGTCATTTAGAACATAAGGGACTACTAGTTTGGATCATTTCTCATAGAAAAATGTGGGGAGTTGAGTAGTGTGTTTTTATGTTTTTTTTTAATATTCTTTTTTACTCCAAACAAGGCTTATTGTCATTTAGAACATAAGGGACTACTAGTTTGGATCATTTCTCATAGAAAAATGTGGGGAGTTGAGTAGTGTGTGTTGTTTTTTTAATACTCTTTTTTACCCCAAACAAGGCTTATTGTCATTTAGAACATAAGGGACTACTAGTTTGGATCATTTCTCATAGAAAAATGTGGGGAGTTGAGTAGTGTGTGTTGTTTTTTTAATACTCTTTTTTACCCCAAACAAGGCTTATTGTCATTTAGAACATAAGGGACTACTAGTTTGGATCATTTCTCATAGAAAAATGTGGGGAGTTGAGTAGTGTGTGTTGTTTTTTTAATACTCTTTTTTACCACAAACAAGGCTTATTGTCATTTAGAACATAAGAGACTACTAGTTTGGATCATTTCTCATAGAAAAATGTGGGGAGTTGAGTAGTGTGTGTTGTTTTTTTAATACTCTTTTTTACCCCAAACAAGGATTATTGTCATTTAGAACATAAGGGACTACTAGTTTGGATCATTTCTCATAGAAAAATGTGGGGAGTTGAGTAGTGTGTGTTGTTTTTTTAATACTCTTTTTTACCCCAAACAAGGCTTATTGTCATTTAGAACATAAGAGACTACTAGTTTGGATCATTTCTCATAGAAAAATGTGGGGAGTTGAGTAGTGTGTGTTGTTTTTTTAATACTCTTTTTTACCCCAAACAAGGCTTATTGTCATTTAGAACATAAGGGACTACTAGTTTGGATCATTTCTCATAGAAAAATGTGAGGAGTTGAGTAGTGTGTGTTGTTTTTTTAATACTCTTTTTTACCCCAAACAAGGCTTATTGTCATTTAGAACATAAGGGACTACTAGTTTGGATCATTTCTCATAGAAAAATGTGGGGAGTTGAGTAGTGTGTGTTGTTTTTTTAATACTCTTTTTTACCCCTAACAAGGCTTATTGTCATTTAGAACATAAGGGACTACTAGTTTGGATCATTTCTCATAGAAAAATGTGGGGAGTTGAGTAGTGTGTGTTGTTTTTTTAATACTCTTTTTTACCCCAAACAAGGCTTATTGTCATTTAGAACATAAGAGACTACTAGTTTGGATCATTTCTCATAGAAAAATGTGGGGAGTTGAGTAGTGTGTGTTGTTTTTTTAATACTCTTTTTTACCCCAAACAAGGCTTATTGTCATTTAGAACATAAGGGACTACTAGTTTGGATCATTTCTCATAGAAAAATGTGGGGAGTTGAGTAGTGTGTGTTGTTTTTTTAATACTCTTTTTTACCCCAAACAAGGCTTATTGTCATTTAGAACATAAGGGACTACTAGTTTGGATCATTTCTCATAGAAAAATGTGGGGAGTTGAGTAGTGTGTGTTGTTTTTTTAATACTCTTTTTTACCCCAAACAAGGATTATTGTCATTTAGAAGATAAGGGACTACTAGTTTGGATCATTTCTCATAGAAAAATGTGGGGAGTTGAGTAGTGTGTGTTGTTTTTTTAATACTCTTTTTTACCACAAACAAGGCTTATTGTCATTTAGAACATAAGAGACTACTAGTTTGGATCATTTCTCATAGAAAAATGTGGGGAGTTGAGTAGTGTGTGTTGTTTTTTTAATACTCTTTTTTACCCCAAACAAGGCTTATTGTCATTTAGAACATAAGGGACTACTAGTTTGGATCATTTCTCATAGAAAATGTGGGGAGTTGAGTAGTGTGTGTTGTTTTTTTAATACTCTTTTTTACCCCAAACAAGGCTTATTGTCATTTAGAACATAAGGGACTACTAGTTTGGATCATTTCTCATAGAAAAATGTGGGGAGTTGAGTAGTGTGTGTTGTTTTTTTAATACTCTTTTTTACCCCAAACAAGGCTTATTGTCATTTAGAACATAAGGGACTACTAGTTTGGATCATTTCTCATAGAAAAATGTGGGGAGTTGAGTAGTGTGTGTTTTTTTTTTAATACTCTTTTTTACCCCAAACAAGGCTTATTGTCATTTAGATAATAAGGGACTACTAGTTTGGATCATTTCTCATAGAAAAATGTGGGGAGTTGAGTAGTGTGTGTTGTTTTTTTAATACTCTTTTTTACCCCAAACAAGGATTATTGTCATTTAGAAGATAAGGGACTACTAGTTTGGATCATTTCTCATAGAAAAATGTGGGGAGTTGAGTAGTGTGTGTTGTTTTTTTAATACTCGTTTTTACCCCAAACAAAGCTTATTGTCATTTAGATAATAAGGGACTACTAGTTTGGATCATTTCTCATAGAAAAATGTGGGGAGTTGAGTAGTGTGTGTTGTTTTTTTAATACTCTTTTTTACCCCAAACAAGGCTTATTGTCATTTAGAACATAAGGGACTACTAGTTTGGATCATTTCTCATAGAAAAATGTGGGGAGTTGAGTAGTGTGTGTTGTTTTTTTTAATACTCTTTTTTACTCCAAACAAGGCTTATTGTTATTTAGAACATAAAGGACTACTAGTTTGGATCATTTCTCATAGAAAAATGTGGGGAGTTGAGTAGTGTGTGTTGTTTTTTTAATACTCTTTTTTACCCCAAACAAGGCTTATTGTCATTTAGAACATAAGAGACTACTAGTTTGGATCATTTCTCATAGAAAAATGTGGGGAGTTGAGTAGTGTGTGTTGTTTTTTTAATACTCTTTTTTACCCCAAACAAGGATTATTGTCATTTAGAACATAAGGGACTACTAGTTTGGATCATTTCTCATAGAAAAATGTGGGGAGTTCAGTAATGTGTTTTTATGTTTTTTTTTTATATTCTTTTTTACTCCAAACAAGGCTGATTGTCATTTAGAACATAAGGGACTACTAGTTTGGATCATTTCTCATAGAAAAATGTGGGGAGTTGAGTAGTGTGTGTTGTTTTTTAATACTCTTTTTTACCCCAAACAAGGCTTATTATCATTTAGAACATAAGGGACTACTAGTTTGGATCATTTCTCATAGAAAAATGTGGGGAGTTGAGTAGTGTGTGTTGTTTTTTTAATATTCTTTTTTACCCCAAACAAGGCTTATTGTCATTTAGAACATAAGGGACTACTAGTTTGGATCATTTCTCATAGAAAAATGTGGGGAGTTGAGTAGTGTGTGTTGTTTTTTTAATACTCTTTTTTACCCCAAACAAGGCTTATTGTCATTTAGAACATAAGGGACTACTAGTTTGGATCATTTCTCATAGAAAAATGTGGGGAGTTGAGTAGTGTGTGTTGTTTTTTTAATACTCTTTTTTACCCCAAACAAGGCTTATTGTCATTTAGAAGATAAGGGACTACTAGTTTGGATCATTTCTCATAGAAAAATGTGGGGAGTTGAGTAGTGTGTGTTGTTTTTTTAATACTCTTTTTTACCCCAAACAAGGCTTATTGTCATTTAGAACATAAGGGACTACTAGTTTTGATCATTTCTCATAGAAAAATGTGGGGAGTTGAGTAGTGTGTGTTGTTTTTTTAATACTCTTTTTTACCCCAAACAAGGCTTATTGTCATTTAGAACATAAGGGACTACTAGTTTGGATCATTTCTCATAGAAAAATGTGGGGAGTTGAGTAGTGTGTTTTTTTGTTTTTTTTTAATATTCTTTTTTACTCCAAACAAGGCTTATTGTCATTTAGAACATAAGGGACTACTAGTTTGGATCATTTCTCATAGAAAAATGTGGGGAGTTGAGTAGTGTGTTTTTTTTGTTTTTTTTTAATATTCTTTTTTACCCCAAACAAGGCTTATTGTCATTTAGAAGATAAGGGACTACTAGTTTGGATCATTTCTCATAGAAAAATGTGGGGAGTTGAGTAGTGTGTGTTGTTTTTTTTAATACTCTTTTTTACCCCACACAAGGCTTATTGTCATTTAGAACATAAGGGACTACTAGTTTGGATCATTTCTCATAGAAAAATGTGGGGAGTTGAGTAGTGTGTTTTTATGTTTTTTTTTAATATTCTTTTTTACTCCAAACAAGGCTTATTGTCATTTAGAACATAAGGGACTACTAGTTTGGATCATTTCTCATAGAAAAATGTGGGGAGTTGAGTAGTGTGTGTTGTTTTTTTAATACTCTTTTTTACCCCAAACAAGGCTTATTGTCATTTAGAACATAAGGGACTACTAGTTTGGATCATTTCTCATAGAAAAATGTGGGGAGTTGAGTAGTGTGTGTTGTTTTTTTAATACTCTTTTTTACCCCAAACAAGGCTTATTATCATTTAGAACATAAGGGACTACTAGTTTGGATCATTTCTCATAGAAAAATGTGGGGAGTTGAGTAGTGTGTGTTGTTTTTTTAATACTCTTTTTTACCACAAACAAGGCTTATTGTCATTTAGAACATAAGAGACTACTAGTTTGGATCATTTCTCATAGAAAAATGTGGGGAGTTGAGTAGTGTGTGTTGTTTTTTTAATACTCTTTTTTACCCCAAACAAGGCTTATTGTCATTTAGAACATAAGGGACTACTAGTTTGGATCATTTCTCATAGAAAAATGTGGGGAGTTGAGTAGTGTGTGTTGTTTTTTTAATACTCTTTTTTACCCCAAACAAGGCTTATTGTCATTTAGAACATAAGGGACTACTAGTTTGGATCATTTCTCATAGAAAAATGTGGGGAGTTGAGTAGTGTGTGTTGTTTTTTTAATACTCTGTTTTACCCCAAACAAGGCTTATTGTCATTTAGAACATAAGGGACTACTAGTTTGGATCATTTCTCATAGAAAAATGTGGGGAGTTGAGTAGTGTGTGTTGTTTTTTTAATACTCTTTTTTACCCCAAACAAGGCTTATTGTCATTTAGAACATAAGGGACTACTAGTTTGGATCATTTCTCATAGAAAAATGTGGGGAGTTGAGTAGTGTGTGTTGTTTTTTTAATACTCTTTTTTACCCCAAACAAGGCTTATTGTCATTTAGAACATAAGGGACTACTAGTTTGGATCATTTCTCATAGAAAAATGTGGGGAGTTGAGTAGTGTGTGTTGTTTTTTTAATACTCTTTTTTACCCCAAACAAGGCTTATTGTCATTTAGAACATAAGGGACTACTAGTTTGGATCATTTCTCATAGAAAAATGTGGGGAGTTGAGTAGTGTGTGTTGTTTTTTTAATACTCTTTTTTACCACAAACAAGGCTTATTGTCATTTAGAACATAAGAGACTACTAGTTTGGATCATTTCTCATAGAAAAATGTGGGGAGTTGAGTAGTTTGTGTTGTTTTTTTAATACTCTTTTTTACCCCAAACAAGGATTATTGTCATTTAGAACATAAGGGACTACTAGTTTGGATCATTTCTCATAGAAAAATGTGGGGAGTTGAGTAGTGTGTGTTGTTTTTTTAATACTCTTTTTTACCCCAAACAAGGCTTATTGTCATTTAGAACATAAGAGACTACTAGTTTGGATCATTTCTCATAGAAAAATGTGGGGAGTTGAGTAGTGTGTGTTGTTTTTTTAATACTCTTTTTTACCCCAAACAAGGCTTATTGTCATTTAGAACATAAGGGACTACTAGTTTGGATCATTTCTCATAGAAAAATGTGGGGAGTTGAGTAGTGTGTGTTGTTTTTTTAATACTCTTTTTTACCCCAAACAAGGCTTATTGTCATTTAGAACATAAGGGACTACTAGTTTGGATCATTTCTCATAGAAAAATGTGGGGAGTTGAGTAGTGTGTGTTGTTTTTTTAATACTCTTTTTTACCCCAAACAAGGCTTATTGTCATTTAGATAATAAGGGACTACTAGTTTGGATCATTTCTCATAGAAAAATGTGGGGAGTTGAGTAGTGCGTGTTGTTTTTTTAATACTCTTTTTTACCCCAAACAAGGATTATTGTCATTTAGAACATAAGGGACTACTAGTTTGGATCATTTCTCATAGAAAAATGTGGGGAGTTGAGTAGTGTGTGTTGTTTTTTTAATACTCTTTTTTACCCCAAACAAGGCTTATTGTCATTTAGAACATAAGGGACTACTAGTTTGGATCATTTCTCATAGAAAAATGTGGGGAGTTGAGTAGTGTGTGTTGTTTTTTTAATACTCTTTTTTACCCCAAACAAGGCTTATTGTCATTTAGAACATAAGGGACTACTAGTTTGGATCATTTCTCATAGAAAAATGTGGGGAGTTGAGTAGTGTGTGTTGTTTTTTTAATACTCTTTTTTACCCCAAACAAGGCTTATTGTCATTTAGATAATAAGGGACTACTAGTTTGGATCATTTCTCATAGAAAAATGTGGGGAGTTGAGTAGTGTGTGTTGTTTTTTTAATACTCTTTTTTACCCCAAACAAGGCTTATTGTCATTAAGAACATAAGGGACTACTAGTTTGGATCATTTCTCATAGAAAAATGTGGGGAGTTGAGTAGTGTGTGTTGTTTTTTTAATACTCTTTTTTACCCCAAACAAGGCTTATTGTCATTTAGAACATAAGGGACTACTAGTTTGGATCATTTCTCATAGAAAAATGTGGGGAGTTGAGTAGTGTGTGTTGTTTTTTTAATACTCTTTTTTACCCCAAACAAGGCTTATTGTCATTTAGAACATAAGGGACTACTAGTTTGGATCATTTCTCATAGAAAAATGTGGGGAGTTGAGTAGTGTGTGTTGTTTTTTTAATACTCTTTTTTACCCCAAACAAGGCTTATTGTCATTTAGAACATAAGGGACTACTAGTTTGGATCATTTCTCATAGAAAAATGTGGGGAGTTGAGTAGTGTGTGTTGTTTTTTTAATACTCTTTTTTACCACAAACAAGGCTTATTGTCATTTAGAACATAAGAGACTACTAGTTTGGATCATTTCTCATAGAAAAATGTGGGGAGTTGAGTAGTGTGTGTTGTTTTTTTAATACTCTTTTTTACCCCAAACAAGGATTATTGTCATTTAGAACATAAGGGACTACTAGTTTGGATCATTTCTCATAGAAAAATGTGGGGAGTTGAGTAGTGTGTGTTGTTTTTTTAATACTCTTTTTTACCCCAAACAAGGCTTATTGTCATTTAGAACATAAGAGACTACTAGTTTGGATCATTTCTCATAGAAAAATGTGGGGAGTTGAGTAGTGTGTGTTGTTTTTTTAATACTCTTTTTTACCCCAAACAAGGCTTATTGTCATTTAGAACATAAGGGACTACTAGTTTGGATCATTTCTCATAGAAAAATGTGGGGAGTTGAGTAGTGTGTGTTGTTTTTTTAATACTCTTTTTTACCCCAAACAAGGCTTATTGTCATTTAGAACATAAGGGACTACTAGTTTGGATCATTTCTCATAGAAAAATTTGGGGAGTTGAGTAGTGTGTGTTGTTTTTTTAATACTCTTTTTTACCCCAAACAAGGCTTATTGTCATTTAGATAATAAGGGACTACTAGTTTGGATCATTTCTCATAGAAAAATGTGGGGAGTTGAGTAGTGCGTGTTGTTTTTTTAATACTCTTTTTAACCCCAAACAAGGATTATTGTCATTTAGAACATAAGGGACTACTAGTTTGGATCATTTCTCATAGAAAAATGTGGGGAGTTGAGTAGTGTGTGTTGTTTTTTTAATACTCTTTTTTACCCCAAACAAGGCTTATTGTCATTTAGAACATAAGGGACTACTAGTTTGGATCATTTCTCATAGAAAAATGTGGGGAGTTGAGTAGTGTGTGTTGTTTTTTTAATACTCTTTTTTACCCCAAACAAGGCTTATTGTCATTTAGAACATAAGGGACTACTAGTTTGGATCATTTCTCATAGAAAAATGTGGGGAGTTGAGTAGTGTGTGTTGTTTTTTTAATACTCTTTTTTACCCCAAACAAGGCTTATTGTCATTTAGATAATAAGGGACTACTAGTTTGGATCATTTCTCATAGAAAAATGTGGGGAGTTGAGTAGTGTGTGTTGTTTTTTTAATACTCTTTTTTACCCCAAACAAGGCTTATTGTCATTTAGAACATAAGGGACTACTAGTTTGGATCATTTCTCATAGAAAAATGTGGGGAGTTGAGTAGTGTGTGTTGTTTTTTTAACACTCGTTTTTACCCCAAACAAGGCTTATTGTCATTTAGATAATAAGGGACTACTAGTTTGGATCATTTCTCATAGAAAAATGTGGGGAGTTGAGTAGTGTGTGTTGTTTTTTTAATACTCTTTTTTACCCCAAACAAGGCTTATTGTCATTTAGAACATAAGGGACTACTAGTTTGGATCATTTCTCATAGAAAAATGTGGGGAGTTGAGTAGTGTGTGTTGTTTTTTTTAATACTCTTTTTTACTCCAAACAAGGCTTATTGTCATTTAGAACATAAAGGACTACTAGTTTGGATCATTTCTCATAGAAAAATGTGGGGAGTTGAGTAGTGTGTGTTGTTTTTTTAATACTCTTTTTTACCCCAAACAAGGCTTATTGTCATTTAGAACATAAGGGACTACTAGTTTGGATCATTTCTCATAGAAAAATGTGGGGAGTTGAGTAGTGTGTGTTGTTTTTTTAATACTCTTTTTTACCCCAAACAAGGCTTATTGTCATTTAGAACATAAGGGACTACTAGTTTGGATCATTTCTCATAGAAAAATGTGGGGAGTTGAGTAATGTGTTTTTATGTTTTTTTTTAATATTCTTTTTTACTCCAAACAAGGCTGATTGTCATTTAGAACATAAGGGACTACTAGTTTGGATCATTTCTCATAGAAAAATGTGGGGAGTTGAGTAGTGTGTGTTGTTTTTTAATACTCTTTTTTACCCCAAACAAGGCTTATTATCATTTAGAACATAAGGGACTACTAGTTTGGATCATTTCTCATAGAAAAATGTGGGGAGTTGAGTAGTGTGTGTTGTTTTTTTAATATTCTTTTTTACCCCAAACAAGGCTTATTGTCATTTAGAACATAAGGGACTACTAGTTTGGATCATTTCTCATTGAAAAATGTGGGGAGTTGAGTAGTGTGTGTTGTTTTTTTAATACTCTTTTTTACCCCAAACAAGGCTTATTGTCATTTAGAACATAAGGGACTACTAGTTTGGATCATTTCTCATAGAAAAATGTGGGGAGTTGAGTAGTGTGTGTTGTTTTTTTAATACTCTTTTTTACCCCAAACAAGGCTTATTGTCATTTAGAACATAAGGGACTACTAGTTTGGATCATTTCTCATAGAAAAATGTGGGGAGTTGAGTAGTGTGTGTTGTTTTTTTAATACTCTTTTTTACCCCAAACAAGGCTTATTGTCATTTAGATAATAAGGGACTACTAGTTTGGATCATTTCTCATAGAAAAATGTGGGGAGTTGAGTAGTGTGTGTTGTTTTTTTAATACTCTTTTTTACCCCAAACAAGGCTTATTGTCATTTAGAACATAAGGGACTACTAGTTTGGATCATTTCTCATAGAAAAATGTGGGGAGTTGAGTAGTGTGTGTTGTTTTTTTAATACTCTTTTTTACCCCAAACAAGGCTTATTGTCATTTAGAACATAAGGGACTACTAGTTTGGATCATTTCTCATAGAAAAATGTGGGGAGTTGAGTAGTGTGTGTTGTTTTTTTTAATACTCTTTTTTACCCCAAACAAGGCTTATTGTCATTTAGAACATAAGGGACTACTAGTTTGGATCATTTCTCATAGAAAAATGTGGGGAGTTGAGTAGTGTGTGTTGTTTTTTTTAATACTCTTTTTTACTCCAAACAAGGCTTATTGTCATTTAGAACATAAAGGACTACTAGTTTGGATCATTTCTCATAGAAAAATGTGGGGAGTTGAGTAGTGTGTGTTGTTTTTTTAATACTCTTTTTTACCCCAAACAAGGCTTATTGTCATTTAGAACATAAGGGACTACTAGTTTGGATCATTTCTCATAGAAAAATGTGGGGAGTTGAGTAGTGTGTGTTGTTTTTTTAATACTCTTTTTTACCCCAAACAAGGCTTATTGTCATTTAGAACATAAGGGACTACTAGTTTGGATCATTTCTCATAGAAAAATGTGGGGAGTTGAGTAATGTGTTTTTATGTTTTTTTTTAATATTCTTTTTTACTCCAAACAAGGCTGATTGTCATTTAGAACATAAGGGACTACTAGTTTGGATCATTTCTCATAGAAAAATGTGGGGAGTTGAGTAGTGTGTGTTGTTTTTTAATACTCTTTTTTACCCCAAACAAGGCTTATTATCATTTAGAACATAAGGGACTACTAGTTTGGATCATTTCTCATAGAAAAATGTGGGGAGTTGAGTAGTGTGTGTTGTTTTTTTAATATTCTTTTTTACCCCAAACAAGGCTTATTGTCATTTAGAACATAAGGGACTACTAGTTTGGATCATTTCTCATTGAAAAATGTGGGGAGTTGAGTAGTGTGTGTTGTTTTTTTAATACTCTTTTTTACCCCAAACAAGGCTTATTGTCATTTAGAACATAAGGGACTACTAGTTTGGATCATTTCTCATAGAAAAATGTGGGGAGTTGAGTAGTGTGTGTTGTTTTTTTAATACTCTTTTTTACCCCAAACAAGGCTTATTGTCATTTAGAACATAAGGGACTACTAGTTTGGATCATTTCTCATAGAAAAATGTGGGGAGTTGAGTAGTGTGTGTTGTTTTTTTAATACTCTTTTTTACCCCAAACAAGGCTTATTGTCATTTAGATAATAAGGGACTACTAGTTTGGATCATTTCTCATAGAAAAATGTGGGGAGTTGAGTAGTGTGTGTTGTTTTTTTAATACTCTTTTTTACCCCAAACAAGGCTTATTGTCATTTAGAACATAAGGGACTACTAGTTTGGATCATTTCTCATAGAAAAATGTGGGGAGTTGAGTAGTGTGTGTTGTTTTTTTAATACTCTTTTTTACCCCAAACAAGGCTTATTGTCATTTAGAACATAAGGGACTACTAGTTTGGATCATTTCTCATAGAAAAATGTGGGGAGTTGAGTAGTGTGTGTTGTTTTTTTTAATACTCTTTTTTACTCCAAACAAGGCTTATTGTCATTTAGAACATAAAGGACTACTAGTTTGGATCATTTCTCATAGAAAAATGTGGGGAGTTGAGTAGTGTGTGTTGTTTTTTTAATACTCTTTTTTACCCCAAACAAGGCTTATTGTCATTTAGAACATAAGGGACTACTAGTTTGGATCATTTCTCATAGAAAAATGTGGGGAGTTGAGTAGTGTGTGTTGTTTTTTTAATACTCTTTTTTACCCCAAACAAGGATTATTGTCATTTAGAAGATAAGGGACTACTAGTTTGGATCATTTCTCATAGAAAAATGTGGGGAGTTGAGTAGTGTGTGTTGTTTTTTTAATACTCTTTTTTACCCCAAACAAGGCTTATTGTCATTTAGAACATAAGGGACTACTAGTTTGGATCATTTCTCATAGAAAAATGTGGGGAGTTGAGTAGTGTGTGTTGTTTTTTTAATACTCTTTTTTACCCCAAACAAGGCTTATTGTCATTTAGATAATAAGGGACTACTAGTTTGGATCATTTCTCATAGAAAAATGTGGGGAGTTGAGTAGTGTGTGTTGTTTTTTTAATACTCTTTTTTACCCCAAACAAGGCTTATTGTCATTTAGAACATAAGGGACTACTAGTTTGGATCATTTCTCATAGAAAAATGTGGGGAGTTGAGTAGTGTGTGTTGTTTTTTTTAATACTCTTTTTTACTCCAAACAAGGCTTATTGTCATTTAGAACATAAAGGACTACTAGTTTGGATCATTTCTCATAGAAAAATGTGGGGAGTTGAGTAGTGTGTGTTGTTTTTTTAATACTCTTTTTTACCCCAAACAAGGCTTATTGTCATTTAGAACATAAGGGACTACTAGTTTGGATCATTTCTCATAGAAAAATGTGGGGAGTTGAGTAGTGTGTGTTGTTTTTTTAATACTCTTTTTTACCCCAAACAAGGATTATTGTCATTTAGAACATAAGGGACTACTAGTTTGGATCATTTCTCATAGAAAAATGTGGGGAGTTGAGTAGTGTGTGTTGTTTTTTTAATACTCTTTTTTACCCCAAACAAGGCTTATTGTCATTTAGAACATAAGGGACTACTAGTTTGGATCATTTCTCATAGAAAAATGTGGGGAGTTGAGTAGTGTGTGTTGTTTTTTTAATACTCTTTTTTACCCCAAACAAGGCTTATTGTCATTTAGAACATAAGGGACTACTAGTTTGGATCATTTCTCATAGAAAAATGTGGGGAGTTGAGTAGTGTGTGTTGTTTTTTTAATACTCTTTTTTACCCCAAACAAGGCTTATTGTCATTTAGAACATAAGGGACTACTAGTTTGGATCATTTCTCATAGAAAAATGTGGGGAGTTGAGTAGTGTGTGTTGTTTTTTTAATACTCTTTTTTACCCCAAACAAGGCTTATTGTCATTTAGATAATAAGGGACTACTAGTTTGGATCATTTCTCATAGAAAAATGTGGGGAGTTGAGTAGTGCGTGTTGTTTTTTTAATACTCTTTTTTACCCCAAACAAGGATTATTGTCATTTAGAACATAAGGGACTACTAGTTTGGATCATTTCTCATAGAAAAATGTGGGGAGTTGAGTAGTGTGTGTTGTTTTTTTAATACTCTTTTTTACCCCAAACAAGGCTTATTGTCATTTAGAACATAAGGGACTACTAGTTTGGATCATTTCTCATAGAAAAATGTGGGGAGTTGAGTAGTGTGTGTTGTTTTTTTAATACTCTTTTTTACCCCAAACAAGGCTTATTGTCATTTAGAACATAAGGGACTACTAGTTTGGATCATTTCTCATAGAAAAATGTGGGGAGTTGAGTAGTCTGTGTTGTTTTTTTAATACTCTTTTTTACCCCAAACAAGGCTTATTGTCATTTAGATAATAAGGGACTACTAGTTTGGATCATTTCTCATAGAAAAATGTGGGGAGTTGAGTAGTGTGTGTTGTTTTTTTAATACTCTTTTTTACCCCAAACAAGGCTTATTGTCATTTAGAACATAAGGGACTACTAGTTTGGATCATTTCTCATAGAAAAATGTGGGGAGTTGAGTAGTGTGTGTTGTTTTTTTAATACTCTTTTTTACCCCAAACAAGGCTTATTGTCATTTAGAACATAAGGGACTACTAGTTTGGATCATTTCTCATAGAAAAATGTGGGGAGTTGAGTAGTGTGTGTTGTTTTTTTAATACTCTTTTTTACCCCAAACAAGGCTTATTGTCATTTAGAACATAAGGGACTACTAGTTTGGATCATTTCTCATAGAAAAATGTGGGGAGTTGAGTAGTGTGTGTTGTTTTTTTAATACTCTTTTTTACCCCAAACAAGGCTTATTGTCATTTAGAACATAAGGGACTACTAGTTTGGATCATTTCTCATAGAAAAATGTGGGGAGTTGAGTAGTGTGTGTTGTTTTTTTAATACTCTTTTTTACCACAAACAAGGCTTATTGTCATTTAGAACATAAGAGACTACTAGTTTGGATCATTTCTCATAGAAAAATGTGGGGAGTTGAGTAGTGTGTGTTGTTTTTTTAATACTCTTTTTTACCCCAAACAAGGATTATTGTCATTTAGAACATAAAGGACTACTAGTTTGGATCATTTCTCATAGAAAAATGTGGGGAGTTGAGTAGTGTGTGTTGTTTTTTTAATACTCTTTTTTACCCCAAACAAGGCTTATTGTCATTTAGAACATAAGAGACTACTAGTTTGGATCATTTCTCATAGAAAAATGTGGGGAGTTGAGTAGTGTGTGTTGTTTTTTTAATACTCTTTTTTACCCCAAACAAGGCTTATTGTCATTTAGAACATAAGGGACTACTAGTTTGGATCATTTCTCATAGAAAAATGTGGGGAGTTGAGTAGTGTGTGTTGTTTTTTTAATACTCTTTTTTACCCCAAACAAGGCTTATTGTCATTTAGAACATAAGGGACTACTAGTTTGGATCATTTCTCATAGAAAAATGTGGGGAGTTGAGTAGTGTGTGTTGTTTTTTTAATACTCTTTTTTACCCCAAACAAGGCTTATTGTCATTTAGATAATAAGGGACTACTAGTTTGGATCATTTCTCATAGAAAAATGTGGGGAGTTGAGTAGTGCGTGTTGTTTTTTTAATACTCTTTTTTACCCCAAACAAGGATTATTGTCATTTAGAAAATAAGGGACTACTAGTTTGGATCATTTCTCATAGAAAAATGTGGGGAGTTGAGTAGTGTGTGTTGTTTTTTTAATACTCTTTTTTACCCCAAACAAGGCTTATTGTCATTTAGAACATAAGAGACTACTAGTTTGGATCATTTCTCATAGAAAAATGTGGGGAGTTGAGTAGTGTGTGTTGTTTTTTTAATACTCTTTTTTACCCCAAACAAGGCTTATTGTCATTTAGAACATAAGGGACTACTAGTTTGGATCATTTCTCATAGAAAAATGTGGGGAGTTGAGTAGTGTGTGTTGTTTTTTTAATACTCTTTTTTACCCCAAACAAGGCTTATTGTCATTTAGAACATAAGGGACTACTAGTTTGGATCATTTCTCATAGAAAAATGTGGGGAGTTGAGTAGTGTGTGTTGTTTTTTTAATACTCTTTTTTACCCCAAACAAGGCTTATTGTCATTTAGATAATAAGGGACTACTAGTTTGGATCATTTCTCATAGAAAAATGTGGGGAGTTGAGTAGTGCGTGTTGTTTTTTTAATACTCTTTTTTACCCCAAACAAGGATTATTGTCATTTAGAACATAAGGGACTACTAGTTTGGATCATTTCTCATAGAAAAATGTGGGGAGTTGAGTAGTGTGTGTTGTTTTTTTAATACTCTTTTTTACCCCAAACAAGGCTTATTGTCATTTAGAACATAAGGGACTACTAGTTTGGATCATTTCTCATAGAAAAATGTGGGGAGTTGAGTAGTGTGTGTTGTTTTTTTAATACTCTTTTTTACCCCAAACAAGGCTTATTGTCATTTAGAACATAAGGGACTACTAGTTTGGATCATTTCTCATAGAAAAATGTGGGGAGTTGAGTAGTGTGTGTTGTTTTTTTAATACTCTTTTTTACCCCAAACAAGGCTTATTGTCATTTAGATAATAAGGGACTACTAGTTTGGATCATTTCTCATAGAAAAATGTGGGGAGTTGAGTAGTGTGTGTTGTTTTTTTAATACTCTTTTTTACCCCAAACAAGGCTTATTGTCATTTAGAACATAAGGGACTACTAGTTTGGATCATTTCTCATAGAAAAATGTGGGGAGTTGAGTAGTGTGTGTTGTTTTTTTAATACTCTTTTTTACCCCAAACAAGGCTTATTGTCATTTAGAACATAAGGGGCTACTAGTTTGGATCATTTCTCATAGAAAAATGTGGGGAGTTGAGTAGTGTGTGTTGTTTTTTTAATACTCTTTTTTTACCCCAAACAAGGCTTATTGTCATTTAGAACATAAGGGACTACTAGTTTGGATCATTTCTCATAGAAAAATGTGGGGAGTTGAGTAGTGTGTGTTGTTTTTTTAATACTCTTTTTTACCCCAAACAAGGCTTATTGTCATTTAGAACATAAGAGACTACTAGTTTGGATCATTTCTCATAGAAAAATGTGGGGAGTTGAGTAGTGTGTGTTGTTTTTTTAATACTCTTTTTTACCCCAAACAAGGCTTATTGTCATTTAGAACATAAGGGACTACTAGTTTGGATCATTTCTCATAGAAAAATGTGGGGAGTTGAGTAATGTGTGTTGTTTTTTTAATACTCTTTTTTACCCCAAACAAGGCTTATTGTCATTTAGAACATAAGGGACTACTAGTTTGGATCATTTCTCATAGAAAAATGTGGGGAGTTGAGTAGTGTGTGTTGTTTTTTTAATACTCTTTTTTACCCCAAACAAGGCTTATTGTCATTTAGATAATAAGGGACTACTAGTTTGGATCATTTCTCATAGAAAAATGTGGGGAGTTGAGTAGTGCGTGTTGTTTTTTTAATACTCTTTTTTACCCCAAACAAGGATTATTGTCATTTAGAACATAAGGGACTACTAGTTTGGATCATTTCTCATAGAAAAATGTGTGGAGTTGAGTAGTGTGTGTTGTTTTTTTAATACTCTTTTTTACCCAAAACATGGCTTATTGTCATTTAGAACATAAGGGACTACTAGTTTGGATCATTTCTCATAGAAAAATGTGGGGAGTTGAGTAGTGTGTGTTGTTTTTATAATACTCTTTTTTACCCCAAACAAGGCTTATTGTCATTTAGAACATAAGGGACTACTAGTTTGGATCATTTCTCATAGAAAAATGTGGGGAGTTGAGTAGTGTGTGTTGTTTTTTTAATACTCTTTTTTACCCCAAACAAGGCTTATTGTCATTTAGATAATAAGGGACTACTAGTTTGGATCATTTCTCATAGAAAAATGTGGGGAGTTGAGTAGTGTGTGTTGTTTTTTTAATACTCTTTTTTACCCCAAACAAGGCTTATTGTCATTTAGAACATAAGGGACTACTAGTTTGGATCATTTCTCATAGAAAAATGTGGGGAGTTGAGTAGTGTGTGTGTTGTTTTTTTAATACTCGTTTTTACCCCAAACAAGGCTTATTGTCATTTAGATAATAAGGGACTACTTGTTTGGATCATTTCTCATAGAAAAATGTGGGGAGTTGAGTAGTGTGTGTTGTTTTTTTAATACTCTTTTTTACCCCAAACAAGGCTTATTGTCATTTAGAACATAAGGGACTACTAGTTTGGATCATTTCTCATAGAAAAATGTGGGGAGTTGAATAGTGTGTGTTGTTTTTTTAATACTCTTTTTTACCCCAAACAAGGCTTATTGTCATTTAGAACATAAGGGACTACTAGTTTGGATCATTTCTCATAGAAAAATGTGGGGAGTTGAGTAGTGTGTGTTGTTTTTTTTATACTCTTTTTTACCACAAACAAGGCTTATTGTCATTTAGAACATAAGAGACTACTAGTTTGGATCATTTCTCATAGAAAAATGTGGGGAGTTGAGTAGTGTGTGTTGTTTTTTTAATACTCTTTTTTACCCCAAACAAGGATTATTGTCATTTAGAACATAAGGGACTACTAGTTTGGATCATTTCTCATAGAAAAATGTGGGGAGTTGAGTAGTGTGTGTTGTTTTTTTAATACTCTTTTTTACCCCAAACAAGGCTTATTGTCATTTAGAACATAAGAGACTACTAGTTTGGATCATTTCTCATAGAAAAATGTGGGGAGTTGAGTAGTGTGTGTTGTTTTTTTAATACTCTTTTTTACCCCAAACAAGGCTTATTGTCATTTAGAACATAAGGGACTACTAGTTTGGATCATTTCTCATAGAAAAATGTGGGGAGTTGAGTAGTGTGTGTTGTTTTTTTAATACTCTTTTTTACCCCAAACAAGGCTTATTGTCATTTAGATAATAAGGGACTACTAGTTTGGATCATTTCTCATAGAAAAATGTGGGGAGTTGAGTAGTGTGTGTTGTTTTTTTAATACTCTTTTTTACCCCAAACAAGGCTTATTGTCATTTAGAACATAAGGGACTACTAGTTTGGATCATTTCTCATAGAAAAATGTGGGGAGTTGAGTAGTGTGTGTTGTTTTTTTAATACTCGTTTTTACCCCAAACAAGGCTTATTGTCATTTAGATAATAAGGGACTACTAGTTTGGATCATTTCTCATAGAAAAATGTGGGGAGTTGAGTAGTGTGTGTTGTTTTTTTAATACTCTTTTTTACCCCAAACAAGGCTTATTGTCATTTAGAACATAAGGGACTACTAGTTTGGATCATTTCTCATAGAAAAATGTGGGGAGTTGAGTAGTGTGTGTTGTTTTTTTTAATACTCTTTTTTACTCCAAACAAGGCTTATGTTCATTTAGAACATAAAGGACTACTAGTTTGGATCATTTCTCATAGAAAAATGTGGGGAGTTGAGTAGTGTGTGTTGTTTTTTTAATACTCTTTTTTACCCCAAACAAGGCTTATTGTCATTTAGAACATAAGGGACTACTAGTTTGGATCATTTCTCATAGAAAAATGTGGGGAGTTGAGTAGTGTGTGTTGTTTTTTTAATACTCTTTTTTACCCCAAACAAGGCTTATTGTCATTTAGAACATAAGGGACTACTAGTTTGGATCATTTCTCATAGAAAAATGTGGGGAGTTGAGTAATGTGTTTTTATGTTTTTTTTTAATATTCTTTTTTACTCCAAACAAGGCTGATTGTCATTTAGAACATAAGGGACTACTAGTTTGGATCATTTCTCATAGAAAAATGTGGGGAGTTGAGTAGTGTGTGTTGTTTTTTAATACTCTTTTTTACCCCAAACAAGGCTTATTATCATTTAGAACATAAGGGACTACTAGTTTGGATCATTTCTCATAGAAAAATGTGGGGAGTTGAGTAGTGTGTGTTGTTTTTTTAATATTCTTTTTTACCCCAAACAAGGCTTATTGTCATTTAGAACATAAGGGACTACTAGTTTGGATCATTTCTCATAGAAAAATGTGGGGAGTTGAGTAGTGTGTGTTGTTTTTTTAATACTCTTTTTTACCCCAAACAAGGCTTATTGTCATTTAGAACATAAGGGACTACTAGTTTGGATCATTTCTCATAGAAAAATGTGGGGAGTTGAGTAGTGTGTGTTGTTTTTTTAATACTCTTTTTTACCCCAAACAAGGCTTATTGTCATTTAGAACATAAGGGACTACTAGTTTGGATCATTTCTCATAGAAAAATGTGGGGAGTTGAGTAGTGTGTGTTGTTTTTTTAATACTCTTTTTTACCCCAAACAAGGCTTATTGTCATTTAGATAATAAGGGACTACTAGTTTGGATCATTTCTCATAGAAAAATGTGGGGAGTTGAGTAGTGTGTGTTGTTTTTTTAATACTCTTTTTTACCCCAAACAAGGCTTATTGTCATTTAGAACATAAGGGACTACTAGTTTGGATCATTTCTCATAGAAAAATGTGGGGAGTTGAGTAGTGTGTGTTGTTTTTTTAATACTCGTTTTTACCCCAAACAAGGCTTATTGTCATTTAGAACATAAGGGACTACTAGTTTGGATCATTTCTCATAGAAAAATGTGGGGAGTTGAGTAGTGTGTGTTGTTTTTTTAATACTCTTTTTTACCCCAAACAAGGCTTATTGTCATTTAGAACATAAGGGACTACTAGTTTGGATCATTTCTCATAGAAAAATGTGGGGAGTTGAGTAGTGTGTGTTGTTTTTTTAATACACTTTTTTACCCCAAACAAGGCTTATTGTCATTTAGATAATAAGGGACTACTAGTTTGGATCATTTCTCATAGAAAAATGTGGGGAGTTGAGTAGTGCGTGTTGTTTTTTTAATACTCTTTTTTACCCCAAACAAGGATTATTGTCATTTAGAACATAAGGGACTACTAGTTTGGATCATTTCTCATAGAAAAATGTGGGGAGTTGAGTAGTGTGTGTTGTTTTTTTAATACTCTTTTTTACCCCAAACAAGGCTTATTGTCATTTAGAACATAAGGGACTACTAGTTTGGATCATTTCTCATAGAAAAATGTGGGGAGTTGAGTAGTGTGTGTTGTTTTTATAATACTCTTTTTTACCCCAAACAAGGCTTATTGTCATTTAGAACATAAGGGACTACTAGTTTGGATCATTTCTCATAGAAAAATGTGGGGAGTTGAGTAGTGTGTGTTGTTTTTTTAATACTCTTTTTTACCCCAAACAAGGCTTATTGTCATTTAGATAATAAGGGACTACTAGTTTGGATCATTTCTCATAGAAAAATGTGGGGAGTTGAGTAGTGTGTGTTGTTTTTTTAATACTCTTTTTTACCCCAAACAAGGCTTATTGTCATTTAGAACATAAGGGACTACTAGTTTGGATCATTTCTCATAGAAAAATGTGGGGAGTTGAGTAGTGTGTGTTGTTTTTTTAATACTCGTTTTTACCCCAAACAAGGCTTATTGTCATTTAGATAATAAGGGACTACTTGTTTGGATCATTTCTCATAGAAAAATGTGGGGAGTTGAGTAGTGTGTGTTGTTTTTTTAATACTCTTTTTTACCCCAAACAAGGCTTATTGTCATTTAGAACATAAGGGACTACTAGTTTGGATCATTTCTCATAGAAAAATGTGGGGAGTTGAGTAGTGTGTGTTGTTTTTTTAATACTCTTTTTTACCCCAAACAAGGCTTATTGTCATTTAGAACATAAGGGACTACTAGTTTGGATCATTTCTCATAGAAAAATGTGGGGAGTTGAGTAGTGTGTGTTGTTTTTTTAATACTCTTTTTTACCACAAACAAGGCTTATTGTCATTTAGAACATAAGAGACTACTAGTTTGGATCATTTCTCATAGAAAAATGTGGGGAGTTGAGTAGTGTGTGTTGTTTTTTTAATACTCTTTTTTACCCCAAACAAGGCTTATTGTCATTTAGAACATAAGGGACTACTAGTTTGGATCATTTCTCATAGAAAAATGTGGGGAGTTGAGTAGTGTGTGTTGTTTTTTTAATATTCTTTTTTACCCCAAACAAGGCTTATTGTCATTTAGAACATAAGGGACTACTAGTTTGGATCATTTCTCATAGAAAAATGTGGGGAGTTGAGTAGTGTGTGTTGTTTTTTTAATACTCTTTTTTACCCCAAACAAGGCTTATTGTCATTTAGAACATAAGGGACTACTAGTTTGGATCATTTCTCATAGAAAAATGTGGGGAGTTGAGTAGTGTGTGTTGTTTTTTTAATACTCTTTTTTACCCCAAACAAGGCTTATTGTCATTTAGAACATAAGGGACTACTAGTTTGGATCATTTCTCATAGAAAAATGTGGGGAGTTGAGTAGTGTGTGTTGTTTTTTTAATACTCTTTTTTACCCCAAACAAGGCTTATTGTCATTTAGATAATAAGGGACTACTAGTTTGGATCATTTCTCATAGAAAAATGTGGGGAGTTGAGTAGTGTGTGTTGTTTTTTTAATACTCTTTTTTACCCCAAACAAGGCTTATTGTCATTTAGAACATAAGGGACTACTAGTTTGGATCATTTCTCATAGAAAAATGTGGGGAGTTGAGTAGTGTGTGTTGTTTTTTTAATACTCGTTTTTACCCCAAACAAGGCTTATTGTCATTTAGAACATAAGGGACTACTAGTTTGGATCATTTCTCATAGAAAAATGTGGGGAGTTGAGTAGTGTGTGTTGTTTTTTTAATACTCTTTTTTACCCCAAACAAGGCTTATTGTCATTTAGAACATAAAGGACTACTAGTTTGGATCATTTCTCATAGAAAAATGTGGGGAGTTGAGTAGTGTGTGTTGTTTTTTTAATACACTTTTTTACCCCAAACAAGGCTTATTGTCATTTAGATAATAAGGGACTACTAGTTTGGATCATTTCTCATAGAAAAATGTGGGGAGTTGAGTAGTGCGTGTTGTTTTTTTAATACTCTTTTTTACCCCAAACAAGGATTATTGTCATTTAGAACATAAGGGACTACTAGTTTGGATCATTTCTCATAGAAAAATGTGGGGAGTTGAGTAGTGTGTGTTGTTTTTTTAATACTCTTTTTTACCCCAAACAAGGCTTATTGTCATTTAGAACATAAGGGACTACTAGTTTGGATCATTTCTCATAGAAAAATGTGGGGAGTTGAGTAGTGTGTGTTGTTTTTATAATACTCTTTTTTACCCCAAACAAGGCTTATTGTCATTTAGAACATAAGGGACTACTAGTTTGGATCATTTCTCATAGAAAAATGTGGGGAGTTGAGTAGTGTGTGTTGTTTTTTTAATACTCTTTTTTACCCCAAACAAGGCTTATTGTCATTTAGATAATAAGGGACTACTAGTTTGGATCATTTCTCATAGAAAAATGTGGGGAGTTGAGTAGTGTGTGTTGTTTTTTTAATACTCTTTTTTACCCCAAACAAGGCTTATTGTCATTTAGAACATAAGGGACTACTAGTTTGGATCATTTCTCATAGAAAAATGTGGGGAGTTGAGTAGTGTGTGTTGTTTTTTTAATACTCGTTTTTACCCCAAACAAGGCTTATTGTCATTTAGATAATAAGGGACTACTTGTTTGGATCATTTCTCATAGAAAAATGTGGGGAGTTGAGTAGTGTGTGTTGTTTTTTTAATACTCTTTTTTACCCCAAACAAGGCTTATTGTCATTTAGAACATAAGGGACTACTAGTTTGGATCATTTCTCATAGAAAAATGTGGGGAGTTGAGTAGTGTGTGTTGTTTTTTTAATACTCTTTTTTACCCCAAACAAGGCTTATTGTCATTTAGAACATAAGGGACTACTAGTTTGGATCATTTCTCATAGAAAAATGTGGGGAGTTGAGTAGTGTGTGTTGTTTTTTTAATACTCTTTTTTACCACAAACAAGGCTTATTGTCATTTAGAACATAAGAGACTACTAGTTTGGATCATTTCTCATAGAAAAATGTGGGGAGTTGAGTAGTGTGTGTTGTTTTTTTAATACTCTTTTTTACCCCAAACAAGGATTATTGTCATTTAGAACATAAGGGACTACTAGTTTGGATCATTTCTCATAGAAAAATGTGGGGAGTTGAGTAGTGTGTGTTGTTTTTTTAATACTCTTTTTTACCCCAAACAAGGCTTATTGTCATTTAGAACATAAGAGACTACTAGTTTGGATCATTTCTCATAGAAAAATGTGGGGAGTTGAGTAGTGTGTGTTGTTTTTTTAATACTCTTTTTTACCCCAAACAAGGCTTATTGTCATTTAGAACATAAGGGACTACTAGTTTGGATCATTTCTCATAGAAAAATGTGGGGAGTTGAGTAGTGTGTGTTGTTTTTTTAATACTCTTTTTTACCCCAAACAAGGCTTATTGTCATTTAGATAATAAGGGACTACTAGTTTGGATCATTTCTCATAGAAAAATGTGGGGAGTTGAGTAGTGTGTGTTGTTTTTTTAATACTCTTTTTTACCCCAAACAAGGCTTATTGTCATTTAGAACATAAGGGACTACTAGTTTGGATCATTTCTCATAGAAAAATGTGGGGAGTTGAGTAGTGTGTGTTGTTTTTTTAATACTCGTTTTTACTCCAAACAAGGCTTATTGTCATTTAGATAATAAGGGACTACTAGTTTGGATCATTTCTCATAGAAAAATGTGGGGAGTTGAGTAGTGTGTGTTGTTTATTAATACTCTTTTTTACCCCAAACAAGGCTTATTGTCATTTAGAACATAAGGGACTACTAGTTTGGATCATTTCTCATAGAAAAATGTGGGGAGTTGAGTAGTGTGTGTCGTTTTTTTTAATACTCTTTTTTACTCCAAACAAGGCTTATTGTCATTTAGAACATAAAGGACTACTAGTTTGGATCATTTCTCATAGAAAAATGTGGGGAGTTGAGTAGTGTGTGTTGTTTTTTTAATACTCTTTTTTACCCCAAACAAGGCTTATTGTCATTTAGAACATAAGGGACTACTAGTTTGGATCATTTCTCATAGAAAAATGTGGGGAGTTGAGTAGTGTGTGTTGTTTTTTTAATACTCTTTTTTACCCCAAACAAGGCTTATTGTCATTTAGAACATAAGGGACTACTAGTTTGGATCATTTCTCATAGAAAAATGTGGGGAGTTGAGTAGTGTGTGTTGTTTTTTTAATACTCTTTTTTACCCCAAACAAGGCTTATTGTCATTTAGATAATAAGGGACTACTAGTTTGGATCATTTCTCATAGAAAAATGTGGGGAGTTGAGTAGTGTGTGTTGTTTTTTTAATACTCTTTTTTACCCCAAACAAGGCTTATTGTCATTTAGAACATAAGGGACTACTAGTTTGGATCATTTCTCATAGAAAAATGTGGGGAGTTGAGTAGTGTGTGTTGTTTTTTTAATACTCTTTTTTACCCCAAACAAGGCTTATTGTCATTTAGATAATAAGGGACTACTAGTTTGGATCATTTCTCATAGAAAAATGTGGGGAGTTGAGTAGTGCGTGTTGTTTTTTTAATACTCTTTTTTACCCCAAACAAGGATTATTGTCATTTAGAACATAAGGGACTACTAGTTTGGATCATTTCTCATAGAAAAATGTGGGGAGTTGAGTAGTGTGTGTTGTTTTTTTAATACTCTTTTTTACCCCAAACAAGGCTTATTGTCATTTAGAACATAAGGGACTACTAGTTTGGATCATTTCTCATAGAAAAATGTGGGGAGTTGAGTAGTGTGTGTTGTTTTTTTAATACTCTTTTTTACCCCAAACAAGGCTTATTGTCATTTAGAACATAAGGGACTACTAGTTTGGATCATTTCTCATAGAAAAATGTGGGGAGTTGAGTAGTGTGTGTTGTTTTTTTAATACTCTTTTTTACCCCAAACAAGGCTTATTGTCATTTAGATAATAAGGGACTACTAGTTTGGATCATTTCTCATAGAAAAATGTGGGGAGTTGAGTAGTGTGTGTTGTTTTTTTAATACTCTTTTTTACCCCAAACAAGGCTTATTGTCATTTAGAACATAAGGGACTACTAGTTTGGATCATTTCTCATAGAAAAATGTGGGGAGTTGAGTAGTGTGTGTTGTTTTTTTAATACTCTTTTTTACCCCAAACAAGGCTTATTGTCATTTAGAACATAAGGGGCTACTAGTTTGGATCATTTCTCATAGAAAAATGTGGGGAGTTGAGTAGTGTGTGTTGTTTTTTTAATACTCTTTTTTTACCCCAAACAAGGCTTATTGTCATTTAGAACATAAGGGACTACTAGTTTGGATCATTTCTCATAGAAAAATGTGGGGAGTTGAGTAGTGTGTGTTGTTTTTTTAATACTCTTTTTTACCCCAAACAAGGCTTATTGTCATTTAGAACATAAGGGACTACTAGTTTGGATCATTTCTCATAGAAAAATGTGGGGAGTTGAGTAGTGTGTGTTGTTTTTTTAATACTCTTTTTTACCCCAAACAAGGCTTATTGTCATTTAGAACATAAGAGACTACTAGTTTGGATCATTTCTCATAGAAAAATGTGGGGAGTTGAGTAGTGTGTGTTGTTTTTTTAATACTCTTTTTTACCCCAAACAAGGCTTATTGTCATTTAGAACATAAGGGACTACTAGTTTGGATCATTTCTCATAGAAAAATGTGGGGAGTTGAGTAATGTGTGTTGTTTTTTTAATACTCTTTTTTACCCCAAACAAGGCTTATTGTCATTTAGAACATAAGGGACTACTAGTTTGGATCATTTCTCATAGAAAAATGTGGGGAGTTGAGTAGTGTGTGTTGTTTTTTTAATACTCTTTTTTACCCCAAACAAGGCTTATTGTCATTTAGATAATAAGGGACTACTAGTTTGGATCATTTCTCATAGAAAAATGTGGGGAGTTGAGTAGTGCGTGTTGTTTTTTTAATACTCTTTTTTACCCCAAACAAGGATTATTGTCATTTAGAACATAAGGGACTACTAGTTTGGATCATTTCTCATAGAAAAATGTGTGGAGTTGAGTAGTGTGTGTTGTTTTTTTAATACTCTTTTTTACCCCAAACAAGGCTTATTGTCATTTAGAACATAAGGGACTACTAGTTTGGATCATTTCTCATAGAAAAATGTGGGGAGTTGAGTAGTGTGTGTTGTTTTTATAATACTCTTTTTTACCCCAAACAAGGCTTATTGTCATTTAGAACATAAGGGACTACTAGTTTGGAACATTTCTCATAGAAAAATGTGGGGAGTTGAGTAGTGTGTGTTGTTTTTTTAATACTCTTTTTTACCCCAAACAAGGCTTATTGTCATTTAGATAATAAGGGACTACTAGTTTGGATCATTTCTCATAGAAAAATGTGGGGAGTTGAGTAGTGTGTGTTGTTTTTTTAATACTCTTTTTTACCCCAAACAAGGCTTATTGTCATTTAGAACATAAGGGACTACTAGTTTGGATCATTTCTCATAGAAAAATGTGGGGAGTTGAGTAGTGTGTGTGTTGTTTTTTTAATACTCGTTTTTACCCCAAACAAGGCTTATTGTCATTTAGATAATAAGGGACTACTTGTTTGGATCATTTCTCATAGAAAAATGTGGGGAGTTGAGTAGTGTGTGTTGTTTTTTTAATACTCTTTTTTACCCCAAACAAGGCTTATTGTCATTTAGAACATAAGGGACTACTAGTTTGGATCATTTCTCATAGAAAAATGTGGGGAGTTGAGTAGTGTGTGTTGTTTTTTTAATACTCTTTTTTACCCCAAACAAGGCTTATTGTCATTTAGAACATAAGGGACTACTAGTTTGGATCATTTCTCATAGAAAAATGTGGGGAGTTGAGTAGTGTGTGTTGTTTTTTTTATACTCTTTTTTACCACAAACAAGGCTTATTGTCATTTAGAACATAAGAGACTACTAGTTTGGATCATTTCTCATAGAAAAATGTGGGGAGTTGAGTAGTGTGTGTTGTTTTTTTAATACTCTTTTTTACCCCAAACAAGGATTATTGTCATTTAGAACATAAGGGACTACTAGTTTGGATCATTTCTCATAGAAAAATGTGGGGAGTTGAGTAGTGTGTGTTGTTTTTTTAATACTCTTTTTTACCCCAAACAAGGCTTATTGTCATTTAGAACATAAGAGACTACTAGTTTGGATCATTTCTCATAGAAAAATGTGGGGAGTTGAGTAGTGTGTGTTGTTTTTTTAATACTCTTTTTTACCCCAAACAAGGCTTATTGTCATTTAGAACATAAGGGACTACTAGTTTGGATCATTTCTCATAGAAAAATGTGGGGAGTTGAGTAGTGTGTGTTGTTTTTTTAATACTCTTTTTTACCCCAAACAAGGCTTATTGTCATTTAGATAATAAGGGACTACTAGTTTGGATCATTTCTCATAGAAAAATGTGGGGAGTTGAGTAGTGTGTGTTGTTTTTTTAATACTCTTTTTTACCCCAAACAAGGCTTATTGTCATTTAGAACATAAGGGACTACTAGTTTGGATCATTTCTCATAGAAAAATGTGGGGAGTTGAGTAGTGTGTGTTGTTTTTTTAATACTCGTTTTTACCCCAAACAAGGCTTATTGTCATTTAGATAATAAGGGACTACTAGTTTGGATCATTTCTCATAGAAAAATGTGGGGAGTTGAGTAGTGTGTGTTGTTTTTTTAATACTCTTTTTTACCCCAAACAAGGCTTATTGTCATTTAGAACATAAGGGACTACTAGTTTGGATCATTTCTCATAGAAAAATGTGGGGAGTTGAGTAGTGTGTGTTGTTTTTTTTAATACTCTTTTTTACTCCAAACAAGGCTTATGTTCATTTAGAACATAAAGGACTACTAGTTTGGATCATTTCTCATAGAAAAATGTGGGGAGTTGAGTAGTGTGTGTTGTTTTTTTAATACTCTTTTTTACCCCAAACAAGGCTTATTGTCATTTAGAACATAAGGGACTACTAGTTTGGATCATTTCTCATAGAAAAATGTGGGGAGTTGAGTAGTGTGTGTTGTTTTTTTAATACTCTTTTTTACCCCAAACAAGGCTTATTGTCATTTAGAACATAAGGGACTACTAGTTTGGATCATTTCTCATAGAAAAATGTGGGGAGTTGAGTAATGTGTTTTTATGTTTTTTTTTAATATTCTTTTTTACTCCAAACAAGGCTGATTGTCATTTAGAACATAAGGGACTACTAGTTTGGATCATTTCTCATAGAAAAATGTGGGGAGTTGAGTAGTGTGTGTTGTTTTTTAATACTCTTTTTTACCCCAAACAAGGCTTATTATCATTTAGAACATAAGGGACTACTAGTTTGGATCATTTCTCATAGAAAAATGTGGGGAGTTGAGTAGTGTGTGTTGTTTTTTTAATATTCTTTTTTACCCCAAACAAGGCTTATTGTCATTTAGAACATAAGGGACTACTAGTTTGGATCATTTCTCATAGAAAAATGTGGGGAGTTGAGTAGTGTGTGTTGTTTTTTTAATACTCTTTTTTACCCCAAACAAGGCTTATTGTCATTTAGAACATAAGGGACTACTAGTTTGGATCATTTCTCATAGAAAAATGTGGGGAGTTGAGTAGTGTGTGTTGTTTTTTTAATACTCTTTTTTACCCCAAACAAGGCTTATTGTCATTTAGAACATAAGGGACGACTAGTTTGGATCATTTCTCATAGAAAAATGTGGGGAGTTGAGTAGTGTGTGTTGTTTTTTTAATACTCTTTTTTACCCCAAACAAGGCTTATTGTCATTTAGATAATAAGGGACTACTAGTTTGGATCATTTCTCATAGAAAAATGTGGGGAGTTGAGTAGTGTGTGTTGTTTTTTTAATACTCTTTTTTACCCCAAACAAGGCTTATTGTCATTTAGAACATAAGGGACTACTAGTTTGGATCATTTCTCATAGAAAAATGTGGGGAGTTGAGTAGTGTGTGTTGTTTTTTTAATACTCGTTTTTACCCCAAACAAGGCTTATTGTCATTTAGAACATAAGGGACTACTAGTTTGGATCATTTCTCATAGAAAAATGTGGGGAGTTGAGTAGTGTGTGTTGTTTTTTTAATACTCTTTTTTACCCCAAACAAGGCTTATTGTCATTTAGAACATAAGGGACTACTAGTTTGGATCATTTCTCATAGAAAAATGTGGGGAGTTGAGTAGTGTGTGTTGTTTTTTTAATACACTTTTTTACCCCAAACAAGGCTTATTGTCATTTAGATAATAAGGGACTACTAGTTTGGATCATTTCTCATAGAAAAATGTGGGGAGTTGAGTAGTGCGTGTTGTTTTTTTAATACTCTTTTTTACCCCAAACAAGGATTATTGTCATTTAGAACATAAGGGACTACTAGTTTGGATCATTTCTCATAGAAAAATGTGGGGAGTTGAGTAGTGTGTGTTGTTTTTTTAATACTCTTTTTTACCCCAAACAAGGCTTATTGTCATTTAGAACATAAGGGACTACTAGTTTGGATCATTTCTCATAGAAAAATGTGGGGAGTTGAGTAGTGTGTGTTGTTTTTATAATACTCTTTTTTACCCCAAACAAGGCTTATTGTCATTTAGAACATAAGGGACTACTAGTTTGGATCATTTCTCATAGAAAAATGTGGGGAGTTGAGTAGTGTGTGTTGTTTTTTTAATACTCTTTTTTACCCCAAACAAGGCTTATTGTCATTTAGATAATAAGGGACTACTAGTTTGGATCATTTCTCATAGAAAAATGTGGGGAGTTGAGTAGTGTGTGTTGTTTTTTTAATACTCTTTTTTACCCCAAACAAGGCTTATTGTCATTTAGAACATAAGGGACTACTAGTTTGGATCATTTCTCATAGAAAAATGTGGGGAGTTGAGTAGTGTGTGTTGTTTTTTTTAATACTCTTTTTTACTCCAAACAAGGCTTATGTTCATTTAGAACATAAAGGACTACTAGTTTGGATCATTTCTCATAGAAAAATGTGGGGAGTTGAGTAGTGTGTGTTGTTTTTTTAATACTCTTTTTTACCCCAAACAAGGCTTATTGTCATTTAGAACATAAGGGACTACTAGTTTGGATCATTTCTCATAGAAAAATGTGGGGAGTTGAGTAATGTGTTTTTATGTTTTTTTTTAATATTCTTTTTTACTCCAAACAAGGCTGATTGTCATTTAGAACATAAGGGACTACTAGTTTGGATCATTTCTCATAGAAAAATGTGGGGAGTTGAGTAGTGTGTGTTGTTTTTTAATACTCTTTTTTACCCCAAACAAGGCTTATTATCATTTAGAACATAAGGGACTACTAGTTTGGATCATTTCTCATAGAAAAATGTGGGGAGTTGAGTAGTGTGTGTTGTTTTTTTAATATTCTTTTTTACCCCAAACAAGGCTTATTGTCATTTAGAACATAAGGGACTACTAGTTTGGATCATTTCTCATAGAAAAATGTGGGGAGTTGAGTAGTGTGTGTTGTTTTTTTAATACTCTTTTTTACCCCAAACAAGGCTTATTGTCATTTAGAACATAAGGGACTACTAGTTTGGATCATTTCTCATAGAAAAATGTGGGGAGTTGAGTAGTGTGTGTTGTTTTTTTAATACTCTTTTTTACCCCAAACAAGGCTTATTGTCATTTAGAACATAAGGGACGACTAGTTTGGATCATTTCTCATAGAAAAATGTGGGGAGTTGAGTAGTGTGTGTTGTTTTTTTAATACTCTTTTTTACCCCAAACAAGGCTTATTGTCATTTAGATAATAAGGGACTACTAGTTTGGATCATTTCTCATAGAAAAATGTGGGGAGTTGAGTAGTGTGTGTTGTTTTTTTAATACTCTTTTTTACCCCAAACAAGGCTTATTGTCATTTAGAACATAAGGGACTACTAGTTTGGATCATTTCTCATAGAAAAATGTGGGGAGTTGAGTAGTGTGTGTTGTTTTTTTAATACTCGTTTTTACCCCAAACAAGGCTTATTGTCATTTAGAACATAAGGGACTACTAGTTTGGATCATTTCTCATAGAAAAATGTGGGGAGTTGAGTAGTGTGTGTTGTTTTTTTAATACTCTTTTTTACCCCAAACAAGGCTTATTGTCATTTAGAACATAAGGGACTACTAGTTTGGATCATTTCTCATAGAAAAATGTGGGGAGTTGAGTAGTGTGTGTTGTTTTTTTAATACACTTTTTTACCCCAAACAAGGCTTATTGTCATTTAGATAATAAGGGACTACTAGTTTGGATCATTTCTCATAGAAAAATGTGGGGAGTTGAGTAGTGCGTGTTGTTTTTTTAATACTCTTTTTTACCCCAAACAAGGATTATTGTCATTTAGAACATAAGGGACTACTAGTTTGGATCATTTCTCATAGAAAAATGTGGGGAGTTGAGTAGTGTGTGTTGTTTTTTTAATACTCTTTTTTACCCCAAACAAGGCTTATTGTCATTTAGAACATAAGGGACTACTAGTTTGGATCATTTCTCATAGAAAAATGTGGGGAGTTGAGTAGTGTGTGTTGTTTTTATAATACTCTTTTTTACCCCAAACAAGGCTTATTGTCATTTAGAACATAAGGGACTACTAGTTTGGATCATTTCTCATAGAAAAATGTGGGGAGTTGAGTAGTGTGTGTTGTTTTTTTAATACTCTTTTTTACCCCAAACAAGGCTTATTGTCATTTAGATAATAAGGGACTACTAGTTTGGATCATTTCTCATAGAAAAATGTGGGGAGTTGAGTAGTGTGTGTTGTTTTTTTAATACTCTTTTTTACCCCAAACAAGGCTTATTGTCATTTAGAACATAAGGGACTACTAGTTTGGATCATTTCTCATAGAAAAATGTGGGGAGTTGAGTAGTGTGTGTTGTTTTTTTAATACTCGTTTTTACCCCAAACAAGGCTTATTGTCATTTAGATAATAAGGGACTACTTGTTTGGATCATTTCTCATAGAAAAATGTGGGGAGTTGAGTAGTGTGTGTTGTTTTTTTAATACTCTTTTTTACCCCAAACAAGGCTTATTGTCATTTAGAACATAAGGGACTACTAGTTTGGATCATTTCTCATAGAAAAATGTGGGGAGTTGAGTAGTGTGTGTTGTTTTTTTAATACTCTTTTTTACCCCAAACAAGGCTTATTGTCATTTAGAACATAAGGGACTACTAGTTTGGATCATTTCTCATAGAAAAATGTGGGGAGTTGAGTAGTGTGTGTTGTTTTTTTAATACTCTTTTTTACCCCAAACAAGGCTTATTGTCATTTAGAACATAAGGGACTACTAGTTTGGATCATTTCTCATAGAAAAATGTGGGGAGTTGAGTAGTGTGTGTTGTTTTTATAATACTCTTTTTTACCCCAAACAAGGCTTATTGTCATTTAGAACATAAGGGACTACTAGTTTGGATCATTTCTCATAGAAAAATGTGGGGAGTTGAGTAGTGTGTGTTGTTTTTTTAATACTCTTTTTTACCCCAAACAAGGCTTATTGTCATTTAGATAATAAGGGACTACTAGTTTGGATCATTTCTCATAGAAAAATGTGGGGAGTTGAGTAGTGTGTGTTGTTTTTTTAATACTCTTTTTTACCCCAAACAAGGCTTATTGTCATTTAGAACATAAGGGACTACTAGTTTGGATCATTTCTCATAGAAAAATGTGGGGAGTTGAGTAGTGTGTGTTGTTTTTTTTAATACTCTTTTTTACTCCAAACAAGGCTTATGTTCATTTAGAACATAAAGGACTACTAGTTTGGATCATTTCTCATAGAAAAATGTGGGGAGTTGAGTAGTGTGTGTTGTTTTTTTAATACTCTTTTTTACCCCAAACAAGGCTTATTGTCATTTAGAACATAAGGGACTACTAGTTTGGATCATTTCTCATAGAAAAATGTGGGGAGTTGAGTAATGTGTTTTTATGTTTTTTTTTAATATTCTTTTTTACTCCAAACAAGGCTGATTGTCATTTAGAACATAAGGGACTACTAGTTTGGATCATTTCTCATAGAAAAATGTGGGGAGTTGAGTAGTGTGTGTTGTTTTTTAATACTCTTTTTTACCCCAAACAAGGCTTATTATCATTTAGAACATAAGGGACTACTAGTTTGGATCATTTCTCATAGAAAAATGTGGGGAGTTGAGTAGTGTGTGTTGTTTTTTTAATATTCTTTTTTACCCCAAACAAGGCTTATTGTCATTTAGAACATAAGGGACTACTAGTTTGGATCATTTCTCATAGAAAAATGTGGGGAGTTGAGTAGTGTGTGTTGTTTTTTTAATACTCTTTTTTACCCCAAACAAGGCTTATTGTCATTTAGAACATAAGGGACTACTAGTTTGGATCATTTCTCATAGAAAAATGTGGGGAGTTGAGTAGTGTGTGTTGTTTTTTTAATACTCTTTTTTACCCCAAACAAGGCTTATTGTCATTTAGAACATAAGGGACGACTAGTTTGGATCATTTCTCATAGAAAAATGTGGGGAGTTGAGTAGTGTGTGTTGTTTTTTTAATACTCTTTTTTACCCCAAACAAGGCTTATTGTCATTTAGATAATAAGGGACTACTAGTTTGGATCATTTCTCATAGAAAAATGTGGGGAGTTGAGTAGTGTGTGTTGTTTTTTTAATACTCTTTTTTACCCCAAACAAGGCTTATTGTCATTTAGAACATAAGGGACTACTAGTTTGGATCATTTCTCATAGAAAAATGTGGGGAGTTGAGTAGTGTGTGTTGTTTTTTTAATACTCGTTTTTACCCCAAACAAGGCTTATTGTCATTTAGAACATAAGGGACTACTAGTTTGGATCATTTCTCATAGAAAAATGTGGGGAGTTGAGTAGTGTGTGTTGTTTTTTTAATACTCTTTTTTACCCCAAACAAGGCTTATTGTCATTTAGAACATAAGGGACTACTAGTTTGGATCATTTCTCATAGAAAAATGTGGGGAGTTGAGTAGTGTGTGTTGTTTTTTTAATACACTTTTTTACCCCAAACAAGGCTTATTGTCATTTAGATAATAAGGGACTACTAGTTTGGATCATTTCTCATAGAAAAATGTGGGGAGTTGAGTAGTGCGTGTTGTTTTTTTAATACTCTTTTTTACCCCAAACAAGGATTATTGTCATTTAGAACATAAGGGACTACTAGTTTGGATCATTTCTCATAGAAAAATGTGGGGAGTTGAGTAGTGTGTGTTGTTTTTTTAATACTCTTTTTTACCCCAAACAAGGCTTATTGTCATTTAGAACATAAGGGACTACTAGTTTGGATCATTTCTCATAGAAAAATGTGGGGAGTTGAGTAGTGTGTGTTGTTTTTATAATACTCTTTTTTACCCCAAACAAGGCTTATTGTCATTTAGAACATAAGGGACTACTAGTTTGGATCATTTCTCATAGAAAAATGTGGGGAGTTGAGTAGTGTGTGTTGTTTTTTTAATACTCTTTTTTACCCCAAACAAGGCTTATTGTCATTTAGATAATAAGGGACTACTAGTTTGGATCATTTCTCATAGAAAAATGTGGGGAGTTGAGTAGTGTGTGTTGTTTTTTTAATACTCTTTTTTACCCCAAACAAGGCTTATTGTCATTTAGAACATAAGGGACTACTAGTTTGGATCATTTCTCATAGAAAAATGTGGGGAGTTGAGTAGTGTGTGTTGTTTTTTTAATACTCGTTTTTACCCCAAACAAGGCTTATTGTCATTTAGATAATAAGGGACTACTTGTTTGGATCATTTCTCATAGAAAAATGTGGGGAGTTGAGTAGTGTGTGTTGTTTTTTTAATACTCTTTTTTACCCCAAACAAGGCTTATTGTCATTTAGAACATAAGGGACTACTAGTTTGGATCATTTCTCATAGAAAAATGTGGGGAGTTGAGTAGTGTGTGTTGTTTTTTTAATACTCTTTTTTACCCCAAACAAGGCTTATTGTCATTTAGAACATAAGGGACTACTAGTTTGGATCATTTCTCATAGAAAAATGTGGGGAGTTGAGTAGTGTGTGTTGTTTTTTTAATACTCTTTTTTACCACAAACAAGGCTTATTGTCATTTAGAACATAAGAGACTACTAGTTTGGATCATTTCTCATAGAAAAATGTGGGGAGTTGAGTAGTGTGTGTTGTTTTTTTAATACTCTTTTTTACCCCAAACAAGGCTTATTGTCATTTAGAACATAAGGGACTACTAGTTTGGATCATTTCTCATAGAAAAATGTGGGGAGTTGAGTAGTGTGTGTTGTTTTTTTAATATTCTTTTTTACCCCAAACAAGGCTTATTGTCATTTAGAACATAAGGGACTACTAGTTTGGATCATTTCTCATAGAAAAATGTGGGGAGTTGAGTAGTGTGTGTTGTTTTTTTAATACTCTTTTTTACCCCAAACAAGGCTTATTGTCATTTAGAACATAAGGGACTACTAGTTTGGATCATTTCTCATAGAAAAATGTGGGGAGTTGAGTAGTGTGTGTTGTTTTTTTAATACTCTTTTTTACCCCAAACAAGGCTTATTGTCATTTAGAACATAAGGGACTACTAGTTTGGATCATTTCTCATAGAAAAATGTGGGGAGTTGAGTAGTGTGTGTTGTTTTTTTAATACTCTTTTTTACCCCAAACAAGGCTTATTGTCATTTAGATAATAAGGGACTACTAGTTTGGATCATTTCTCATAGAAAAATGTGGGGAGTTGAGTAGTGTGTGTTGTTTTTTTAATACTCTTTTTTACCCCAAACAAGGCTTATTGTCATTTAGAACATAAGGGACTACTAGTTTGGATCATTTCTCATAGAAAAATGTGGGGAGTTGAGTAGTGTGTGTTGTTTTTTTAATACTCGTTTTTACCCCAAACAAGGCTTATTGTCATTTAGAACATAAGGGACTACTAGTTTGGATCATTTCTCATAGAAAAATGTGGGGAGTTGAGTAGTGTGTGTTGTTTTTTTAATACTCTTTTTTACCCCAAACAAGGCTTATTGTCATTTAGAACATAAAGGACTACTAGTTTGGATCATTTCTCATAGAAAAATGTGGGGAGTTGAGTAGTGTGTGTTGTTTTTTTAATACACTTTTTTACCCCAAACAAGGCTTATTGTCATTTAGATAATAAGGGACTACTAGTTTGGATCATTTCTCATAGAAAAATGTGGGGAGTTGAGTAGTGCGTGTTGTTTTTTTAATACTCTTTTTTACCCCAAACAAGGATTATTGTCATTTAGAACATAAGGGACTACTAGTTTGGATCATTTCTCATAGAAAAATGTGGGGAGTTGAGTAGTGTGTGTTGTTTTTTTAATACTCTTTTTTACCCCAAACAAGGCTTATTGTCATTTAGAACATAAGGGACTACTAGTTTGGATCATTTCTCATAGAAAAATGTGGGGAGTTGAGTAGTGTGTGTTGTTTTTATAATACTCTTTTTTACCCCAAACAAGGCTTATTGTCATTTAGAACATAAGGGACTACTAGTTTGGATCATTTCTCATAGAAAAATGTGGGGAGTTGAGTAGTGTGTGTTGTTTTTTTAATACTCTTTTTTACCCCAAACAAGGCTTATTGTCATTTAGATAATAAGGGACTACTAGTTTGGATCATTTCTCATAGAAAAATGTGGGGAGTTGAGTAGTGTGTGTTGTTTTTTTAATACTCTTTTTTACCCCAAACAAGGCTTATTGTCATTTAGAACATAAGGGACTACTAGTTTGGATCATTTCTCATAGAAAAATGTGGGGAGTTGAGTAGTGTGTGTTGTTTTTTTAATACTCGTTTTTACCCCAAACAAGGCTTATTGTCATTTAGATAATAAGGGACTACTTGTTTGGATCATTTCTCATAGAAAAATGTGGGGAGTTGAGTAGTGTGTGTTGTTTTTTTAATACTCTTTTTTACCCCAAACAAGGCTTATTGTCATTTAGAACATAAGGGACTACTAGTTTGGATCATTTCTCATAGAAAAATGTGGGGAGTTGAGTAGTGTGTGTTGTTTTTTTAATACTCTTTTTTACCCCAAACAAGGCTTATTGTCATTTAGAACATAAGGGACTACTAGTTTGGATCATTTCTCATAGAAAAATGTGGGGAGTTGAGTAGTGTGTGTTGTTTTTTTAATACTCTTTTTTACCACAAACAAGGCTTATTGTCATTTAGAACATAAGAGACTACTAGTTTGGATCATTTCTCATAGAAAAATGTGGGGAGTTGAGTAGTGTGTGTTGTTTTTTTAATACTCTTTTTTACCCCAAACAAGGATTATTGTCATTTAGAACATAAGGGACTACTAGTTTGGATCATTTCTCATAGAAAAATGTGGGGAGTTGAGTAGTGTGTGTTGTTTTTTTAATACTCTTTTTTACCCCAAACAAGGCTTATTGTCATTTAGAACATAAGAGACTACTAGTTTGGATCATTTCTCATAGAAAAATGTGGGGAGTTGAGTAGTGTGTGTTGTTTTTTTAATACTCTTTTTTACCCCAAACAAGGCTTATTGTCATTTAGAACATAAGGGACTACTAGTTTGGATCATTTCTCATAGAAAAATGTGGGGAGTTGAGTAGTGTGTGTTGTTTTTTTAATACTCTTTTTTACCCCAAACAAGGCTTATTGTCATTTAGATAATAAGGGACTACTAGTTTGGATCATTTCTCATAGAAAAATGTGGGGAGTTGAGTAGTGTGTGTTGTTTTTTTAATACTCTTTTTTACCCCAAACAAGGCTTATTGTCATTTAGAACATAAGGGACTACTAGTTTGGATCATTTCTCATAGAAAAATGTGGGGAGTTGAGTAGTGTGTGTTGTTTTTTTAATACTCGTTTTTACTCCAAACAAGGCTTATTGTCATTTAGATAATAAGGGACTACTAGTTTGGATCATTTCTCATAGAAAAATGTGGGGAGTTGAGTAGTGTGTGTTGTTTATTAATACTCTTTTTTACCCCAAACAAGGCTTATTGTCATTTAGAACATAAGGGACTACTAGTTTGGATCATTTCTCATAGAAAAATGTGGGGAGTTGAGTAGTGTGTGTCGTTTTTTTTAATACTCTTTTTTACTCCAAACAAGGCTTATTGTCATTTAGAACATAAAGGACTACTAGTTTGGATCATTTCTCATAGAAAAATGTGGGGAGTTGAGTAGTGTGTGTTGTTTTTTTAATACTCTTTTTTACCCCAAACAAGGCTTATTGTCATTTAGAACATAAGGGACTACTAGTTTGGATCATTTCTCATAGAAAAATGTGGGGAGTTGAGTAGTGTGTGTTGTTTTTTTAATACTCTTTTTTACCCCAAACAAGGCTTATTGTCATTTAGAACATAAGGGACTACTAGTTTGGATCATTTCTCATAGAAAAATGTGGGGAGTTGAGTAGTGTGTGTTGTTTTTTTAATACTCTTTTTTACCCCAAACAAGGCTTATTGTCATTTAGATAATAAGGGACTACTAGTTTGGATCATTTCTCATAGAAAAATGTGGGGAGTTGAGTAGTGTGTGTTGTTTTTTTAATACTCTTTTTTACCCCAAACAAGGCTTATTGTCATTTAGAACATAAGGGACTACTAGTTTGGATCATTTCTCATAGAAAAATGTGGGGAGTTGAGTAGTGTGTGTTGTTTTTTTAATACTCGTTTTTACCCCAAACAAGGCTTATTGTCATTTAGATAATAAGGGACTACTTGTTTGGATCATTTCTCATAGAAAAATGTGGGGAGTTGAGTAGTGTGTGTTGTTTTTTTAATACTCTTTTTTACCCCAAACAAGGCTTATTGTCATTTAGAACATAAGGGACTACTAGTTTGGATCATTTCTCATAGAAAAATGTGGGGAGTTGAGTAGTGTGTGTTGTTTTTTTAATACTCTTTTTTACCCCAAACAAGGCTTATTGTCATTTAGAACATAAGGGACTACTAGTTTGGATCATTTCTCATAGAAAAATGTGGGGAGTTGAGTAGTGTGTGTTGTTTTTTTAATACTCTTTTTTACCACAAACAAGGCTTATTGTCATTTAGAACATAAGAGACTACTAGTTTGGATCATTTCTCATAGAAAAATGTGGGGAGTTGAGTAGTGTGTGTTGTTTTTTTAATACTCTTTTTTACCCCAAACAAGGATTATTGTCATTTAGAACATAAGGGACTACTAGTTTGGATCATTTCTCATAGAAAAATGTGGGGAGTTGAGTAGTGTGTGTTGTTTTTTTAATACTCTTTTTTACCCCAAACAAGGCTTATTGTCATTTAGAACATAAGAGACTACTAGTTTGGATCATTTCTCATAGAAAAATGTGGGGAGTTGAGTAGTGTGTGTTGTTTTTTTAATACTCTTTTTTACCCCAAACAAGGCTTATTGTCATTTAGAACATAAGGGACTACTAGTTTGGATCATTTCTCATAGAAAAATGTGGGGAGTTGAGTAGTGTGTGTTGTTTTTTTAATACTCTTTTTTACCCCAAACAAGGCTTATTGTCATTTAGATAATAAGGGACTACTAGTTTGGATCATTTCTCATAGAAAAATGTGGGGAGTTGAGTAGTGTGTGTTGTTTTTTTAATACTCTTTTTTACCCCAAACAAGGCTTATTGTCATTTAGAACATAAGGGACTACTAGTTTGGATCATTTCTCATAGAAAAATGTGGGGAGTTGAGTAGTGTGTGTTGTTTTTTTAATACTCGTTTTTACTCCAAACAAGGCTTATTGTCATTTAGATAATAAGGGACTACTAGTTTGGATCATTTCTCATAGAAAAATGTGGGGAGTTGAGTAGTGTGTGTTGTTTTTTTAATACTCTTTTTTACCCCAAACAAGGCTTATTGTCATTTAGAACATAAGGGACTACTAGTTTGGATCATTTCTCATAGAAAAATGTGGGGAGTTGAGTAGTGTGTGTCGTTTTTTTTAATACTCTTTTTTACTCCAAACAAGGCTTATTGTCATTTAGAACATAAAGGACTACTAGTTTGGATCATTTCTCATAGAAAAATGTGGGGAGTTGAGTAGTGTGTGTTGTTTTTTTAATACTCTTTTTTACCCCAAACAAGGCTTATTGTCATTTAGAACATAAGGGACTACTAGTTTGGATCATTTCTCATAGAAAAATGTGGGGAGTTGAGTAGTGTGTGTTGTTTTTTTAATACTCTTTTTTACCCCAAACAAGGCTTATTGTCATTTAGAACATAAGGGACTACTAGTTTGGATCATTTCTCATAGAAAAATGTGGGGAGTTGAGTAATGTGTTTTTATGTTTTTTTGTAATATTCTTTTTTACTCCAAACAAGGCTGATTGTCATTTAGAACATAAGGGACTACTAGTTTGGATCATTTCTCATAGAAAAATGTGGGGAGTTGAGTAGTGTGTGTTGTTTTTTAATACTCTTTTTTACCCCAAACAAGGCTTATTATCATTTAGAACATAAGGGACTACTAGTTTGGATCATTTCTCATAGAAAAATGTGGGGAGTTGAGTAGGGTGTGTTGTTTTTTTAATATTCTTTTTTACCCCAAACAAGGCTTATTGTCATTTAGAACATAAGGGACTACTAGTTTGGATCATTTCTCATAGAAAAATGTGGGGAGTTGAGTAGTGTGTGTTGTTTTTTTAATACTCTTTTTTACCCCAAACAAGGCTTATTGTCATTTAGAACATAAGGGACTACTAGTTTGGATCATTTCTCATAGAAAAATGTGGGGAGTTGAGTAGTGTGTGTTGTTTTTTTAATACTCTTTTTTACCCCAAACAAGGCTTATTGTCATTTAGATAATAAGGGACTACTAGTTTGGATCATTTCTCATAGAAAAATGTGGGGAGTTGAGTAGTGTGTGTTGTTTTTTTAATACTCTTTTTTACCCCAAACAAGGCTTATTGTCATTTAGAACATAAGGGACTACTAGTTTGGATCATTTCTCATAGAAAAATGTGGGGAGTTGAGTAGTGTGTGTTGTTTTTTTAATACTCGTTTTTACCCCAAACAAGGCTTATTGTCATTTAGATAATAAGGGACTACTAGTTTGGATCATTTCTCATAGAAAAATGTGGGGAGTTGAGTAGTGTGTGTTGTTTTTTTAATACTCTTTTTTACCCCAAACAAGGCTTATTGTCATTTAGAACATAAGGGACTACTAGTTTGGATCATTTCTCATAGAAAAATGTGGGGAGTTGAGTAGTGTGTGTTGTTTTTTTAATACTCTTTTTTACCCCAAACAAGGGTTATTGTCATTTAGATAATAAGGGACTACTAGTTTGGATCATTTCTCATAGAAAAATGTGGGGAGTTGAGTAGTGTGTGTTGTTTTTTTAATACTCTTTTTTACCCCAAACAAGGCTTATTGTCATTTAGAACATAAGGGACTACTAGTTTGGATCATTTCTCATAGAAAAATGTGGGGAGTTGAGTAGTGTGTGTTGTTTTTTTAATACTCGTTTTTACCCCAAACAAGGCTTATTGTCATTTAGATAATAAGGGACTACTAGTTTGGATCATTTCTCATAGAAAAATGTGGGGAGTTGAGTAGTGTGTGTTGTTTTTTTAATACTCTTTTTTACCCCAAACAAGGCTTATTGTCATTTAGAACATAAGGGACTACTAGTTTGGATCATTTCTCATAGAAAAATGTGGGGAGTTGAGTAGTGTGTGTTGTTTTTTTTAATACTCTTTTTTACTCCAAACAAGGCTTATTGTCATTTAGAACATAAAGGACTACTAGTTTGGATCATTTCTCATAGAAAAATGTGGGGAGTTGAGTAGTGTGTGTTGTTTTTTTAATACTCTTTTTTACCCCAAACAAGGCTTATTGTCATTTAGAACATAAGGGACTACTAGTTTGGATCATTTCTCATAGAAAAATGTGGGGAGTTGAGTAGTGTGTGTTGTTTTTTTAATACTCTTTTTTACCCCAAACAAGGCTTATTGTCATTTAGAACATAAGGGACTACTAGTTTGGATCATTTCTCATAGAAAAATGTGGGGAGTTGAGTAATGTGTTTTTATGTTTTTTTTTAATATTCTTTTTTACTCCAAACAAGGCTGATTGTCATTTAGAACATAAGGGACTACTAGTTTGGATCATTTCTCATAGAAAAATGTGGGGAGTTGAGTAGTGTGTGTTGTTTTTTAATACTCTTTTTTACCCCAAACAAGGCTTATTATCATTTAGAACATAAGGGACTACTAGTTTGGATCATTTCTCATAGAAAAATGTGGGGAGTTGAGTAGTGTGTGTTGTTTTTTTAATATTCTTTTTTACCCCAAACAAGGCTTATTGTCATTTAGAACATAAGGGACTACTAGTTTGGATCATTTCTCATAGAAAAATGTGGGGAGTTGAGTAGTGTGTGTTGTTTTTTTAATACTCTTTTTTACCCCAAACAAGGCTTATTGTCATTTAGAACATAAGGGACTACTAGTTTGGATCATTTCTCATAGAAAAATGTGGGGAGTTGAGTAGTGTGTGTTGTTTTTTTAATACTCTTTTTTACCCCAAACAAGGCTTATTGTCATTTAGAACATAAGGGACTACTAGTTTGGATCATTTCTCATAGAAAAATGTGGGGAGTTGAGTAGTGTGTGTTGTTTTTTTAATACTCTTTTTTACCCCAAACAAGGCTTATTGTCATTTAGATAATAAGGGACTACTAGTTTGGATCATTTCTCATAGAAAAATGTGGGGAGTTGAGTAGTGCGTGTTGTTTTTTTAATACTCTTTTTTACCCCAAACAAGGCTTATTGTCATTTAGAACATAAGGGACTACTAGTTTGGATCATTTCTCATAGAAAAATGTGGGGAGTTGAGTAGTGTGTGTTGTTTTTTTAATACTCTTTTTTACCCCAAACAAGGCTTATTGTCATTTAGAACATAAGGGACTACTAGTTTGGATCATTTCTCATAGAAAAATGTGGGGAGTTGAGTAGTGTGTGTTGTTTTTTTTAATACTCTTTTTTACTCCAAACAAGGCTTATTGTCATTTAGAACATAAAGGACTACTAGTTTGGATCATTTCTCATAGAAAAATGTGGGGAGTTGAGTAGTGTGTGTTGTTTTTTTAATACTCTTTTTTACCCCAAACAAGGCTTATTGTCATTTAGAACATAAGGGACTACTAGTTTGGGTCATTTCTCATAGAAAAATGTGGGGAGTTGAGTAGTGTGTGTTGTTTTTTTAATACTCTTTTTTACCCCAAACAAGGCTTATTGTCATTTAGAACATAAGGGACTACTAGTTTGGATCATTTCTCATAGAAAAATGTGGGGAGTTGAGTAATGTGTTTTTATGTTTTTTTTTAATATTCTTTTTTACTCCAAACAAGGCTGATTGTCATTTAGAACATAAGGGACTACTAGTTTGGATCATTTCTCATAGAAAAATGTGGGGAGTTGAGTAGTGTGTGTTGTTTTTTAATACTCTTTTTTACCCCAAACAAGGCTTATTATCATTTAGAACATAAGGGACTACTAGTTTGGATCATTTCTCATAGAAAAATGTGGGGAGTTGAGTAGTGTGTGTTGTTTTTTTAATATTCTTTTTTACCCCAAACAAGGCTTATTGTCATTTAGAACATAAGGGACTACTAGTTTGGATCATTTCTCATAGAAAAATGTGGGGAGTTGAGTAGTGTGTGTTGTTTTTTTAATACTCTTTTTTACCCCAAACAAGGCTTATTGTCATTTAGAACATAAGGGACTACTAGTTTGGATCATTTCTCATAGAAAAATGTGGGGAGTTGAGTAGTGTGTGTTTATGTTTTTTTTTAATATTCTTTTTTACTCCAAACAAGGCTTATTGTCATTTAGAACATAAGGGACTACTAGTTTGGATCATTTCTCATAGAAAAATGTGGGGAGTTGAGTAGTGTGTGTTTTTTTTAATACTCTTTTTTACCCCAAACAAGGCTTATTGTCATTTAGAACATAAGGGACTACTAGTTTGGATCATTTCTCATAGAAAAATGTGGGGAGTTGAGTAGTGTGTGTTGTTTTTTCATACTCTTTTTTACCCCAAACAAGGCTTATTGTCATTTAGAACATAAGGGACGACTAGTCTGGATCATTTCTCATAGAAAAATGTGGGGAGTTGAGTAGTGTGTGTTGTTTTTTTAATACTCTTTTTTACCCCAAACAAGGCTTATTGTCATTTAGAACATAAGGGACTACTAGTTTGGATCATTTCTCATAGAAAAATGTGGGGAGTTGAGTAGTGTGTGTTGTTTTTTTAATACTCTTTTTTACCCCAAACAAGGCTTATTGTCATTAAGAACATAAGGGACTACTAGTTTGGATCATTTCTCATAGAAAAATGTGGGGAGTTGAGTAGTGTGTTTTTATGTTTTTTTTTAATATTCTTTTTTACTCCAAACAAGGCTTATTGTCATTTAGAACATAAGGGACAACTAGTTTGGATCATTTCTCATAGAAAAATGTGGGGAGTTGAGTAGTGTGTGTTTTTTTTAATACTCTTTTTTACCCCAAACAAGGCTTATTGTCATTTAGAACATAAGGGACTACTAGTTTGGATCATTTCTCATAGAAAAATGTGGGGAGTTGAGTAGTGTGTGTTGTTTTTTTAATACTCTTTTTTACCCCAAACAAGGCTTATTGTCATTTAGAACATAAGGTACGACTAGTTTGGATCATTTCTCATAGAAAAATGTGGGGAGTTGAGTAGTGTGTGTTGTTTTTTTAATACTCTTTTTTACCCCAAACAAGGCTTATTGTCATTTAGAACATAAGGGACTACTAGTTTGGATCATTTCTCATAGAAAAATGTGGGGAGTTGAGTAGTGTGTTTTTATGTTTTTTTTTTATATTCTTTTTTACTCCAAACCAGGCTTATTGCCATTTAGAACATAAGGGACTACTAGTTTGGATCATTTCTCATAGAAAAATGTGGGGAGTTGAGTAGTGTGTGTTGTTTTTTAATACTCTTTTTTACCCCAAACAAGGCTTATTATCATTTAGAACATAAGGGACTACTAGTTTGGATCATTTCTCATAGAAAAATGTGGGGAGTTGAGTAGTGTGTGTTGTTTTTTTAATACTCTTTTTTACCCCAAACAAGGCTTATTGTCATTTAGAACATAAGGGACTACTAGTTTGGATCATGTATTATAGAAAAATGTGGGGAGTTGAGTAGTGTGTGTTGTTTTTTTAATACTCTTTTTTACCCCAAACAAGGCTTATTGTCATTTAGAACATAAGGGACTACTAGTTTGGATCATTTCTCATAGAAAAATGTGGGGAGTTGAGTAGTGTGTTTTTATGTTTTTTTAATACTCTTTTTTACCCCAAACAAGGCTTATTGTCATTTAGAACATAAGGGACTACTAGTTTGGATCATTTCTCATAGAAAAATGTGGGGAGTTGAGTAGTGTGTTTTTATGTTTTTTTTAATATTCTTTTTACTCCAAACAAGGCTTATTGTCATTTAGAACACAAGGGACTACTAGTTTGGATCATTTCTCATAGAAAAATGTGGGGAGTTGAGTAGTGTGTTTTTATGTTTTTTTTTAATATTCTTTTTTACTCCAAACAAGGCTTATTGTCATTTAGAACATAAGGGACTACTAGTTTGGATCATTTCTCATAGAAAAATGTGGGGAGTTGAGTAGTGTGTTTTTATGTTTTTTTTAATATTCTTTTTACTCCAAACAAGGCTTATTGTCATTTAGAACATAAGGGACTACTAGTTTGGATCATTTCTCATAGAAAAATGTGGGGAGTTGAGTAGTGTGTTTTTATGTTTTTTTTTAATATTCTTTTTTACTCCAAACAAGGCTTATTGTCATTTAGAACATAAGGGACTACTAGTTTGGATCATTTCTCATAGAAAAATGTGGGGAGTTGAGTAGTGTGTGTTGTTTTTTTAATACTCTTTTTTACCCCAAACAAGGCTTATTGTCATTTAGAACATAAGGGACTACTAGTTTGGATCATTTCTCATAGAAAAATGTGGGGAGTGGAGTAGTGTGTTTTTATGTTTTTTTTAATACTCTTTTTTACCCCAAACAAGGCTTATTGTCATTTAGAACATAAGGGACTACTAGTTTGGATCATTTCTCATAGAAAAATGTGGGGAGTTGAGTAGTGTGTTTTTATGTTTTTTTTTAATATTCTTTTTTACTCCAAACAAGGCTTATTGTCATTTAGAACATAAGGGACTACTAGTTTGGATCATTTCTCATAGAAAAATGTGGGGAGTTGAGTAGTGTGTGTTTTTTTAATACTCTTTTTTACCCCAAACAAGGCTTATTGTCATTTAGAACATAAGGGACTACTAGTTTGGATCATTTCTCATAGAAAAATGTGGGGAGTTGAGTAGTGTGTGTTGTTTTTTTAATACTCTTTTTTACCCCAAACAAGGCTTATTGTCATTTAGAACATAAGGGACGACTAGTTTGGATCATTTCTCATAGAAAAATGTGGGGAGTTGAGTAGTGTGTGTTGTTTTTTTAATACTCTTTTTTACCCCAAACAAGGCTTATTGTCATTTAGAACATAAGGGACTACTAGTTTGGATCATTTCTCATAGAAAAATGTGGGGAGTTGAGTAGTGTGTGTTGTTTTTTTAATACTCTTTTTTACCACAAACAAGGCTTATTGTCATTTAGAACATAAGAGACTACTAGTTTGGATCATTTCTCATAGAAAAATGTGGGGAGTTGAGTAGTGTGTGTTGTTTTTTTAATACTCTTTTTTACCCCAAACAAGGAATGTTGTCATTTAGAACATAAGGGACTACTAGTTTGGATCATTTCTCATAGAAAAATGTGGGGAGTTGAGTAGTGTGTGTTGTTTTTTTAATACTCTTTTTTACCCCAAACAAGGCTTATTGTCATTTAGAACATAAGGGACTACTAGTTTGGATCATGTCTCATAGAAAAATGTCGGGAGTTGAGTAGTGTGTGTTGTTTTTTTAATACTCTTTTTTACCCCAAACAAGGCTTATTGTCATTTAGAACATAAGGGACTACTAGTTTGGATCATTTCTCATAGAAAAATGTGGGGAGTTGAGTAGTGCGTTTTTATGTTTTTTTAATACTCTTTTTTACTCCAAACAAGGCTTATTGTCATTTAGAACATAAGGGACTACTAGTTTGGATCATTTCTCATAGAAAAATGTGGGGAGTTGAGTAGTGTGTGTTGTTTTTTAATACTCTTTTTTACCCCAAACAAGGCTTATTATCATTTAGAAAATAAGGGACTACTAGTTTGGATCATTTCTTATAGAAAAATGTGGGGAGTTGAGACTTGTGTGTTGTTTTTTTAATACTCTTTTTTACCCCAAACAAGGCTTATTGTCATTTAGAACATAAGGGACTACTAGTTTGGATCATGTATTATAGAAAAATGTGGGGAGTTGAGTAGTGTGTGTTGTTTTTTTAATACTCTTTTTTACCCCAAACAAGGCTTATTGTCATTTAGAACATAAGGGACTACTAGTTTGGATCATTTCTCATAGAAAAATGTGGGGAGTTGAGTAGTGTGTTTTTATGTTTTTTTAATACTCTTTTTTACCCCAAACAAGGCTTATTGTCATTTAGAACATAAGGGACTACTAGTTTGGATCATTTCTCATAGAAAAATGTGGGGAGTTGAGTAGTGTGTGTTGTTTTTTTAATACTCTTTTTTACCCCAAACAAGGCTTATTGTCATTTAGAACATAAGGGACGACTAGTTTGGATCATTTCTCATAGAAAAATGTGGGGAGTTGAGTAGTGTGTGTTGTTTTTTTAATACTCTTTTTTACCCCAAACAAGGCTTATTGTCATTTAGAACATAAGGGACTACTAGTTTGGATCATTTCTCATAGAAAAATGTGGGGAGTTGAGTAGTGTGTGTTGTTTTTTTAATACTCTTTTTTACCACAAACAAGGCTTATTGTCATTTAGAACATAAGAGACTACTAGTTTGGATCATTTCTCATAGAAAAATGTGGGGAGTTGAGTAGTGTGTGTTGTTTTTTTAATACTCTTTTTTACCCCAAACAAGGAATGTTGTCATTTAGAACATAAGGGACTACTAGTTTGGATCATTTCTCATAGAAAAATGTGGGGAGTTGAGTAGTGTGTGTTGTTTTTTTAATACTCTTTTTTACCCCAAACAAGGCTTATTGTCATTTAGAACATAAGGGACTACTAGTTTGGATCATGTCTCATAGAAAAATGTGGGGAGTTGAGTAGTGTGTGTTGTTTTTTTAATACTCTTTTTTACCCCAAACAAGGCTTATTGTCATTTAGAACATAAGGGACTACTAGTTTGGATCATTTCTCATAGAAAAATGTGGGGAGTTGAGTAGTGTGTTTTTATGTTTTTTTAATACTCTTTTTTACTCCAAACAAGGCTTATTGTCATTTAGAACATAAGGGACTACTAGTTTGGATCATTTCTCATAGAAAAATGTGGGGAGTTGAGTAGTGTGTGTTGTTTTTTAATACTCTTTTTTACCCCAAACAAGGCTTATTATCATTTAGAACATAAGGGACTACTAGTTTGGATCATTTCTCATAGAAAAATGTGGGGAGTTGAGTAGTGTGTGTTGTTTTTTTAATACTCTTTTTTACCCCAAACAAGGCTTATTGTCATTTAGAACATAAGGGACTACTAGTTTGGATCATGTATTATAGAAAAATGTGGGGAGTTGAGTAGTGTGTGTTGTTTTTTTAATACTCTTTTTTACCCCAAACAAGGCTTATTGTCATTTAGAACATAAGGGACTACTAGTTTGGATCATTTCTCATAGAAAAATGTGGGGAGTTGAGTAGTGTGTTTTTATGTTTTTTTAATACTCTTTTTTACCCCAAACAAGGCTTATTGTCATTTAGAACATAAGGGACTACTAGTTTGGATCATTTCTCATAGAAAAATGTGGGGAGTTGAGTAGTGTGTTTTTATGTTTTTTTTAATATTCTTTTTACTCCAAACAAGGCTTATTGTCATTTAGAACATAAGGGACTACTAGTTTGGATCATTTCTCATAGAAAAATGTGGGGAGTTGAGTAGTGTGTTTTTATGTTTTTTTTTAATATTCTTTTTTACTCCAAACAAGGCTTATTGTCATTTAGAACATAAGGGACTACTAGTTTGGATCATTTCTCATAGAAAAATGTGGGGAGTTGAGTAGTGTGTGTTGTTTTTTTAATACTCTTTTTTACCCCAAACAAGGCTTATTGTCATTTAGAACATAAGGGACTACTAGTTTGGATCATTTCTCATAGAAAAATGTGGGGAGTGGAGTAGTGTGTTTTTATGTTTTTTTTAATACTCTTTTTTACCCCAAACAAGGCTTATTGTCATTTAGAACATAAGGGACTACTAGTTTGGATCATTTCTCATAGAAAAATGTGGGGAGTTGAGTAGTGTGTGTTGTTTTTTTAATACTCTTTTTTACCCCAAACAAGGCTTATTGTCATTTAGAACATAAGGGACGACTAGTTTGGATCATTTCTCATAGAAAAATGTGGGGAGTTGAGTAGTGTGTGTTGTTTTTTTAATACTCTTTTTTACCCCAAACAAGGCTTATTGTCATTTAGAACATAAGGGACTACTAGTTTGGATCATTTCTCATAGAAAAATGTGGGGAGTTGAGTAGTGTGTGTTGTTTTTTTAATACTCTTTTTTACCACAAACAAGGCTTATTGTCATTTAGAACATAAGAGACTACTAGTTTGGATCATTTCTCATAGAAAAATGTGGGGAGTTGAGTAGTGTGTGTTGTTTTTTTAATACCCTTTTTTACCCCAAACAAGGAATGTTGTCATTTAGAACATAAGGGACTACTAGTTTGGATCATTTCTCATAGAAAAATGTGGGGAGTTGAGTAGTGTGTGTTGTTTTTTTAATACTCTTTTTTACCCCAAACAAGGCTTATTGTCATTTAGAACATAAGGGACTACTAGTTTGGATCATGTCTCATAGAAAAATGTGGGGAGTTGAGTAGTGTGTGTTGTTTTTTTAATACTCTTTTTTACCCCAAACAAGGCTTATTGTCATTTAGAACATAAGGGACGACTAGTTTGGATCATTTCTCATAGAAAAATGTGGGGAGTTGAGTAGTGTGTGTTGTTTTTTTAATACTCTTTTTTACCCCAAACAAGGCTTATTGTCATTTAGAACATAAGGGACTACTAGTTTGGATCATTTCTCATAGAAAAATGTGGGGAGTTGAGTAGTGTGTGTTGTTTTTTTAATACTCTTTTTTACCACAAACAAGGCTTATTGTCATTTAGAACATAAGAGACTACTAGTTTGGATCATTTCTCATAGAAAAATGTGGGGAGTTGAGTAGTGTGTGTTGTTTTTTTAATACCCTTTTTTACCCCAAACAAGGAATGTTGTCATTTAGAACATAAGGGACTACTAGTTTGGATCATTTCTCATAGAAAAATGTGGGGAGTTGAGTAGTGTGTGTTGTTTTTTTAATACTCTTTTTTACCCCAAACAAGGCTTATTGTCATTTAGAACATAAGGGACTACTAGTTTGGATCATGTCTCATAGAAAAATGTGGGGAGTTGAGTAGTGTGTGTTGTTTTTTTAATACTCTTTTTTACCCCAAACAAGGCTTATTGTCATTTAGAACATAAGGGACTACTAGTTTGGATCATTTCTCATAGAAAAATGTGGGGAGTTGAGTAGTGTGTTTTTATGTTTTTTTAATACTCTTTTTTACCCCAAACAAGGCTTATTGTCATTTAGAACATAAGGGACTACTAGTTTGGATCATTTCTCATAGAAAAATGTGGGGAGTTGAGTAGTGTGTTTTTATGTTTTTTTTAATATTCTTTTTTACTCCAAACAAGGCTTATTGTCATTTAGAACATAAGGGACTACTAGTTTGGATCATTTCTCATAGAAAAATGTGGGGAGTTGAGTAGTGTGTTTTTATGTTTTTTTTTAATATTCTTTTTTACTCCAAACAAGGCTTATTGTCATTTAGAACATAAGGGACTACTAGTTTGGATCATTTCTCATAGAAAAATGTGGGGAGTTGAGTAGTGTGTGTTTTTTTAATACTCTTTTTTACCCCAAACAAGGCTTATTGTCATTTAGAACATAAGGGACTACTAGTTTGGATCATTTCTCATAGAAAAATGTGGGGAGTTGAGTAGTGTGTTTTTATGTTTTTTTAATACTCTTTTTTACCCCAAACAAGGCTTATTGTCATTTAGAACATAAGGGACTACTAGTTTGGATCATTTCTCATAGAAAAATGTGGGGAGTTGAGTAGTGTGTTTTTATGTTTTTTTTAATATTCTTTTTTACTCCAAACAAGGCTTATTGTCATTTAGAACATAAGGGACTACTAGTTTGGATCATTTCTCATAGAAAAATGTGGGGAGTTGAGTAGTGTGTTTTTATGTTTTTTTTTAATATTCTTTTTTACTCCAAACAAGGCTTATTGTCATTTAGAACATAAGGGACTACTAGTTTGGATCATTTCTCATAGAAAAATGTGGGGAGTTGAGTAGTGTGTGTTTTTTTAATACTCTTTTTTACCCCAAACAAGGCTTATTGTCATTTAGAACATAAGGGACTACTAGTTTGGATCATTTCTCATAGAAAAATGTGGGGAGTTGAGTAGTGTGTTTTTATGTTTTTTTAATACTCTTTTTTACCCCAAACAAGGCTTATTGTCATTTAGAACATAAGGGACTACTAGTTTGGATCATTTCTCATAGAAAAATGTGGGGAGTTGAGTAGTGTGTTTTTATGTTTTTTTTAATATTCTTTTTTACTCCAAACAAGGCTTATTGTCATTTAGAACATAAGGGACTACTAGTTTGGATCATTTCTCATAGAAAAATGTGGGGAGTTGAGTAGTGTGTTTTTATGTTTTTTTTTAATATTCTTTTTTACTCCAAACAAGGCTTATTGTCATTTAGAACATAAGGGACTACTAGTTTGGATCATTTCTCATAGAAAAATGTGGGGAGTTGAGTAGTGTGTGTTTTTTTAATACTCTTTTTTACCCCAAACAAGGCTTATTGTCATTTAGAACATAAGGGACTACTAGTTTGGATCATTTCTCATAGAAAAATGTGGGGAGTTGAGTAGTGTGTTTTTATGTTTTTTTAATACTCTTTTTTACCCCAAACAAGGCTTATTGTCATTTAGAACATAAGGGACTACTAGTTTGGATCATTTCTCATAGAAAAATGTGGGGAGTTGAGTAGTGTGTTTTTATGTTTTTTTTAATATTCTTTTTTACTCCAAACAAGGCTTATTGTCATTTAGAACATAAGGGACTACTAGTTTGGATCATTTCTCATAGAAAAATGTGGGGAGTTGAGTAGTGTGTGTTTTTTTAATACTCTTTTTTACCCCAAACAAGGCTTATTGTCATTTAGAACATAAGGGACTACTAGTTTGGATCATTTCTCATAGAAAAATGTGGGGAGTTGAGTAGTGTGTGTTGTTTTTTTAATACTCTTTTTTACCCCAAACAAGGCTTATTGTCATTTAGAACATAAGGGACGACTAGTTTGGATCATTTCTCATAGAAAAATGTGGGGAGTTGAGTAGTGTGTGTTGTTTTTTTAATACTCTTTTTTACCCCAAACACGGAATGTTGTCATTTAGAACATAAGGGACTACTAGTTTGGATCATTTCTCATAGAAAAATGTGGGGAGTTGAGTAGTGTGTGTTGTTTTTTTAATACTCTTTTTTACCCCAAACAAGGCTTATTGTCATTTAGAACATAAGGGACTACTAGTTTGGATCATGTCTCATAGAAAAATGTGGGGAGTTGAGTAGTGTGTGTTGTTTTTTTAATACTCTTTTTTACCCCAAACAAGGCTTATTGTCATTTAGAACATAAGGGACTACTAGTTTGGATCATTTCTCATAGAAAAATGTGGGGAGTTGAGTAGTGTGTTTTTATGTTTTTTTAATACTCTTTTTTACCCCAAACAAGGCTTATTGTCATTTAGAACATAAGGGACTACTAGTTTGGATCATTTCTCATAGAAAAATGTGGGGAGTTGAGTAGTGTGTTTTTATGTTTTTTTTAATATTCTTTTTTACTCCAAACAAGGCTTATTGTCATTTAGAACATAAGGGACTACTAGTTTGGATCATTTCTCATAGAAAAATGTGGGGAGTTGAGTAGTGTGTTTTTATGTTTTTTTTTAATATTCTTTTTTACTCCAAACAAGGCTTATTGTCATTTAGAACATAAGGGACTACTAGTTTGGATCATTTCTCATAGAAAAATGTGGGGAGTTGAGTAGTGTGTGTTGTTTTTTTAATACTCTTTTTTACCCCAAACAAGGCTTATTGTCATTTAGAACATAAGGGACTACTAGTTTGGATCATTTCTCATAGAAAAATGTGGGGAGTTGAGTAGTGTGTTTTTATGGTTTTTTTTAATACTCTTTTTTACCCCAAACAAGGCTTATTGTCATTTAGAACATAAGGGACTACTAGTTTGGATCATTTCTCATAGAAAAATGTGGGGAGTTGAGTAGTGTGTTTTTATGTTTTTTTAATACTCTTTTTTACTCCAAACAAGGCTTATTGTCATTTAGAACATAAGGGACTACTAGTTTGGATCATTTCTCATAGAAAAATGTGGGGAGTTGAGTAGTGTGTTTTTATGTTTTTTTTAATATTCTTTTTTACTCCAAACAAGGCTTATTGTCATTTAGAACATAAGGGACTACTAGTTTGGATCATTTCTCATAGAAAAATGTGGGGAGTTGAGTAGTGTGTGTTGTTTTTTTAATACTCTTTTTTACCCCAAACAAGGCTTATTGTCATTTAGAACATAAGGGACTACTAGTTTGGATCATTTCTCATAAAAAAATGTGGGGAGTTGAGTAGTGTGTTTTTATGTGTTTTTTTTTATATTCTTTTTTACTCCAAACAAGGCTTATTGTCATTTAGAACATAAAGGACTACTAGTTTGGATCATTTCTCATAGAAAAATGTGGGGAGTTGAGTAGTGTGTGTTGTTTTTTTAATACTCTTTTTTACCCCAAACAAGGCTTATTGTCATTTAGAACATAAGGGACTACTAGTTTGGATCATTTCTCATAGAAAAATGTGGGGAGTTGAGTAGTGTGTGTTGTTTTTTTAATACTCTTTTTTACCCCAAACAAGGCTTATTGTCATTTAGAACATAAGGGACTACTAGTTTGGATCATTTCTAATAGAAAAATGTGGGGAGTTGAGTAGTGTGTGTTGTTTTTTTAATACTCTTTTTTACCCCAAACAAGGCTTATTGTCATTTAGAACATAAGGGACTACTAGTTTGGATCATTTCTCATAGAAAAATGTGGGGAGTTGAGTAGTGTGTGTTGTTTTTTTAATACTCTTTTTTACCCCAAACAAGGCTTATTGTGATTTAGATAATAAGGGACTACTAGTTTGGATCATTTCTCATAGAAAAATGTGGGGAGTTGAGTAGTGTGTGTTTTTTTAATACTCTTTTTTACCCCAAACAAGGCTTATTGTCATTTAGAACATAAGGGACTACTAGTTTGGATCATTTCTCATAGAAAAATGTGGGGAGTTGAGTAGTGTGTGTTGTTTTTTTAATACTCTTTTTTACCCCAAACAAGGCTTATTGTCATTTAGAACATAAGGGACGACTAGTTTGGATCATTTCTCATAGAAAAATGTGGGGAGTTGAGTAGTGTGTGTTGTTTTTTTAATACTCTTTTTTACCCCAAACAAGGCTTATTGTCATTTAGAACATAAGGGACTACTAGTTTGGATCATTTCTCATAGAAAAATGTGGGGAGTTGAGTAGTGTGTGTTGTTTTTTTAATACTCTTTTTTACCACAAACAAGGCTTATTGTCATTTAGAACATAAGAGACTACTAGTTTGGATCATTTCTCATAGAAAAATGTGGGGAGTTGAGTAGTGTGTGTTGTTTTTTTAATACTCTTTTTTACCCCAAACAAGGAATGTTGTCATTTAGAACATAAGGGACTACTAGTTTGGATCATTTCTCATAGAAAAATGTGGGGAGTTGAGTAGTGTGTGTTGTTTTTTTAATACTCTTTTTTACCCCAAACAAGGCTTATTGTCATTTAGAACATAAGGGACTACTAGTTTGGATCATGTCTCATAGAAAAATGTGGGGAGTTGAGTAGTGTGTGTTGTTTTTTTAATACTCTTTTTTACCCCAAACAAGGCTTATTGTCATTTAGAACATAAGGGACTACTAGTTTGGATCATTTCTCATAGAAAAATGTGGGGAGTTGAGTAGTGTGTTTTTATGTTTTTTTAATACTCTTTTTTACCCCAAACAAGGCTTATTGTCATTTAGAACATAAGGGACTACTAGTTTGGATCATTTCTCATAGAAAAATGTGGGGAGTTGAGTAGTGTGTTTTTATGTTTTTTTTAATATTCTTTTTTACTCCAAACAAGGCTTATTGTCATTTAGAACATAAGGGACTACTAGTTTGGATCATTTCTCATAGAAAAATGTGGGGAGTTGAGTAGTGTGTGTTTTTTTAATACTCTTTTTTACCCCAAACAAGGCTTATTGTCATTTAGAACATAAGGGACTACTAGTTTGGATCATTTCTCATAGAAAAATGTGGGGAGTTGAGTAGTGTGTGTTGTTTTTTTAATACTCTTTTTTACCCCAAACAAGGCTTATTGTCATTTAGAACATAAGGGACGACTAGTTTGGATCATTTCTCATAGAAAAATGTGGGGAGTTGAGTAGTGTGTGTTGTTTTTTTAATACTCTTTTTTACCCCAAACACGGAATGTTGTCATTTAGAACATAAGGGACTACTGGTTTGGATCATTTCTCATAGAAAAATGTGGGGAGTTGAGTAGTGTGTGTTGTTTTTTTAATACTCTTTTTTACCCCAAACAAGGCTTATTGTCATTTAGAACATAAGGGACTACTAGTTTGGATCATGTCTCATAGAAAAATGTGGGGAGTTGAGTAGTGTGTGTTGTTTTTTTAATACTCTTTTTTACCCCAAACAAGGCTTATTGTCATTTAGAACATAAGGGACTACTAGTTTGGATCATTTCTCATAGAAAAATGTGGGGAGTTGAGTAGTGTGTTTTTATGTTTTTTTAATACTCTTTTTTACCCCAAACAAGGCTTATTGTCATTTAGAACATAAGGGACTACTAGTTTGGATCATTTCTCATAGAAAAATGTGGGGAGTTGAGTAGTGTGTTTTTATGTTTTTTTTAATATTCTTTTTTACTCCAAACAAGGCTTATTGTCATTTAGAACATAAGGGACTACTAGTTTGGATCATTTCTCATAGAAAAATGTGGGGAGTTGAGTAGTGTGTTTTTATGTTTTTTTTTAATATTCTTTTTTACTCCAAACAAGGCTTATTGTCATTTAGAACATAAGGGACTACTAGTTTGGATCATTTCTCATAGAAAAATGTGGGGAGTTGAGTAGTCTGTGTTGTTTTTTTAATACTCTTTTTTACCCCAAACAAGGCTTATTGTCATTTAGAACATAAGGGACTACTAGTTTGGATCATTTCTCATAGAAAAATGTGGGGAGTTGAGTAGTGTGTTTTTATGGTTTTTTTTAATACTCTTTTTTACCCCAAACAAGGCTTATTGTCATTTAGAACATAAGGGACTACTAGTTTGGATCATTTCTCATAGAAAAATGTGGGGAGTTGAGTAGTGTGTTTTTATGTTTTTTTAATACTCTTTTTTACTCCAAACAAGGCTTATTGTCATTTAGAACATAAGGGACTACTAGTTTGGATCATTTCTCATAGAAAAATGTGGGGAGTTGAGTAGTGTGTTTTTATGTTTTTTTTAATATTCTTTTTTACTCCAAACAAGGCTTATTGTCATTTAGAACATAAGGGACTACTAGTTTGGATCATTTCTCATAGAAAAATGTGGGGAGTTGAGTAGTGTGTGTTGTTTTTTTAATACTCTTTTTTACCCCAAACAAGGCTTATTGTCATTTAGAACATAAGGGACTACTAGTTTGGATCATTTCTCATAGAAAAATGTGGGGAGTTGAGTAGTGTGTTTTTATGTGTTTTTTTTTATATTCTTTTTTACTCCAAACAAGGCTTATTGTCATTTAGAACATAAAGGACTACTAGTTTGGATCATTTCTCATAGAAAAATGTGGGGAGTTGAGTAGTGTGTGTTGTTTTTTTAATACTCTTTTTTACCCCAAACAAGGCTTATTGTCATTTAGAACATAAGGGACTACTAGTTTGGATCATTTCTCATAGAAAAATGTGGGGAGTTGAGTAGTGTGTGTTGTTTTTTTAATACTCTTTTTTACCCCAAACAAGGCTTATTGTCATTTAGAACATAAGGGACTACTAGTTTGGATCATTTCTAATAGAAAAATGTGGGGAGTTGAGTAGTGTGTGTTGTTTTTTTAATACTCTTTTTTACCCCAAACAAGGCTTATTGTCATTTAGAACATAAGGGACTACTAGTTTGGATCATTTCTCATAGAAAAATGTGGGGAGTTGAGTAGTGTGTGTTGTTTTTTTAATACTCTTTTTTACCCCAAACAAGGCTTATTGTGATTTAGATAATAAGGGACTACTAGTTTGGATCATTTCTCATAGAAAAATGTGGGGAGTTGAGTAGTGTGTGTTTTTTTAATACTCTTTTTTACCCCAAACAAGGCTTATTGTCATTTAGAACATAAGGGACTACTAGTTTGGATCATTTCTCATAGAAAAATGTGGGGAGTTGAGTAGTGTGTGTTGTTTTTTTAATACTCTTTTTTACCCCAAACAAGGCTTATTGTCATTTAGAACATAAGGGACGACTAGTTTGGATCATTTCTCATAGAAAAATGTGGGGAGTTGAGTAGTGTGTGTTGTTTTTTTAATACTCTTTTTTACCCCAAACAAGGCTTATTGTCATTTAGAACATAAGGGACTACTAGTTTGGATCATTTCTCATAGAAAAATGTGGGGAGTTGAGTAGTGTGTGTTGTTTTTTTAATACTCTTTTTTACCACAAACAAGGCTTATTGTCATTTAGAACATAAGAGACTACTAGTTTGGATCATTTCTCATAGAAAAATGTGGGGAGTTGAGTAGTGTGTGTTGTTTTTTTAATACTCTTTTTTACCCCAAACAAGGAATGTTGTCATTTAGAACATAAGGGACTACTAGTTTGGATCATTTCTCATAGAAAAATGTGGGGAGTTGAGTAGTGTGTGTTGTTTTTTTAATACTCTTTTTTACCCCAAACAAGGCTTATTGTCATTTAGAACATAAGGGACTACTAGTTTGGATCATGTCTCATAGAAAAATGTGGGGAGTTGAGTAGTGTGTGTTGTTTTTTTAATACTCTTTTTTACCCCAAACAAGGCTTATTGTCATTTAGAACATAAGGGACTACTAGTTTGGATCATTTCTCATAGAAAAATGTGGGGAGTTGAGTAGTGTGTTTTTATGTTTTTTTAATACTCTTTTTTACCCCAAACAAGGCTTATTGTCATTTAGAACATAAGGGACTACTAGTTTGGATCATTTCTCATAGAAAAATGTGGGGAGTTGAGTAGTGTGTTTTTATGTTTTTTTTAATATTCTTTTTTACTCCAAACAAGGCTTATTGTCATTTAGAACATAAGGGACTACTAGTTTGGATCATTTCTCATAGAAAAATGTGGGGAGTTGAGTAGTGTGTTTTTATGTTTTTTTTTAATATTCTTTTTTACTCCAAACAAGGCTTATTGTCATTTAGAACATAAGGGACTACTAGTTTGGATCATTTCTCATAGAAAAATGTGGGGAGTTGAGTAGTGTGTGTTGTTTTTTTAATACTCTTTTTTACCCCAAACAAGGCTTATTGTCATTTAGAACATAAGGGACTACTAGTTTAGATCATTTCTCATAGAAAAATGTGGGGAGTTGAGTAGTGTGTTTTTATGTTTTTTTTTTTATATTCTTTTTTACTCCAAACAAGGCTTATTGTCATTTAGAACATAAAGGACTACTAGTTTGGATCATTTCTCATAGAAAAATGTGGGGAGTTGAGTAGTGTGTGTTGTTTTTTTAATACTCTTTTTTACCCCAAACAAGGCTTATTGTCATTTAGAACATAAGGGACTACTAGTTTGGATCATTTCTCATAGAAAAATGTGGGGAGTTGAGTAGTGTGTGTAGTTTTTTTAATACTCTTTTTTACCCCAAACAAGGCTTATTGTCATTTAGAACATAAGGGACTACTAGTTTGGATCATTTCTCATAGAAAAATGTGGGGAGTTGAGTAATGTGTTTTTATGTTTTTTTTTAATATTCTTTTTTACTCCAAACAAGGCTTATTGTCATTTAGAACATAAGGGACTACTAGTTTGGATCATTTCTCATAGACAAAATGTGGGGAGTTGAGTAGTGTGTGTTGTTTTTTAATACTCTTTTTTACCCCAAACAAGGCTTATTATCATTTAGAACATAAGGGACTACTAGTTTGGATCATTTCTCATAGAAAAATGTGGGGAGTTGAGTAGTGTGTGTTGTTTTTTTAATATTCTTTTTTACCCCAAACAAGGCTTATTGTCATTTAGAACATAAGGGACTACTAGTTTGGATCATTTCTCATAGAAAAATGTGGGGAGTTGAGTAGTGTGTGTTTTTTTTTTAATACTCTTTTTTACCCCAAACAAGGCTTATTGTCATTTAGAACATAAGGGACTACTAGTTTGGATCATTTCTCATAGAAAAATGTGGGGAGTTGAGTAGTGTGTGTTGTTTTTTTAATATTCTTTTTTACCCCAAACAAGGCTTATTGTCATTTAGAACATAAGGGACTACTAGTTTGGATCATTTCTCATAGAAAAATGTGGGGAGTTGAGTAGTGTGTGTTGTTTTTTTAATACTCTTTTTTACCCCAAACAAGGCTTATTGTCATTTAGAACATAAGGGACTACTAGTTTGGATCATTTCTCATAGAAAAATGTGGGGAGTTGAGTAGTGTGTGTTGTTTTTTTAATATTCTTTTTTACCCCAAACAAGGCTTATTGTCATTTAGAACATAAGGGACTACTAGTTTGGATCATTTCTCATAGAAAAATGTGGGGAGTTGAGTAGTGTGTGTTGTTTTTTTAATACTCTTTTTTACCCCAAACAAGGCTTATTGTCATTTAGAACATAAGGGACGACTAGTTTGGATCATTTCTCATAGAAAAATATGGGGAGTTGAGTAGTGTGTGTTGTTTTTTTAATACTCTTTTTTACCCCAAACAAGGCTTATTGTCATTTAGAACATAAGGGACTACTAGTTTGGATCATTTCTCATAGAAAAATGTGGGGAGTTGAGTAATGTGTTTTTATGTTTTTTTTTAATATTCTTTTTTACTCCAAACAAGGCTTATTGTCATTTAGAACATAAGGGACTACTAGTTTGGATCATTTCTCATAGAAAAATGTGGGGAGTTGAGTAGTGTGTGTTGTTTTTTTAATACTCTTTTTTACCCCAAACAAGGCTTATTATCATTTAGAACATAAGGGACTACTAGTTTGGATCATTTCTCATAGAAAAATGTGGGGAGTTGAGTAGTGTGTGTAGTTTTTTTAATATTCTTTTTTACCCCAAACAAGGCTTATTGTCATTTAGAACATAAGGGACTACTAGTTTGGATCATTTCTCATAGAAAAATGTGGGGAGTTGAGTAGTGTGTGTTGTTTTTTTAATACTCTTTTTTACCCCAAACAAGGCTTATTGTCATTTAGAACATAAGGGACTACTAGTTTGGATCATTTCTCATAGAAAAATGTGGGGAGTTGAGTAATGTGTTTTTATGTTTTTTTTTAATATTCTTTTTTACTCCAAACAAGGCTTATTGTCATTTAGAACATAAGGGACTACTAGTTTGGATCATTTCTCATAGAAAAATGTGGGGAGTTGAGTAGTGTGTGTTGTTTTTTTAATACTCTTTTTTACCCCAAACAAGGCTTATTATCATTTAGAACATAAGGGACTACTAGTTTGGATCATTTCTCATAGAAAAATGTGGGGAGTTGAGTAGTGTGTGTAGTTTTTTTAATATTCTTTTTTACCCCAAACAAGGCTTATTGTCATTTAGAACATAAGGGACTACTAGTTTGGATCATTTCTCATAGAAAAATGTGGGGAGTTGAGTAGTGTGTGTTGTTTTTTTAATACTCTTTTTTACCCCAAACAAGGCTTATTGTCATTTAGAACATAAGGGACTACTAGTTTGGATCATTTCTCATAGAAAAATGTGGGGAGTTGAGTAGTGTGTTTTTATGTTTTTTTTTAATATTCTTTTTTACTCCAAACAAGGCTTATTGTCATTTAGAACATAAGGGACTACTAGTTTGGATCATTTCTCATAGAAAAATGTGGGGAGTTGAGTAGTGTGTGTTTTTTTTTTAATATTCTTTTTTACCCCAAACAAGGCTTATTGTCATTTAGAACATAAGGGACTACTAGTTTGGATCATTTCTCATAGAAAAATGTGGGGAGTTGAGTAGTGTGTGTTGTTTTTTTAATACTCTTTTTTACCCCAAACAAGGCTTATTGTCATTTAGAACATAAGGGACGACTAGTTTGGATCATTTCTCATAGAAAAATGTGGGGAGTTGAGTAGTGTGTGTTGTTTTTTTAATACTCTTTTTTACCCCAAACAAGGCTTATTGTCATTTAGAACATAAGGGACTACTAGTTTGGATCATTTCTCATAGAAAAATGTGGGGAGTTGAGTAATGTGTTTTTATGTTTTTTTTAAATATTCTTTTTTACTCCAAACAAGGCTTATTGTCATTTAGAACATAAGGGACTACTAGTTTGGATCATTTCTCATAGAAAAATGTGGGGAGTTGAGTAGTGTGTGTTGTTTTTTTAATACTCTTTTTTACCCCAAACAAGGCTTATTATCATTTAGAACATAAGGGACTACTAGTTTGGATCATTTCTCATAGAAAAATGTGGGGAGTTGAGTAGTGTGTGTAGTTTTTTTAATATTCTTTTTTACCCCAAACAAGGCTTATTGTCATTTAGAACATAAGGGACTACTAGTTTGGATCATTTCTCATAGAAAAATGTGGGGAGTTGAGTAGTGTGTGTTGTTTTTTTAATACTCTTTTTTACCCCAAACAAGGCTTATTGTCATTTAGAACATAAGGGACTACTAGTTTGGATCATTTCTCATAGAAAAATGTGGGGAGTTGAGTAGTGTGTTTTTATGTTTTTTTTTAATATTCTTTTTTACTCCAAACAAGGCTTATTGTCATTTAGAACATAAGGGACTACTAGTTTGGATCATTTCTCATAGAAAAATGTGGGGAGTTGAGTAGTGTGTGTTTTTTTTAATACTCTTTTTTACCCCAAACAAGGCTTATTGTCATTTAGAACATAAGGGACTACTAGTTGTGATCATTTCTCATAGAAAAATGTGGGGAGTTGAGTAGTGTGTGTTGTTTTTTTAATACTCTTTTTTACCCCAAACAAGGCTTATTGTCATTTAGAACATAAGGGACGACTAGTTTGGATCATTTCTCATAGAAAAATGTGGGGAGTTGAGTAGTGTGTGTTGTTTTTTTAATACTCTTTTTTACCCCAAACAAGGCTTATTGTCATTTAGAACATAAGGGACTACTAGTTTGGATCATGTATTATAGAAAAATGTGGGGAGTTGAGTAGTGTGTGTTGTTTTTTTAATACTCTTTTTTACCCCAAACAAGGCTTATTGTCATTTAGAACATAAGGGACTACTAGTTTGGATCATTTCTCATAGAAAAATGTGGGGAGTTGAGTAGTGTGTTTTTATGTTTTTTTAATACTCTTTTTTACCCCAAACAAGGCTTATTGTCATTTAGAACATAAGGGACTACTAGTTTGGATCATTTCTCATAGAAAAATGTGGGGAGTTGAGTAGTGTGTTTTTATGTTTTTTTTATTATTCTTTTTACTCCAAACAAGGCTTATTGTCATTTAGAACATAAGGGACTACTAGTTTGGATCATTTCTCATAGAAAAATGTGGGGAGTGGAGTAGTGTGTTTTTATGTTTTTTTTATTATTCTTTTTACTCCAAACAAGGCTTATTGTCATTTAGAACATAAGGGACTACTAGTTTGGATCATTTCTCATAGAAAAATGTGGGGAGTTGAGTAGTGTGTTTTTATGTTTTTTTTAATATTCTTTTTTACTCCAAAAAAGGCTTATTGTCATTTAGAACATAAGGGACTACTAGTTTGGATCATTTCTCATAGAAAAATGTGGGGAGTTGAGTAGTGTGTTTTTATGTTTTTTTTTAATATGCTTTTTTACTCCAAACAAGGCTTATTGTCATTTAGAACATAAGGGACTACTAGTTTGGATCATTTCTCATAGAAAAATGTGGGGAGTTGAGTAGTGTGTGTTGTTTTTTAATACTCTTTTTTACCCCAAACAAGGCTTATTGTCATTTAGAACATAAGGGACTACTAGTTTGGATCATTTCTCATAGAAAAATGTGGGGAGTGGAGTAGTGTGTTTTTATGGTTTTTTTTAATACTCTTTTTTACCCCAAACAAGGCTTATTGTCATTTAGAACATAAGGGACTACTAGTTTGGATCATTTCTCATAGAAAAATGTGGGGAGTTGAGTAGTGTGTTTTTATGTTTTTTTTAATATTCTTTTTTACTCCAAACAAGGCTTATTGTCATTTAGAACATAAGGGACTACTAGTTTGGATCATTTCTCATAGAAAAATGTGGGGAGTTGAGTAGTGTGTGTTGTTTTTTTAATACTCTTTTTTACCCCAAACAAGGCTTATTGTCATTTAGAACATAAGGGACTACTAGTTTGGATCATTTCTCATAGAAAAATGTGGGGAGTGGAGTAGTGTGTTTTTATGTTTTTTTTAATACTCTTTTTTACCCCAAACAAGGCTTATTGTCATTTAGAACATAAGGGACTACTAGTTTGGATCATTTCTCATAGAAAAATGTGGGGAGTTGAGTAGTGTGTTTTTATGTTTTTTTTTAATATTCTTTTTTACTCCAAACAAGGCTTATTGTCATTTAGAACATAAGGGACTACTAGTTTGGATCATTTCTCATAGAAAAATGTGGGGAGTTGTGTAGTGTGTGTTGTTTTTTTAATACTCTTTTTTACCCCAAACAAGGCTTATTGTCATTTAGAACATAAGGGACTACTAGTTTGGATCATTTCTCATAGAAAAATGTGGGGAGTTGAGTAGTGTGTGTTTTTTTTAATACTCTTTTTTACCCCAAACAAGGCTTATTGTCATTTAGAACATAAGGGACTACTAGTTTGGATCATTTCTCATAGAAAAATGTGGGGAGTTGAGTAGTGTGTGTTGTTTTTTTAATACTCTTTTTTACCCCAAACAAGGCTTATTGTCATTTAGAACATAAGGGACGACTAGTTTGGATCATTTCTCATAGAAAAATGTGGGGAGTTGAGTAGTGTGTGTTGTTTTTTTAATACTCTTTTTTACCCCAAACAAGGCTTATTGTCATTTAGAACATAAGGGACTACTAGTTTGGATCATTTCTCATAGAAAAATGTGGGGAGTTGAGTAGTGTGTTTTTATGTTTTTTTTTTAATATTCTTTTTTACTCCAAACAAGGCTTATTGTCATTTAGAACATAAGGGACTACTAGTTTGGATCATTTCTCATAGAAAAATGTGGGGAGTTGAGTAGTGTGTGTTGTTTTTTAATACTCTTTTTTACCCCAAACAAGGCTTATTGTCATTTAGAACATAAGGGACTACTAGTTTGGATCATTTCTCATAGAAAAATGTGGGGAGTTGAGTAGTGTGTGTTGTTTTTTTAATACTCTTTTTTACCCCAAACAAGGCTTATTGTCATTTAGAACATAAGGGACTACTAGTTTGGATCATTTCTCATAGAAAAATGTGGGGAGTTGAGTAGTGTGTTTTTATGTTTTTTTTTAATATTCTTTTTTACTCCAAACAAGGCTTATTGTCATTTAGAACATAAGGGACTACTAGTTTGGATCATTTCTCATAGAAAAATGTGGGGAGTTGAGTAGTGTGTGTTTTTTTTAATACTCTTTTTTACCCCAAACAAGGCTTATTGTCATTTAGAACATAAGGGACTACTAGTTTGGATCATTTCTCATAGAAAAATGTGGGGAGTGGAGTAGTGTTTGTTATTTTTTTAATACTCTTTTTTACCCCAAACAAGGCTTATTGTCATTTAGAACATAAGGGACGACTAGTTTGGATCATTTCTCATAGAAAAATGTGGGGAGTTGAGTAGTGTGTGTTGTTTTTTTAATACTCTTTTTTACCCCAAACAAGGCTTATTGTCATTTAGAACATAAGGGACTACTAGTTTGGATCATTTCTCATAGAAAAATGTGGGGAGTTGAGTAGTGTGTTTTTATGTTTTTTTTTAATATTCTTTTTTACTCCAAACAAGGCTTATTGTCATTTAGAACATAAGGGACTACTAGTTTGGATCATTTCTCATAGAAAAATGTGGGGAGTTGAGTAGTGTGTGTTGTTTTTTTAATACTCTTTTTTACCCCAAACAAGGCTTATTGTCATTTAGAACATAAGGGACTACTAGTTTGGATCATTTCTCATAGAAAAATGTGGGGAGTTGAGTAGTGTGTTTTTATGTTTTTTTTTAATATTCTTTTTTACTCCAAACAAGGCTTATTGTCATTTAGAACATAAGGGACTACTAGTTTGGATCATTTCTCATAGAAAATGTGGGGAGTTGAGTAGTGTGTGTTTTTTTTAATACTCTTTTTTACCCCAAACAAGGCTTATTGTCATTTAGAACATAAGGGACTACTAGTTTGGATCATTTCTCATAGAAAAATGTGGGGAGTTGAGTAGTGTGTGTTGTTTTTTTAATACTCTTTTTTACCCCAAACAAGGCTTATTGTCATTTAGAACATAAGGGACTACTAGTTTGGATCATGTATTATAGAAAAATGTGGGGAGTTGAGTAGTGTGTGTTGTTTTTTTAATACTCTTTTTTACCCCAAACAAGGCTTATTGTCATTTAGAACATAAGGGACTACTAGTTTGGATCATTTCTCATAGAAAAATGTGGGGAGTTGAGTAGTGTGTTTTTATGTTTTTTTAATACTCTTTTTTACCCAAACAAGGCTTATTGTCATTTAGAACATAAGGGACTACTAGTTTGGATCATTTCTCATAGAAAAATGTGGGGAGTTGAGTAGTGTGTTTTTATGTTTTTTTTAATATTCTTTTTACTCCAAACAAGGCTTATTGTCATTTAGAACATAAGGGACTACTAGTTTGGATCATTTCTCATAGAAAATGTGGGGAGTTGAGTAGTGTGTGTTTTTTTTAATACTCTTTTTTACCCCAAACAAGGCTTATTGTCATTTAGAACATAAGGGACTACTAGTTTGGATCATTTCTCATAGAAAAATGTGGGGAGTTGAGTAGTGTGTGTTGTTTTTTTAATACTCTTTTTTACCCCAAACAAGGCTTATTGTCATTTAGAACATAAGGGACTACTAGTTTGGATCATGTATTATAGAAAAATGTGGGGAGTTGAGTAGTGTGTGTTGTTTTTTTAATACTCTTTTTTACCCCAAACAAGGCTTATTGTCATTTAGAACATAAGGGACTACTAGTTTGGATCATTTCTCATAGAAAAATGTGGGGAGTTGAGTAGTGTGTTTTTATGTTTTTTTAATACTCTTTTTTACCCAAACAAGGCTTATTGTCATTTAGAACATAAGGGACTACTAGTTTGGATCATTTCTCATAGAAAAATGTGGGGAGTTGAGTAGTGTGTTTTTATGTTTTTTTTAATATTCTTTTTACTCCAAACAAGGCTTATTGTCATTTAGAACATAAGGGACTACTAGTTTGGATCATTTCTCATAGAAAAATGTGGGGAGTTGAGTAGTGTGTTTTTATGTTTTTTTTTAATATTCTTTTTTACTCCAAACAAGGCTTATTGTCATTTAGAACATAAGGGACTACTAGTTTGGATCATTTCTCATAGAAAAATGTGGGGAGTTGAGTAGTGTGTGTTGTTTTTTTAATACTCTTTTTTACCCCAAACAAGGCTTATTGTCATTTAGAACATAAGGGACTACTAGTTTGGATCATTTCTCATAGAAAAATGTGGGGAGTTGAGTAGTGTGTTTTTATGTTTTTTTAATACTTTTTTTTACTCCAAACAAGGCTTATTGTCATTTAGAACATAAGGGACTACTAGTTTGGATCATTTCTCATAGAAAAATGTGGGGAGTTGAGTAGTGTGTTTTTATGTTTTTTTTAATATTCTTTTTTACTCCAAACAAGGCTTATTGTCATTTAGAACATAAGGGACTACTAGTTTGGATCATTTCTCATAGAAAAATGTGGGGAGTTGAGTAGTGTGTGTTGTTTTTTTAATACTCTTTTTTACCCCAAACAAGGCTTATTGTCATTTAGAACATAAGGGACGACTAGTTTGGATCATTTCTCATAGAAAAATGTGGGGAGTTGAGTAGTGTGTGTTGTTTTTTTAATACTCTTTTTTACCCCAAACAAGGCTTATTGTCATTTAGAACATAAGGGACTACTAGTTTGGATCAGTTCTCATAGAAAAATGTGGGGAGTTGAGTAGTGTGTTTTTATGTTTTTTTTTTTATATTCTTTTTTACTCCAAACAAGGCTTATTGTCATTTAGAACATAAGGGACTACTAGTTTGGATCATTTCTCATAGAAAAATGTGGGGAGTTGAGTAGTGTGTGTTGTTTTTAATACTCTTTTTTACCCCAAACAAGGCTTATTATCATTTAGAACATAAGGGACTACTAGTTTGGATCATTTCTCATAGAAAAATGTGGGGAGTTGAGTAGTGTGTGTTGTTTTTTTAATACTCTTTTTTACCCCAAACAAGGCTTATTGTCATTTAGAACATAAGGGACTACTAGTTTGGATCATGTCTCATAGAAAAATGTGGGGAGTTGAGTAGTGTGTGTTGTTTTTTTAATACTCTTTTTTACCCCAAACAAGGCTTATTGTCATTTAGAACATAAGGGACTACTAGTTTGGATCATTTCTCATAGAAAAATGTGGGGAGTTGAGTAGTGTGTTTTTATGTTTTTTTAATACTCTTTTTTACCCCAAACAAGGCTTATTGTCATTTAGAACATAAGGGACTACTAGTTTGGATCATTTCTCATAGAAAAATGTGGGGAGTTGAGTAGTGTGTTTTTATGTTTTTTTTAATATTCTTTTTTACTCCAAACAAGGCTTATTGTCATTTAGAACATAAGGGACTACTAGTTTGGATCATTTCTCATAGAAAAATGTGGGGAGTTGAGTAGTGTGTTTTTTTGTTTTTTTTAATATTCTTTTTTACTCCAAACAAGGCTTATTATCATTTAGAACATAAGGGACTACTAGTTTGGATCATGTCTCATAGAAAAATGTGGGGAAGTTAGTAGTGTGTGTTGTTGTTTTAATACTCTTTTTTACCCCAAACAAGGCTTATTTTCATTTAGAACATAAGGGACTACTAGTTTGGATCATTTCTCATAGAAAAATGTGGGGAGTTGAGTAGTGTGTGTTGTTTTTTTAATACTCTTTTTTACCCCAAACAAGGCTTATTGTCATTTAGAACATAAGGGACTACTAGTTTGGATCATTTCTCATAGAAAAATGTGGGGAGTGGAGTAGTGTGTTTTTATGGTTTTTTTTAATACTCTTTTTTACCCCAAACAAGGCTTATTGTCATTTAGAACATAAGGGACTACTAGTTTGGATCATTTCTCATAGAAAAATGTGGGGAGTTGAGTAGTGTGTTTTTATGTTTTTTTTAATATTCTTTTTACTCCAAACAAGGCTTATTGTCATTTAGAACATAAGGGACTACTAGTTTGGATCATTTCTCATAGAAAATGTGGGGAGTTGAGTAGTGTGTGTTTTTTTTAATACTCTTTTTTACCCCAAACAAGGCTTATTGTCATTTAGAACATAAGGGACTACTAGTTTGGATCATTTCTCATAGAAAAATGTGGGGAGTTGAGTAGTGTGTGTTGTTTTTTTAATACTCTTTTTTACCCCAAACAAGGCTTATTGTCATTTAGAACATAAGGGACTACTAGTTTGGATCATGTATTATAGAAAAATGTGGGGAGTTGAGTAGTGTGTGTTGTTTTTTTAATACTCTTTTTTACCCCAAACAAGGCTTATTGTCATTTAGAACATAAGGGACTACTAGTTTGGATCATTTCTCATAGAAAAATGTGGGGAGTTGAGTAGTGTGTTTTTATGTTTTTTTAATACTCTTTTTTACCCAAACAAGGCTTATTGTCATTTAGAACATAAGGGACTACTAGTTTGGATCATTTCTCATAGAAAAATGTGGGGAGTTGAGTAGTGTGTTTTTATGTTTTTTTTAATATTCTTTTTACTCCAAACAAGGCTTATTGTCATTTAGAACATAAGGGACTACTAGTTTGGATCATTTCTCATAGAAAAATGTGGGGAGTTGAGTAGTGTGTTTTTATGTTTTTTTTTAATATTCTTTTTTACTCCAAACAAGGCTTATTGTCATTTAGAACATAAGGGACTACTAGTTTGGATCATTTCTCATAGAAAAATGTGGGGAGTTGAGTAGTGTGTGTTGTTTTTTTAATACTCTTTTTTACCCCAAACAAGGCTTATTGTCATTTAGAACATAAGGGACTACTAGTTTGGATCATTTCTCATAGAAAAATGTGGGGAGTTGAGTAGTGTGTTTTTATGTTTTTTTAATACTTTTTTTTACTCCAAACAAGGCTTATTGTCATTTAGAACATAAGGGACTACTAGTTTGGATCATTTCTCATAGAAAAATGTGGGGAGTTGAGTAGTGTGTTTTTATGTTTTTTTTAATATTCTTTTTTACTCCAAACAAGGCTTATTGTCATTTAGAACATAAGGGACTACTAGTTTGGATCATTTCTCATAGAAAAATGTGGGGAGTTGAGTAGTGTGTGTTGTTTTTTTAATACTCTTTTTTACCCCAAACAAGGCTTATTGTCATTTAGAACATAAGGGACGACTAGTTTGGATCATTTCTCATAGAAAAATGTGGGGAGTTGAGTAGTGTGTGTTGTTTTTTTAATACTCTTTTTTACCCCAAACAAGGCTTATTGTCATTTAGAACATAAGGGACTACTAGTTTGGATCAGTTCTCATAGAAAAATGTGGGGAGTTGAGTAGTGTGTTTTTATGTTTTTTTTTTTATATTCTTTTTTACTCCAAACAAGGCTTATTGTCATTTAGAACATAAGGGACTACTAGTTTGGATCATTTCTCATAGAAAAATGTGGGGAGTTGAGTAGTGTGTGTTGTTTTTAATACTCTTTTTTACCCCAAACAAGGCTTATTATCATTTAGAACATAAGGGACTACTAGTTTGGATCATTTCTCATAGAAAAATGTGGGGAGTTGAGTAGTGTGTGTTGTTTTTTTAATACTCTTTTTTACCCCAAACAAGGCTTATTGTCATTTAGAACATAAGGGACTACTAGTTTGGATCATGTCTCATAGAAAAATGTGGGGAGTTGAGTAGTGTGTGTTGTTTTTTTAATACTCTTTTTTACCCCAAACAAGGCTTATTGTCATTTAGAACATAAGGGACTACTAGTTTGGATCATTTCTCATAGAAAAATGTGGGGAGTTGAGTAGTGTGTGTTGTTTTTATAATACTCTTTTTTACCCCAAACAAGGCTTATTGTCATTTAGAACATAAGGGACTACTAGTTTGGATCATTTCTCATAGAAAAATGTGGGGAGTTGAGTAGTGTGTGTTGTTTTTTTAATACTCTTTTTTACCCCAAACAAGGCTTATTGTCATTTAGATAATAAGGGACTACTAGTTTGGATCATTTCTCATAGAAAAATGTGGGGAGTTGAGTAGTGTGTGTTGTTTTTTTAATACTCTTTTTTACCCCAAACAAGGCTTATTGTCATTTAGAACATAAGGGACTACTAGTTTGGATCATTTCTCATAGAAAAATGTGGGGAGTTGAGTAGTGTGTGTTGTTTTTTTAATACTCGTTTTTACCCCAAACAAGGCTTATTGTCATTTAGATAATAAGGGACTACTTGTTTGGATCATTTCTCATAGAAAAATGTGGGGAGTTGAGTAGTGTGTGTTGTTTTTTTAATACTCTTTTTTACCCCAAACAAGGCTTATTGTCATTTAGAACATAAGGGACTACTAGTTTGGATCATTTCTCATAGAAAAATGTGGGGAGTTGAGTAGTGTGTGTTGTTTTTTTAATACTCTTTTTTACCCCAAACAAGGCTTATTGTCATTTAGAACATAAGGGACTACTAGTTTGGATCATTTCTCATAGAAAAATGTGGGGAGTTGAGTAGTGTGTGTTGTTTTTTTAATACTCTTTTTTACCACAAACAAGGCTTATTGTCATTTAGAACATAAGAGACTACTAGTTTGGATCATTTCTCATAGAAAAATGTGGGGAGTTGAGTAGTGTGTGTTGTTTTTTTAATACTCTTTTTTACCCCAAACAAGGCTTATTGTCATTTAGAACATAAGGGACTACTAGTTTGGATCATTTCTCATAGAAAAATGTGGGGAGTTGAGTAGTGTGTGTTGTTTTTTTAATATTCTTTTTTACCCCAAACAAGGCTTATTGTCATTTAGAACATAAGGGACTACTAGTTTGGATCATTTCTCATAGAAAAATGTGGGGAGTTGAGTAGTGTGTGTTGTTTTTTTAATACTCTTTTTTACCCCAAACAAGGCTTATTGTCATTTAGAACATAAGGGACTACTAGTTTGGATCATTTCTCATAGAAAAATGTGGGGAGTTGAGTAGTGTGTGTTGTTTTTTTAATACTCTTTTTTACCCCAAACAAGGCTTATTGTCATTTAGAACATAAGGGACTACTAGTTTGGATCATTTCTCATAGAAAAATGTGGGGAGTTGAGTAGTGTGTGTTGTTTTTTTAATACTCTTTTTTACCCCAAACAAGGCTTATTGTCATTTAGATAATAAGGGACTACTAGTTTGGATCATTTCTCATAGAAAAATGTGGGGAGTTGAGTAGTGTGTGTTGTTTTTTTAATACTCTTTTTTACCCCAAACAAGGCTTATTGTCATTTAGAACATAAGGGACTACTAGTTTGGATCATTTCTCATAGAAAAATGTGGGGAGTTGAGTAGTGTGTGTTGTTTTTTTAATACTCGTTTTTACCCCAAACAAGGCTTATTGTCATTTAGAACATAAGGGACTACTAGTTTGGATCATTTCTCATAGAAAAATGTGGGGAGTTGAGTAGTGTGTGTTGTTTTTTTAATACTCTTTTTTACCCCAAACAAGGCTTATTGTCATTTAGAACATAAAGGACTACTAGTTTGGATCATTTCTCATAGAAAAATGTGGGGAGTTGAGTAGTGTGTGTTGTTTTTTTAATACACTTTTTTACCCCAAACAAGGCTTATTGTCATTTAGATAATAAGGGACTACTAGTTTGGATCATTTCTCATAGAAAAATGTGGGGAGTTGAGTAGTGCGTGTTGTTTTTTTAATACTCTTTTTTACCCCAAACAAGGATTATTGTCATTTAGAACATAAGGGACTACTAGTTTGGATCATTTCTCATAGAAAAATGTGGGGAGTTGAGTAGTGTGTGTTGTTTTTTTAATACTCTTTTTTACCCCAAACAAGGCTTATTGTCATTTAGAACATAAGGGACTACTAGTTTGGATCATTTCTCATAGAAAAATGTGGGGAGTTGAGTAGTGTGTGTTGTTTTTATAATACTCTTTTTTACCCCAAACAAGGCTTATTGTCATTTAGAACATAAGGGACTACTAGTTTGGATCATTTCTCATAGAAAAATGTGGGGAGTTGAGTAGTGTGTGTTGTTTTTTTAATACTCTTTTTTACCCCAAACAAGGCTTATTGTCATTTAGATAATAAGGGACTACTAGTTTGGATCATTTCTCATAGAAAAATGTGGGGAGTTGAGTAGTGTGTGTTGTTTTTTTAATACTCTTTTTTACCCCAAACAAGGCTTATTGTCATTTAGAACATAAGGGACTACTAGTTTGGATCATTTCTCATAGAAAAATGTGGGGAGTTGAGTAGTGTGTGTTGTTTTTTTAATACTCGTTTTTACCCCAAACAAGGCTTATTGTCATTTAGATAATAAGGGACTACTTGTTTGGATCATTTCTCATAGAAAAATGTGGGGAGTTGAGTAGTGTGTGTTGTTTTTTTAATACTCTTTTTTACCCCAAACAAGGCTTATTGTCATTTAGAACATAAGGGACTACTAGTTTGGATCATTTCTCATAGAAAAATGTGGGGAGTTGAGTAGTGTGTGTTGTTTTTTTAATACTCTTTTTTACCCCAAACAAGGCTTATTGTCATTTAGAACATAAGGGACTACTAGTTTGGATCATTTCTCATAGAAAAATGTGGGGAGTTGAGTAGTGTGTGTTGTTTTTTTAATACTCTTTTTTACCACAAACAAGGCTTATTGTCATTTAGAACATAAGAGACTACTAGTTTGGATCATTTCTCATAGAAAAATGTGGGGAGTTGAGTAGTGTGTGTTGTTTTTTTAATACTCTTTTTTACCCCAAACAAGGATTATTGTCATTTAGAACATAAGGGACTACTAGTTTGGATCATTTCTCATAGAAAAATGTGGGGAGTTGAGTAGTGTGTGTTGTTTTTTTAATACTCTTTTTTACCCCAAACAAGGCTTATTGTCATTTAGAACATAAGAGACTACTAGTTTGGATCATTTCTCATAGAAAAATGTGGGGAGTTGAGTAGTGTGTGTTGTTTTTTTAATACTCTTTTTTACCCCAAACAAGGCTTATTGTCATTTAGAACATAAGGGACTACTAGTTTGGATCATTTCTCATAGAAAAATGTGGGGAGTTGAGTAGTGTGTGTTGTTTTTTTAATACTCTTTTTTACCCCAAACAAGGCTTATTGTCATTTAGATAATAAGGGACTACTAGTTTGGATCATTTCTCATAGAAAAATGTGGGGAGTTGAGTAGTGTGTGTTGTTTTTTTAATACTCTTTTTTACCCCAAACAAGGCTTATTGTCATTTAGAACATAAGGGACTACTAGTTTGGATCATTTCTCATAGAAAAATGTGGGGAGTTGAGTAGTGTGTGTTGTTTTTTTAATACTCGTTTTTACTCCAAACAAGGCTTATTGTCATTTAGATAATAAGGGACTACTAGTTTGGATCATTTCTCATAGAAAAATGTGGGGAGTTGAGTAGTGTGTGTTGTTTATTAATACTCTTTTTTACCCCAAACAAGGCTTATTGTCATTTAGAACATAAGGGACTACTAGTTTGGATCATTTCTCATAGAAAAATGTGGGGAGTTGAGTAGTGTGTGTCGTTTTTTTTAATACTCTTTTTTACTCCAAACAAGGCTTATTGTCATTTAGAACATAAAGGACTACTAGTTTGGATCATTTCTCATAGAAAAATGTGGGGAGTTGAGTAGTGTGTGTTGTTTTTTTAATACTCTTTTTTACCCCAAACAAGGCTTATTGTCATTTAGAACATAAGGGACTACTAGTTTGGATCATTTCTCATAGAAAAATGTGGGGAGTTGAGTAGTGTGTGTTGTTTTTTTAATACTCTTTTTTACCCCAAACAAGGCTTATTGTCATTTAGAACATAAGGGACTACTAGTTTGGATCATTTCTCATAGAAAAATGTGGGGAGTTGAGTAGTGTGTGTTGTTTTTTTAATACTCTTTTTTACCCCAAACAAGGCTTATTGTCATTTAGATAATAAGGGACTACTAGTTTGGATCATTTCTCATAGAAAAATGTGGGGAGTTGAGTAGTGTGTGTTGTTTTTTTAATACTCTTTTTTACCCCAAACAAGGCTTATTGTCATTTAGAACATAAGGGACTACTAGTTTGGATCATTTCTCATAGAAAAATGTGGGGAGTTGAGTAGTGTGTGTTGTTTTTTTAATACTCGTTTTTACCCCAAACAAGGCTTATTGTCATTTAGATAATAAGGGACTACTTGTTTGGATCATTTCTCATAGAAAAATGTGGGGAGTTGAGTAGTGTGTGTTGTTTTTTTAATACTCTTTTTTACCCCAAACAAGGCTTATTGTCATTTAGAACATAAGGGACTACTAGTTTGGATCATTTCTCATAGAAAAATGTGGGGAGTTGAGTAGTGTGTGTTGTTTTTTTAATACTCTTTTTTACCCCAAACAAGGCTTATTGTCATTTAGAACATAAGGGACTACTAGTTTGGATCATTTCTCATAGAAAAATGTGGGGAGTTGAGTAGTGTGTGTTGTTTTTTTAATACTCTTTTTTACCACAAACAAGGCTTATTGTCATTTAGAACATAAGAGACTACTAGTTTGGATCATTTCTCATAGAAAAATGTGGGGAGTTGAGTAGTGTGTGTTGTTTTTTTAATACTCTTTTTTACCCCAAACAAGGATTATTGTCATTTAGAACATAAGGGACTACTAGTTTGGATCATTTCTCATAGAAAAATGTGGGGAGTTGAGTAGTGTGTGTTGTTTTTTTAATACTCTTTTTTACCCCAAACAAGGCTTATTGTCATTTAGAACATAAGAGACTACTAGTTTGGATCATTTCTCATAGAAAAATGTGGGGAGTTGAGTAGTGTGTGTTGTTTTTTTAATACTCTTTTTTACCCCAAACAAGGCTTATTGTCATTTAGAACATAAGGGACTACTAGTTTGGATCATTTCTCATAGAAAAATGTGGGGAGTTGAGTAGTGTGTGTTGTTTTTTTAATACTCTTTTTTACCCCAAACAAGGCTTATTGTCATTTAGATAATAAGGGACTACTAGTTTGGATCATTTCTCATAGAAAAATGTGGGGAGTTGAGTAGTGTGTGTTGTTTTTTTAATACTCTTTTTTACCCCAAACAAGGCTTATTGTCATTTAGAACATAAGGGACTACTAGTTTGGATCATTTCTCATAGAAAAATGTGGGGAGTTGAGTAGTGTGTGTTGTTTTTTTAATACTCGTTTTTACTCCAAACAAGGCTTATTGTCATTTAGATAATAAGGGACTACTAGTTTGGATCATTTCTCATAGAAAAATGTGGGGAGTTGAGTAGTGTGTGTTGTTTTTTTAATACTCTTTTTTACCCCAAACAAGGCTTATTGTCATTTAGAACATAAGGGACTACTAGTTTGGATCATTTCTCATAGAAAAATGTGGGGAGTTGAGTAGTGTGTGTCGTTTTTTTTAATACTCTTTTTTACTCCAAACAAGGCTTATTGTCATTTAGAACATAAAGGACTACTAGTTTGGATCATTTCTCATAGAAAAATGTGGGGAGTTGAGTAGTGTGTGTTGTTTTTTTAATACTCTTTTTTACCCCAAACAAGGCTTATTGTCATTTAGAACATAAGGGACTACTAGTTTGGATCATTTCTCATAGAAAAATGTGGGGAGTTGAGTAGTGTGTGTTGTTTTTTTAATACTCTTTTTTACCCCAAACAAGGCTTATTGTCATTTAGAACATAAGGGACTACTAGTTTGGATCATTTCTCATAGAAAAATGTGGGGAGTTGAGTAATGTGTTTTTATGTTTTTTTGTAATATTCTTTTTTACTCCAAACAAGGCTGATTGTCATTTAGAACATAAGGGACTACTAGTTTGGATCATTTCTCATAGAAAAATGTGGGGAGTTGAGTAGTGTGTGTTGTTTTTTAATACTCTTTTTTACCCCAAACAAGGCTTATTATCATTTAGAACATAAGGGACTACTAGTTTGGATCATTTCTCATAGAAAAATGTGGGGAGTTGAGTAGGGTGTGTTGTTTTTTTAATATTCTTTTTTACCCCAAACAAGGCTTATTGTCATTTAGAACATAAGGGACTACTAGTTTGGATCATTTCTCATAGAAAAATGTGGGGAGTTGAGTAGTGTGTGTTGTTTTTTTAATACTCTTTTTTACCCCAAACAAGGCTTATTGTCATTTAGAACATAAGGGACTACTAGTTTGGATCATTTCTCATAGAAAAATGTGGGGAGTTGAGTAGTGTGTGTTGTTTTTTTAATACTCTTTTTTACCCCAAACAAGGCTTATTGTCATTTAGATAATAAGGGACTACTAGTTTGGATCATTTCTCATAGAAAAATGTGGGGAGTTGAGTAGTGTGTGTTGTTTTTTTAATACTCTTTTTTACCCCAAACAAGGCTTATTGTCATTTAGAACATAAGGGACTACTAGTTTGGATCATTTCTCATAGAAAAATGTGGGGAGTTGAGTAGTGTGTGTTGTTTTTTTAATACTCGTTTTTACCCCAAACAAGGCTTATTGTCATTTAGATAATAAGGGACTACTAGTTTGGATCATTTCTCATAGAAAAATGTGGGGAGTTGAGTAGTGTGTGTTGTTTTTTTAATACTCTTTTTTACCCCAAACAAGGCTTATTGTCATTTAGAACATAAGGGACTACTAGTTTGGATCATTTCTCATAGAAAAATGTGGGGAGTTGAGTAGTGTGTGTTGTTTTTTTAATACTCTTTTTTACCCCAAACAAGGGTTATTGTCATTTAGATAATAAGGGACTACTAGTTTGGATCATTTCTCATAGAAAAATGTGGGGAGTTGAGTAGTGTGTGTTGTTTTTTTAATACTCTTTTTTACCCCAAACAAGGCTTATTGTCATTTAGAACATAAGGGACTACTAGTTTGGATCATTTCTCATAGAAAAATGTGGGGAGTTGAGTAGTGTGTGTTGTTTTTTTAATACTCGTTTTTACCCCAAACAAGGCTTATTGTCATTTAGATAATAAGGGACTACTAGTTTGGATCATTTCTCATAGAAAAATGTGGGGAGTTGAGTAGTGTGTGTTGTTTTTTTAATACTCTTTTTTACCCCAAACAAGGCTTATTGTCATTTAGAACATAAGGGACTACTAGTTTGGATCATTTCTCATAGAAAAATGTGGGGAGTTGAGTAGTGTGTGTTGTTTTTTTTAATACTCTTTTTTACTCCAAACAAGGCTTATTGTCATTTAGAACATAAAGGACTACTAGTTTGGATCATTTCTCATAGAAAAATGTGGGGAGTTGAGTAGTGTGTGTTGTTTTTTTAATACTCTTTTTTACCCCAAACAAGGCTTATTGTCATTTAGAACATAAGGGACTACTAGTTTGGATCATTTCTCATAGAAAAATGTGGGGAGTTGAGTAGTGTGTGTTGTTTTTTTAATACTCTTTTTTACCCCAAACAAGGCTTATTGTCATTTAGAACATAAGGGACTACTAGTTTGGATCATTTCTCATAGAAAAATGTGGGGAGTTGAGTAATGTGTTTTTATGTTTTTTTTTAATATTCTTTTTTACTCCAAACAAGGCTGATTGTCATTTAGAACATAAGGGACTACTAGTTTGGATCATTTCTCATAGAAAAATGTGGGGAGTTGAGTAGTGTGTGTTGTTTTTTAATACTCTTTTTTACCCCAAACAAGGCTTATTATCATTTAGAACATAAGGGACTACTAGTTTGGATCATTTCTCATAGAAAAATGTGGGGAGTTGAGTAGTGTGTGTTGTTTTTTTAATATTCTTTTTTACCCCAAACAAGGCTTATTGTCATTTAGAACATAAGGGACTACTAGTTTGGATCATTTCTCATAGAAAAATGTGGGGAGTTGAGTAGTGTGTGTTGTTTTTTTAATACTCTTTTTTACCCCAAACAAGGCTTATTGTCATTTAGAACATAAGGGACTACTAGTTTGGATCATTTCTCATAGAAAAATGTGGGGAGTTGAGTAGTGTGTGTTGTTTTTTTAATACTCTTTTTTACCCCAAACAAGGCTTATTGTCATTTAGAACATAAGGGACTACTAGTTTGGATCATTTCTCATAGAAAAATGTGGGGAGTTGAGTAGTGTGTGTTGTTTTTTTAATACTCTTTTTTACCCCAAACAAGGCTTATTGTCATTTAGATAATAAGGGACTACTAGTTTGGATCATTTCTCATAGAAAAATGTGGGGAGTTGAGTAGTGCGTGTTGTTTTTTTAATACTCTTTTTTACCCCAAACAAGGCTTATTGTCATTTAGAACATAAGGGACTACTAGTTTGGATCATTTCTCATAGAAAAATGTGGGGAGTTGAGTAGTGTGTGTTGTTTTTTTAATACTCTTTTTTACCCCAAACAAGGCTTATTGTCATTTAGAACATAAGGGACTACTAGTTTGGATCATTTCTCATAGAAAAATGTGGGGAGTTGAGTAGTGTGTGTTGTTTTTTTTAATACTCTTTTTTACTCCAAACAAGGCTTATTGTCATTTAGAACATAAAGGACTACTAGTTTGGATCATTTCTCATAGAAAAATGTGGGGAGTTGAGTAGTGTGTGTTGTTTTTTTAATACTCTTTTTTACCCCAAACAAGGCTTATTGTCATTTAGAACATAAGGGACTACTAGTTTGGGTCATTTCTCATAGAAAAATGTGGGGAGTTGAGTAGTGTGTGTTGTTTTTTTAATACTCTTTTTTACCCCAAACAAGGCTTATTGTCATTTAGAACATAAGGGACTACTAGTTTGGATCATTTCTCATAGAAAAATGTGGGGAGTTGAGTAATGTGTTTTTATGTTTTTTTTTAATATTCTTTTTTACTCCAAACAAGGCTGATTGTCATTTAGAACATAAGGGACTACTAGTTTGGATCATTTCTCATAGAAAAATGTGGGGAGTTGAGTAGTGTGTGTTGTTTTTTAATACTCTTTTTTACCCCAAACAAGGCTTATTATCATTTAGAACATAAGGGACTACTAGTTTGGATCATTTCTCATAGAAAAATGTGGGGAGTTGAGTAGTGTGTGTTGTTTTTTTAATATTCTTTTTTACCCCAAACAAGGCTTATTGTCATTTAGAACATAAGGGACTACTAGTTTGGATCATTTCTCATAGAAAAATGTGGGGAGTTGAGTAGTGTGTGTTGTTTTTTTAATACTCTTTTTTACCCCAAACAAGGCTTATTGTCATTTAGAACATAAGGGACTACTAGTTTGGATCATTTCTCATAGAAAAATGTGGGGAGTTGAGTAGTGTGTGTTTATGTTTTTTTTTAATATTCTTTTTTACTCCAAACAAGGCTTATTGTCATTTAGAACATAAGGGACTACTAGTTTGGATCATTTCTCATAGAAAAATGTGGGGAGTTGAGTAGTGTGTGTTTTTTTTAATACTCTTTTTTACCCCAAACAAGGCTTATTGTCATTTAGAACATAAGGGACTACTAGTTTGGATCATTTCTCATAGAAAAATGTGGGGAGTTGAGTAGTGTGTGTTGTTTTTTCATACTCTTTTTTACCCCAAACAAGGCTTATTGTCATTTAGAACATAAGGGACGACTAGTCTGGATCATTTCTCATAGAAAAATGTGGGGAGTTGAGTAGTGTGTGTTGTTTTTTTAATACTCTTTTTTACCCCAAACAAGGCTTATTGTCATTTAGAACATAAGGGACTACTAGTTTGGATCATTTCTCATAGAAAAATGTGGGGAGTTGAGTAGTGTGTGTTGTTTTTTTAATACTCTTTTTTACCCCAAACAAGGCTTATTGTCATTAAGAACATAAGGGACTACTAGTTTGGATCATTTCTCATAGAAAAATGTGGGGAGTTGAGTAGTGTGTTTTTATGTTTTTTTTTAATATTCTTTTTTACTCCAAACAAGGCTTATTGTCATTTAGAACATAAGGGACAACTAGTTTGGATCATTTCTCATAGAAAAATGTGGGGAGTTGAGTAGTGTGTGTTTTTTTTAATACTCTTTTTTACCCCAAACAAGGCTTATTGTCATTTAGAACATAAGGGACTACTAGTTTGGATCATTTCTCATAGAAAAATGTGGGGAGTTGAGTAGTGTGTGTTGTTTTTTTAATACTCTTTTTTACCCCAAACAAGGCTTATTGTCATTTAGAACATAAGGTACGACTAGTTTGGATCATTTCTCATAGAAAAATGTGGGGAGTTGAGTAGTGTGTGTTGTTTTTTTAATACTCTTTTTTACCCCAAACAAGGCTTATTGTCATTTAGAACATAAGGGACTACTAGTTTGGATCATTTCTCATAGAAAAATGTGGGGAGTTGAGTAGTGTGTTTTTATGTTTTTTTTTTATATTCTTTTTTACTCCAAACCAGGCTTATTGCCATTTAGAACATAAGGGACTACTAGTTTGGATCATTTCTCATAGAAAAATGTGGGGAGTTGAGTAGTGTGTGTTGTTTTTTAATACTCTTTTTTACCCCAAACAAGGCTTATTATCATTTAGAACATAAGGGACTACTAGTTTGGATCATTTCTCATAGAAAAATGTGGGGAGTTGAGTAGTGTGTGTTGTTTTTTTAATACTCTTTTTTACCCCAAACAAGGCTTATTGTCATTTAGAACATAAGGGACTACTAGTTTGGATCATGTATTATAGAAAAATGTGGGGAGTTGAGTAGTGTGTGTTGTTTTTTTAATACTCTTTTTTACCCCAAACAAGGCTTATTGTCATTTAGAACATAAGGGACTACTAGTTTGGATCATTTCTCATAGAAAAATGTGGGGAGTTGAGTAGTGTGTTTTTATGTTTTTTTAATACTCTTTTTTACCCCAAACAAGGCTTATTGTCATTTAGAACATAAGGGACTACTAGTTTGGATCATTTCTCATAGAAAAATGTGGGGAGTTGAGTAGTGTGTTTTTATGTTTTTTTTAATATTCTTTTTACTCCAAACAAGGCTTATTGTCATTTAGAACACAAGGGACTACTAGTTTGGATCATTTCTCATAGAAAAATGTGGGGAGTTGAGTAGTGTGTTTTTATGTTTTTTTTTAATATTCTTTTTTACTCCAAACAAGGCTTATTGTCATTTAGAACATAAGGGACTACTAGTTTGGATCATTTCTCATAGAAAAATGTGGGGAGTTGAGTAGTGTGTTTTTATGTTTTTTTTAATATTCTTTTTACTCCAAACAAGGCTTATTGTCATTTAGAACATAAGGGACTACTAGTTTGGATCATTTCTCATAGAAAAATGTGGGGAGTTGAGTAGTGTGTTTTTATGTTTTTTTTTAATATTCTTTTTTACTCCAAACAAGGCTTATTGTCATTTAGAACATAAGGGACTACTAGTTTGGATCATTTCTCATAGAAAAATGTGGGGAGTTGAGTAGTGTGTGTTGTTTTTTTAATACTCTTTTTTACCCCAAACAAGGCTTATTGTCATTTAGAACATAAGGGACTACTAGTTTGGATCATTTCTCATAGAAAAATGTGGGGAGTGGAGTAGTGTGTTTTTATGTTTTTTTTAATACTCTTTTTTACCCCAAACAAGGCTTATTGTCATTTAGAACATAAGGGACTACTAGTTTGGATCATTTCTCATAGAAAAATGTGGGGAGTTGAGTAGTGTGTTTTTATGTTTTTTTTTAATATTCTTTTTTACTCCAAACAAGGCTTATTGTCATTTAGAACATAAGGGACTACTAGTTTGGATCATTTCTCATAGAAAAATGTGGGGAGTTGAGTAGTGTGTGTTTTTTTAATACTCTTTTTTACCCCAAACAAGGCTTATTGTCATTTAGAACATAAGGGACTACTAGTTTGGATCATTTCTCATAGAAAAATGTGGGGAGTTGAGTAGTGTGTGTTGTTTTTTTAATACTCTTTTTTACCCCAAACAAGGCTTATTGTCATTTAGAACATAAGGGACGACTAGTTTGGATCATTTCTCATAGAAAAATGTGGGGAGTTGAGTAGTGTGTGTTGTTTTTTTAATACTCTTTTTTACCCCAAACAAGGCTTATTGTCATTTAGAACATAAGGGACTACTAGTTTGGATCATTTCTCATAGAAAAATGTGGGGAGTTGAGTAGTGTGTGTTGTTTTTTTAATACTCTTTTTTACCACAAACAAGGCTTATTGTCATTTAGAACATAAGAGACTACTAGTTTGGATCATTTCTCATAGAAAAATGTGGGGAGTTGAGTAGTGTGTGTTGTTTTTTTAATACTCTTTTTTACCCCAAACAAGGAATGTTGTCATTTAGAACATAAGGGACTACTAGTTTGGATCATTTCTCATAGAAAAATGTGGGGAGTTGAGTAGTGTGTGTTGTTTTTTTAATACTCTTTTTTACCCCAAACAAGGCTTATTGTCATTTAGAACATAAGGGACTACTAGTTTGGATCATGTCTCATAGAAAAATGTCGGGAGTTGAGTAGTGTGTGTTGTTTTTTTAATACTCTTTTTTACCCCAAACAAGGCTTATTGTCATTTAGAACATAAGGGACTACTAGTTTGGATCATTTCTCATAGAAAAATGTGGGGAGTTGAGTAGTGCGTTTTTATGTTTTTTTAATACTCTTTTTTACTCCAAACAAGGCTTATTGTCATTTAGAACATAAGGGACTACTAGTTTGGATCATTTCTCATAGAAAAATGTGGGGAGTTGAGTAGTGTGTGTTGTTTTTTAATACTCTTTTTTACCCCAAACAAGGCTTATTATCATTTAGAAAATAAGGGACTACTAGTTTGGATCATTTCTTATAGAAAAATGTGGGGAGTTGAGACTTGTGTGTTGTTTTTTTAATACTCTTTTTTACCCCAAACAAGGCTTATTGTCATTTAGAACATAAGGGACTACTAGTTTGGATCATGTATTATAGAAAAATGTGGGGAGTTGAGTAGTGTGTGTTGTTTTTTTAATACTCTTTTTTACCCCAAACAAGGCTTATTGTCATTTAGAACATAAGGGACTACTAGTTTGGATCATTTCTCATAGAAAAATGTGGGGAGTTGAGTAGTGTGTTTTTATGTTTTTTTAATACTCTTTTTTACCCCAAACAAGGCTTATTGTCATTTAGAACATAAGGGACTACTAGTTTGGATCATTTCTCATAGAAAAATGTGGGGAGTTGAGTAGTGTGTGTTGTTTTTTTAATACTCTTTTTTACCCCAAACAAGGCTTATTGTCATTTAGAACATAAGGGACGACTAGTTTGGATCATTTCTCATAGAAAAATGTGGGGAGTTGAGTAGTGTGTGTTGTTTTTTTAATACTCTTTTTTACCCCAAACAAGGCTTATTGTCATTTAGAACATAAGGGACTACTAGTTTGGATCATTTCTCATAGAAAAATGTGGGGAGTTGAGTAGTGTGTGTTGTTTTTTTAATACTCTTTTTTACCACAAACAAGGCTTATTGTCATTTAGAACATAAGAGACTACTAGTTTGGATCATTTCTCATAGAAAAATGTGGGGAGTTGAGTAGTGTGTGTTGTTTTTTTAATACTCTTTTTTACCCCAAACAAGGAATGTTGTCATTTAGAACATAAGGGACTACTAGTTTGGATCATTTCTCATAGAAAAATGTGGGGAGTTGAGTAGTGTGTGTTGTTTTTTTAATACTCTTTTTTACCCCAAACAAGGCTTATTGTCATTTAGAACATAAGGGACTACTAGTTTGGATCATGTCTCATAGAAAAATGTGGGGAGTTGAGTAGTGTGTGTTGTTTTTTTAATACTCTTTTTTACCCCAAACAAGGCTTATTGTCATTTAGAACATAAGGGACTACTAGTTTGGATCATTTCTCATAGAAAAATGTGGGGAGTTGAGTAGTGTGTTTTTATGTTTTTTTAATACTCTTTTTTACTCCAAACAAGGCTTATTGTCATTTAGAACATAAGGGACTACTAGTTTGGATCATTTCTCATAGAAAAATGTGGGGAGTTGAGTAGTGTGTGTTGTTTTTTAATACTCTTTTTTACCCCAAACAAGGCTTATTATCATTTAGAACATAAGGGACTACTAGTTTGGATCATTTCTCATAGAAAAATGTGGGGAGTTGAGTAGTGTGTGTTGTTTTTTTAATACTCTTTTTTACCCCAAACAAGGCTTATTGTCATTTAGAACATAAGGGACTACTAGTTTGGATCATGTATTATAGAAAAATGTGGGGAGTTGAGTAGTGTGTGTTGTTTTTTTAATACTCTTTTTTACCCCAAACAAGGCTTATTGTCATTTAGAACATAAGGGACTACTAGTTTGGATCATTTCTCATAGAAAAATGTGGGGAGTTGAGTAGTGTGTTTTTATGTTTTTTTAATACTCTTTTTTACCCCAAACAAGGCTTATTGTCATTTAGAACATAAGGGACTACTAGTTTGGATCATTTCTCATAGAAAAATGTGGGGAGTTGAGTAGTGTGTTTTTATGTTTTTTTTAATATTCTTTTTACTCCAAACAAGGCTTATTGTCATTTAGAACATAAGGGACTACTAGTTTGGATCATTTCTCATAGAAAAATGTGGGGAGTTGAGTAGTGTGTTTTTATGTTTTTTTTTAATATTCTTTTTTACTCCAAACAAGGCTTATTGTCATTTAGAACATAAGGGACTACTAGTTTGGATCATTTCTCATAGAAAAATGTGGGGAGTTGAGTAGTGTGTGTTGTTTTTTTAATACTCTTTTTTACCCCAAACAAGGCTTATTGTCATTTAGAACATAAGGGACTACTAGTTTGGATCATTTCTCATAGAAAAATGTGGGGAGTGGAGTAGTGTGTTTTTATGTTTTTTTTAATACTCTTTTTTACCCCAAACAAGGCTTATTGTCATTTAGAACATAAGGGACTACTAGTTTGGATCATTTCTCATAGAAAAATGTGGGGAGTTGAGTAGTGTGTGTTGTTTTTTTAATACTCTTTTTTACCCCAAACAAGGCTTATTGTCATTTAGAACATAAGGGACGACTAGTTTGGATCATTTCTCATAGAAAAATGTGGGGAGTTGAGTAGTGTGTGTTGTTTTTTTAATACTCTTTTTTACCCCAAACAAGGCTTATTGTCATTTAGAACATAAGGGACTACTAGTTTGGATCATTTCTCATAGAAAAATGTGGGGAGTTGAGTAGTGTGTGTTGTTTTTTTAATACTCTTTTTTACCACAAACAAGGCTTATTGTCATTTAGAACATAAGAGACTACTAGTTTGGATCATTTCTCATAGAAAAATGTGGGGAGTTGAGTAGTGTGTGTTGTTTTTTTAATACCCTTTTTTACCCCAAACAAGGAATGTTGTCATTTAGAACATAAGGGACTACTAGTTTGGATCATTTCTCATAGAAAAATGTGGGGAGTTGAGTAGTGTGTGTTGTTTTTTTAATACTCTTTTTTACCCCAAACAAGGCTTATTGTCATTTAGAACATAAGGGACTACTAGTTTGGATCATGTCTCATAGAAAAATGTGGGGAGTTGAGTAGTGTGTGTTGTTTTTTTAATACTCTTTTTTACCCCAAACAAGGCTTATTGTCATTTAGAACATAAGGGACGACTAGTTTGGATCATTTCTCATAGAAAAATGTGGGGAGTTGAGTAGTGTGTGTTGTTTTTTTAATACTCTTTTTTACCCCAAACAAGGCTTATTGTCATTTAGAACATAAGGGACTACTAGTTTGGATCATTTCTCATAGAAAAATGTGGGGAGTTGAGTAGTGTGTGTTGTTTTTTTAATACTCTTTTTTACCACAAACAAGGCTTATTGTCATTTAGAACATAAGAGACTACTAGTTTGGATCATTTCTCATAGAAAAATGTGGGGAGTTGAGTAGTGTGTGTTGTTTTTTTAATACCCTTTTTTACCCCAAACAAGGAATGTTGTCATTTAGAACATAAGGGACTACTAGTTTGGATCATTTCTCATAGAAAAATGTGGGGAGTTGAGTAGTGTGTGTTGTTTTTTTAATACTCTTTTTTACCCCAAACAAGGCTTATTGTCATTTAGAACATAAGGGACTACTAGTTTGGATCATGTCTCATAGAAAAATGTGGGGAGTTGAGTAGTGTGTGTTGTTTTTTTAATACTCTTTTTTACCCCAAACAAGGCTTATTGTCATTTAGAACATAAGGGACTACTAGTTTGGATCATTTCTCATAGAAAAATGTGGGGAGTTGAGTAGTGTGTTTTTATGTTTTTTTAATACTCTTTTTTACCCCAAACAAGGCTTATTGTCATTTAGAACATAAGGGACTACTAGTTTGGATCATTTCTCATAGAAAAATGTGGGGAGTTGAGTAGTGTGTTTTTATGTTTTTTTTAATATTCTTTTTTACTCCAAACAAGGCTTATTGTCATTTAGAACATAAGGGACTACTAGTTTGGATCATTTCTCATAGAAAAATGTGGGGAGTTGAGTAGTGTGTTTTTATGTTTTTTTTTAATATTCTTTTTTACTCCAAACAAGGCTTATTGTCATTTAGAACATAAGGGACTACTAGTTTGGATCATTTCTCATAGAAAAATGTGGGGAGTTGAGTAGTGTGTGTTTTTTTAATACTCTTTTTTACCCCAAACAAGGCTTATTGTCATTTAGAACATAAGGGACTACTAGTTTGGATCATTTCTCATAGAAAAATGTGGGGAGTTGAGTAGTGTGTTTTTATGTTTTTTTAATACTCTTTTTTACCCCAAACAAGGCTTATTGTCATTTAGAACATAAGGGACTACTAGTTTGGATCATTTCTCATAGAAAAATGTGGGGAGTTGAGTAGTGTGTTTTTATGTTTTTTTTAATATTCTTTTTTACTCCAAACAAGGCTTATTGTCATTTAGAACATAAGGGACTACTAGTTTGGATCATTTCTCATAGAAAAATGTGGGGAGTTGAGTAGTGTGTTTTTATGTTTTTTTTTAATATTCTTTTTTACTCCAAACAAGGCTTATTGTCATTTAGAACATAAGGGACTACTAGTTTGGATCATTTCTCATAGAAAAATGTGGGGAGTTGAGTAGTGTGTGTTTTTTTAATACTCTTTTTTACCCCAAACAAGGCTTATTGTCATTTAGAACATAAGGGACTACTAGTTTGGATCATTTCTCATAGAAAAATGTGGGGAGTTGAGTAGTGTGTTTTTATGTTTTTTTAATACTCTTTTTTACCCCAAACAAGGCTTATTGTCATTTAGAACATAAGGGACTACTAGTTTGGATCATTTCTCATAGAAAAATGTGGGGAGTTGAGTAGTGTGTTTTTATGTTTTTTTTAATATTCTTTTTTACTCCAAACAAGGCTTATTGTCATTTAGAACATAAGGGACTACTAGTTTGGATCATTTCTCATAGAAAAATGTGGGGAGTTGAGTAGTGTGTTTTTATGTTTTTTTTTAATATTCTTTTTTACTCCAAACAAGGCTTATTGTCATTTAGAACATAAGGGACTACTAGTTTGGATCATTTCTCATAGAAAAATGTGGGGAGTTGAGTAGTGTGTGTTTTTTTAATACTCTTTTTTACCCCAAACAAGGCTTATTGTCATTTAGAACATAAGGGACTACTAGTTTGGATCATTTCTCATAGAAAAATGTGGGGAGTTGAGTAGTGTGTTTTTATGTTTTTTTAATACTCTTTTTTACCCCAAACAAGGCTTATTGTCATTTAGAACATAAGGGACTACTAGTTTGGATCATTTCTCATAGAAAAATGTGGGGAGTTGAGTAGTGTGTTTTTATGTTTTTTTTAATATTCTTTTTTACTCCAAACAAGGCTTATTGTCATTTAGAACATAAGGGACTACTAGTTTGGATCATTTCTCATAGAAAAATGTGGGGAGTTGAGTAGTGTGTGTTTTTTTAATACTCTTTTTTACCCCAAACAAGGCTTATTGTCATTTAGAACATAAGGGACTACTAGTTTGGATCATTTCTCATAGAAAAATGTGGGGAGTTGAGTAGTGTGTGTTGTTTTTTTAATACTCTTTTTTACCCCAAACAAGGCTTATTGTCATTTAGAACATAAGGGACGACTAGTTTGGATCATTTCTCATAGAAAAATGTGGGGAGTTGAGTAGTGTGTGTTGTTTTTTTAATACTCTTTTTTACCCCAAACACGGAATGTTGTCATTTAGAACATAAGGGACTACTAGTTTGGATCATTTCTCATAGAAAAATGTGGGGAGTTGAGTAGTGTGTGTTGTTTTTTTAATACTCTTTTTTACCCCAAACAAGGCTTATTGTCATTTAGAACATAAGGGACTACTAGTTTGGATCATGTCTCATAGAAAAATGTGGGGAGTTGAGTAGTGTGTGTTGTTTTTTTAATACTCTTTTTTACCCCAAACAAGGCTTATTGTCATTTAGAACATAAGGGACTACTAGTTTGGATCATTTCTCATAGAAAAATGTGGGGAGTTGAGTAGTGTGTTTTTATGTTTTTTTAATACTCTTTTTTACCCCAAACAAGGCTTATTGTCATTTAGAACATAAGGGACTACTAGTTTGGATCATTTCTCATAGAAAAATGTGGGGAGTTGAGTAGTGTGTTTTTATGTTTTTTTTAATATTCTTTTTTACTCCAAACAAGGCTTATTGTCATTTAGAACATAAGGGACTACTAGTTTGGATCATTTCTCATAGAAAAATGTGGGGAGTTGAGTAGTGTGTTTTTATGTTTTTTTTTAATATTCTTTTTTACTCCAAACAAGGCTTATTGTCATTTAGAACATAAGGGACTACTAGTTTGGATCATTTCTCATAGAAAAATGTGGGGAGTTGAGTAGTGTGTGTTGTTTTTTTAATACTCTTTTTTACCCCAAACAAGGCTTATTGTCATTTAGAACATAAGGGACTACTAGTTTGGATCATTTCTCATAGAAAAATGTGGGGAGTTGAGTAGTGTGTTTTTATGGTTTTTTTTAATACTCTTTTTTACCCCAAACAAGGCTTATTGTCATTTAGAACATAAGGGACTACTAGTTTGGATCATTTCTCATAGAAAAATGTGGGGAGTTGAGTAGTGTGTTTTTATGTTTTTTTAATACTCTTTTTTACTCCAAACAAGGCTTATTGTCATTTAGAACATAAGGGACTACTAGTTTGGATCATTTCTCATAGAAAAATGTGGGGAGTTGAGTAGTGTGTTTTTATGTTTTTTTTAATATTCTTTTTTACTCCAAACAAGGCTTATTGTCATTTAGAACATAAGGGACTACTAGTTTGGATCATTTCTCATAGAAAAATGTGGGGAGTTGAGTAGTGTGTGTTGTTTTTTTAATACTCTTTTTTACCCCAAACAAGGCTTATTGTCATTTAGAACATAAGGGACTACTAGTTTGGATCATTTCTCATAAAAAAATGTGGGGAGTTGAGTAGTGTGTTTTTATGTGTTTTTTTTTATATTCTTTTTTACTCCAAACAAGGCTTATTGTCATTTAGAACATAAAGGACTACTAGTTTGGATCATTTCTCATAGAAAAATGTGGGGAGTTGAGTAGTGTGTGTTGTTTTTTTAATACTCTTTTTTACCCCAAACAAGGCTTATTGTCATTTAGAACATAAGGGACTACTAGTTTGGATCATTTCTCATAGAAAAATGTGGGGAGTTGAGTAGTGTGTGTTGTTTTTTTAATACTCTTTTTTACCCCAAACAAGGCTTATTGTCATTTAGAACATAAGGGACTACTAGTTTGGATCATTTCTAATAGAAAAATGTGGGGAGTTGAGTAGTGTGTGTTGTTTTTTTAATACTCTTTTTTACCCCAAACAAGGCTTATTGTCATTTAGAACATAAGGGACTACTAGTTTGGATCATTTCTCATAGAAAAATGTGGGGAGTTGAGTAGTGTGTGTTGTTTTTTTAATACTCTTTTTTACCCCAAACAAGGCTTATTGTGATTTAGATAATAAGGGACTACTAGTTTGGATCATTTCTCATAGAAAAATGTGGGGAGTTGAGTAGTGTGTGTTTTTTTAATACTCTTTTTTACCCCAAACAAGGCTTATTGTCATTTAGAACATAAGGGACTACTAGTTTGGATCATTTCTCATAGAAAAATGTGGGGAGTTGAGTAGTGTGTGTTGTTTTTTTAATACTCTTTTTTACCCCAAACAAGGCTTATTGTCATTTAGAACATAAGGGACGACTAGTTTGGATCATTTCTCATAGAAAAATGTGGGGAGTTGAGTAGTGTGTGTTGTTTTTTTAATACTCTTTTTTACCCCAAACAAGGCTTATTGTCATTTAGAACATAAGGGACTACTAGTTTGGATCATTTCTCATAGAAAAATGTGGGGAGTTGAGTAGTGTGTGTTGTTTTTTTAATACTCTTTTTTACCACAAACAAGGCTTATTGTCATTTAGAACATAAGAGACTACTAGTTTGGATCATTTCTCATAGAAAAATGTGGGGAGTTGAGTAGTGTGTGTTGTTTTTTTAATACTCTTTTTTACCCCAAACAAGGAATGTTGTCATTTAGAACATAAGGGACTACTAGTTTGGATCATTTCTCATAGAAAAATGTGGGGAGTTGAGTAGTGTGTGTTGTTTTTTTAATACTCTTTTTTACCCCAAACAAGGCTTATTGTCATTTAGAACATAAGGGACTACTAGTTTGGATCATGTCTCATAGAAAAATGTGGGGAGTTGAGTAGTGTGTGTTGTTTTTTTAATACTCTTTTTTACCCCAAACAAGGCTTATTGTCATTTAGAACATAAGGGACTACTAGTTTGGATCATTTCTCATAGAAAAATGTGGGGAGTTGAGTAGTGTGTTTTTATGTTTTTTTAATACTCTTTTTTACCCCAAACAAGGCTTATTGTCATTTAGAACATAAGGGACTACTAGTTTGGATCATTTCTCATAGAAAAATGTGGGGAGTTGAGTAGTGTGTTTTTATGTTTTTTTTAATATTCTTTTTTACTCCAAACAAGGCTTATTGTCATTTAGAACATAAGGGACTACTAGTTTGGATCATTTCTCATAGAAAAATGTGGGGAGTTGAGTAGTGTGTGTTTTTTTAATACTCTTTTTTACCCCAAACAAGGCTTATTGTCATTTAGAACATAAGGGACTACTAGTTTGGATCATTTCTCATAGAAAAATGTGGGGAGTTGAGTAGTGTGTGTTGTTTTTTTAATACTCTTTTTTACCCCAAACAAGGCTTATTGTCATTTAGAACATAAGGGACGACTAGTTTGGATCATTTCTCATAGAAAAATGTGGGGAGTTGAGTAGTGTGTGTTGTTTTTTTAATACTCTTTTTTACCCCAAACACGGAATGTTGTCATTTAGAACATAAGGGACTACTGGTTTGGATCATTTCTCATAGAAAAATGTGGGGAGTTGAGTAGTGTGTGTTGTTTTTTTAATACTCTTTTTTACCCCAAACAAGGCTTATTGTCATTTAGAACATAAGGGACTACTAGTTTGGATCATGTCTCATAGAAAAATGTGGGGAGTTGAGTAGTGTGTGTTGTTTTTTTAATACTCTTTTTTACCCCAAACAAGGCTTATTGTCATTTAGAACATAAGGGACTACTAGTTTGGATCATTTCTCATAGAAAAATGTGGGGAGTTGAGTAGTGTGTTTTTATGTTTTTTTAATACTCTTTTTTACCCCAAACAAGGCTTATTGTCATTTAGAACATAAGGGACTACTAGTTTGGATCATTTCTCATAGAAAAATGTGGGGAGTTGAGTAGTGTGTTTTTATGTTTTTTTTAATATTCTTTTTTACTCCAAACAAGGCTTATTGTCATTTAGAACATAAGGGACTACTAGTTTGGATCATTTCTCATAGAAAAATGTGGGGAGTTGAGTAGTGTGTTTTTATGTTTTTTTTTAATATTCTTTTTTACTCCAAACAAGGCTTATTGTCATTTAGAACATAAGGGACTACTAGTTTGGATCATTTCTCATAGAAAAATGTGGGGAGTTGAGTAGTCTGTGTTGTTTTTTTAATACTCTTTTTTACCCCAAACAAGGCTTATTGTCATTTAGAACATAAGGGACTACTAGTTTGGATCATTTCTCATAGAAAAATGTGGGGAGTTGAGTAGTGTGTTTTTATGGTTTTTTTTAATACTCTTTTTTACCCCAAACAAGGCTTATTGTCATTTAGAACATAAGGGACTACTAGTTTGGATCATTTCTCATAGAAAAATGTGGGGAGTTGAGTAGTGTGTTTTTATGTTTTTTTAATACTCTTTTTTACTCCAAACAAGGCTTATTGTCATTTAGAACATAAGGGACTACTAGTTTGGATCATTTCTCATAGAAAAATGTGGGGAGTTGAGTAGTGTGTTTTTATGTTTTTTTTAATATTCTTTTTTACTCCAAACAAGGCTTATTGTCATTTAGAACATAAGGGACTACTAGTTTGGATCATTTCTCATAGAAAAATGTGGGGAGTTGAGTAGTGTGTGTTGTTTTTTTAATACTCTTTTTTACCCCAAACAAGGCTTATTGTCATTTAGAACATAAGGGACTACTAGTTTGGATCATTTCTCATAGAAAAATGTGGGGAGTTGAGTAGTGTGTTTTTATGTGTTTTTTTTTATATTCTTTTTTACTCCAAACAAGGCTTATTGTCATTTAGAACATAAAGGACTACTAGTTTGGATCATTTCTCATAGAAAAATGTGGGGAGTTGAGTAGTGTGTGTTGTTTTTTTAATACTCTTTTTTACCCCAAACAAGGCTTATTGTCATTTAGAACATAAGGGACTACTAGTTTGGATCATTTCTCATAGAAAAATGTGGGGAGTTGAGTAGTGTGTGTTGTTTTTTTAATACTCTTTTTTACCCCAAACAAGGCTTATTGTCATTTAGAACATAAGGGACTACTAGTTTGGATCATTTCTAATAGAAAAATGTGGGGAGTTGAGTAGTGTGTGTTGTTTTTTTAATACTCTTTTTTACCCCAAACAAGGCTTATTGTCATTTAGAACATAAGGGACTACTAGTTTGGATCATTTCTCATAGAAAAATGTGGGGAGTTGAGTAGTGTGTGTTGTTTTTTTAATACTCTTTTTTACCCCAAACAAGGCTTATTGTGATTTAGATAATAAGGGACTACTAGTTTGGATCATTTCTCATAGAAAAATGTGGGGAGTTGAGTAGTGTGTGTTTTTTTAATACTCTTTTTTACCCCAAACAAGGCTTATTGTCATTTAGAACATAAGGGACTACTAGTTTGGATCATTTCTCATAGAAAAATGTGGGGAGTTGAGTAGTGTGTGTTGTTTTTTTAATACTCTTTTTTACCCCAAACAAGGCTTATTGTCATTTAGAACATAAGGGACGACTAGTTTGGATCATTTCTCATAGAAAAATGTGGGGAGTTGAGTAGTGTGTGTTGTTTTTTTAATACTCTTTTTTACCCCAAACAAGGCTTATTGTCATTTAGAACATAAGGGACTACTAGTTTGGATCATTTCTCATAGAAAAATGTGGGGAGTTGAGTAGTGTGTGTTGTTTTTTTAATACTCTTTTTTACCACAAACAAGGCTTATTGTCATTTAGAACATAAGAGACTACTAGTTTGGATCATTTCTCATAGAAAAATGTGGGGAGTTGAGTAGTGTGTGTTGTTTTTTTAATACTCTTTTTTACCCCAAACAAGGAATGTTGTCATTTAGAACATAAGGGACTACTAGTTTGGATCATTTCTCATAGAAAAATGTGGGGAGTTGAGTAGTGTGTGTTGTTTTTTTAATACTCTTTTTTACCCCAAACAAGGCTTATTGTCATTTAGAACATAAGGGACTACTAGTTTGGATCATGTCTCATAGAAAAATGTGGGGAGTTGAGTAGTGTGTGTTGTTTTTTTAATACTCTTTTTTACCCCAAACAAGGCTTATTGTCATTTAGAACATAAGGGACTACTAGTTTGGATCATTTCTCATAGAAAAATGTGGGGAGTTGAGTAGTGTGTTTTTATGTTTTTTTAATACTCTTTTTTACCCCAAACAAGGCTTATTGTCATTTAGAACATAAGGGACTACTAGTTTGGATCATTTCTCATAGAAAAATGTGGGGAGTTGAGTAGTGTGTTTTTATGTTTTTTTTAATATTCTTTTTTACTCCAAACAAGGCTTATTGTCATTTAGAACATAAGGGACTACTAGTTTGGATCATTTCTCATAGAAAAATGTGGGGAGTTGAGTAGTGTGTTTTTATGTTTTTTTTTAATATTCTTTTTTACTCCAAACAAGGCTTATTGTCATTTAGAACATAAGGGACTACTAGTTTGGATCATTTCTCATAGAAAAATGTGGGGAGTTGAGTAGTGTGTGTTGTTTTTTTAATACTCTTTTTTACCCCAAACAAGGCTTATTGTCATTTAGAACATAAGGGACTACTAGTTTAGATCATTTCTCATAGAAAAATGTGGGGAGTTGAGTAGTGTGTTTTTATGTTTTTTTTTTTATATTCTTTTTTACTCCAAACAAGGCTTATTGTCATTTAGAACATAAAGGACTACTAGTTTGGATCATTTCTCATAGAAAAATGTGGGGAGTTGAGTAGTGTGTGTTGTTTTTTTAATACTCTTTTTTACCCCAAACAAGGCTTATTGTCATTTAGAACATAAGGGACTACTAGTTTGGATCATTTCTCATAGAAAAATGTGGGGAGTTGAGTAGTGTGTGTAGTTTTTTTAATACTCTTTTTTACCCCAAACAAGGCTTATTGTCATTTAGAACATAAGGGACTACTAGTTTGGATCATTTCTCATAGAAAAATGTGGGGAGTTGAGTAATGTGTTTTTATGTTTTTTTTTAATATTCTTTTTTACTCCAAACAAGGCTTATTGTCATTTAGAACATAAGGGACTACTAGTTTGGATCATTTCTCATAGACAAAATGTGGGGAGTTGAGTAGTGTGTGTTGTTTTTTAATACTCTTTTTTACCCCAAACAAGGCTTATTATCATTTAGAACATAAGGGACTACTAGTTTGGATCATTTCTCATAGAAAAATGTGGGGAGTTGAGTAGTGTGTGTTGTTTTTTTAATATTCTTTTTTACCCCAAACAAGGCTTATTGTCATTTAGAACATAAGGGACTACTAGTTTGGATCATTTCTCATAGAAAAATGTGGGGAGTTGAGTAGTGTGTGTTTTTTTTTTAATACTCTTTTTTACCCCAAACAAGGCTTATTGTCATTTAGAACATAAGGGACTACTAGTTTGGATCATTTCTCATAGAAAAATGTGGGGAGTTGAGTAGTGTGTGTTGTTTTTTTAATATTCTTTTTTACCCCAAACAAGGCTTATTGTCATTTAGAACATAAGGGACTACTAGTTTGGATCATTTCTCATAGAAAAATGTGGGGAGTTGAGTAGTGTGTGTTGTTTTTTTAATACTCTTTTTTACCCCAAACAAGGCTTATTGTCATTTAGAACATAAGGGACTACTAGTTTGGATCATTTCTCATAGAAAAATGTGGGGAGTTGAGTAGTGTGTGTTGTTTTTTTAATATTCTTTTTTACCCCAAACAAGGCTTATTGTCATTTAGAACATAAGGGACTACTAGTTTGGATCATTTCTCATAGAAAAATGTGGGGAGTTGAGTAGTGTGTGTTGTTTTTTTAATACTCTTTTTTACCCCAAACAAGGCTTATTGTCATTTAGAACATAAGGGACGACTAGTTTGGATCATTTCTCATAGAAAAATATGGGGAGTTGAGTAGTGTGTGTTGTTTTTTTAATACTCTTTTTTACCCCAAACAAGGCTTATTGTCATTTAGAACATAAGGGACTACTAGTTTGGATCATTTCTCATAGAAAAATGTGGGGAGTTGAGTAATGTGTTTTTATGTTTTTTTTTAATATTCTTTTTTACTCCAAACAAGGCTTATTGTCATTTAGAACATAAGGGACTACTAGTTTGGATCATTTCTCATAGAAAAATGTGGGGAGTTGAGTAGTGTGTGTTGTTTTTTTAATACTCTTTTTTACCCCAAACAAGGCTTATTATCATTTAGAACATAAGGGACTACTAGTTTGGATCATTTCTCATAGAAAAATGTGGGGAGTTGAGTAGTGTGTGTAGTTTTTTTAATATTCTTTTTTACCCCAAACAAGGCTTATTGTCATTTAGAACATAAGGGACTACTAGTTTGGATCATTTCTCATAGAAAAATGTGGGGAGTTGAGTAGTGTGTGTTGTTTTTTTAATACTCTTTTTTACCCCAAACAAGGCTTATTGTCATTTAGAACATAAGGGACTACTAGTTTGGATCATTTCTCATAGAAAAATGTGGGGAGTTGAGTAATGTGTTTTTATGTTTTTTTTTAATATTCTTTTTTACTCCAAACAAGGCTTATTGTCATTTAGAACATAAGGGACTACTAGTTTGGATCATTTCTCATAGAAAAATGTGGGGAGTTGAGTAGTGTGTGTTGTTTTTTTAATACTCTTTTTTACCCCAAACAAGGCTTATTATCATTTAGAACATAAGGGACTACTAGTTTGGATCATTTCTCATAGAAAAATGTGGGGAGTTGAGTAGTGTGTGTAGTTTTTTTAATATTCTTTTTTACCCCAAACAAGGCTTATTGTCATTTAGAACATAAGGGACTACTAGTTTGGATCATTTCTCATAGAAAAATGTGGGGAGTTGAGTAGTGTGTGTTGTTTTTTTAATACTCTTTTTTACCCCAAACAAGGCTTATTGTCATTTAGAACATAAGGGACTACTAGTTTGGATCATTTCTCATAGAAAAATGTGGGGAGTTGAGTAGTGTGTTTTTATGTTTTTTTTTAATATTCTTTTTTACTCCAAACAAGGCTTATTGTCATTTAGAACATAAGGGACTACTAGTTTGGATCATTTCTCATAGAAAAATGTGGGGAGTTGAGTAGTGTGTGTTTTTTTTTTAATATTCTTTTTTACCCCAAACAAGGCTTATTGTCATTTAGAACATAAGGGACTACTAGTTTGGATCATTTCTCATAGAAAAATGTGGGGAGTTGAGTAGTGTGTGTTGTTTTTTTAATACTCTTTTTTACCCCAAACAAGGCTTATTGTCATTTAGAACATAAGGGACGACTAGTTTGGATCATTTCTCATAGAAAAATGTGGGGAGTTGAGTAGTGTGTGTTGTTTTTTTAATACTCTTTTTTACCCCAAACAAGGCTTATTGTCATTTAGAACATAAGGGACTACTAGTTTGGATCATTTCTCATAGAAAAATGTGGGGAGTTGAGTAATGTGTTTTTATGTTTTTTTTAAATATTCTTTTTTACTCCAAACAAGGCTTATTGTCATTTAGAACATAAGGGACTACTAGTTTGGATCATTTCTCATAGAAAAATGTGGGGAGTTGAGTAGTGTGTGTTGTTTTTTTAATACTCTTTTTTACCCCAAACAAGGCTTATTATCATTTAGAACATAAGGGACTACTAGTTTGGATCATTTCTCATAGAAAAATGTGGGGAGTTGAGTAGTGTGTGTAGTTTTTTTAATATTCTTTTTTACCCCAAACAAGGCTTATTGTCATTTAGAACATAAGGGACTACTAGTTTGGATCATTTCTCATAGAAAAATGTGGGGAGTTGAGTAGTGTGTGTTGTTTTTTTAATACTCTTTTTTACCCCAAACAAGGCTTATTGTCATTTAGAACATAAGGGACTACTAGTTTGGATCATTTCTCATAGAAAAATGTGGGGAGTTGAGTAGTGTGTTTTTATGTTTTTTTTTAATATTCTTTTTTACTCCAAACAAGGCTTATTGTCATTTAGAACATAAGGGACTACTAGTTTGGATCATTTCTCATAGAAAAATGTGGGGAGTTGAGTAGTGTGTGTTTTTTTTAATACTCTTTTTTACCCCAAACAAGGCTTATTGTCATTTAGAACATAAGGGACTACTAGTTGTGATCATTTCTCATAGAAAAATGTGGGGAGTTGAGTAGTGTGTGTTGTTTTTTTAATACTCTTTTTTACCCCAAACAAGGCTTATTGTCATTTAGAACATAAGGGACGACTAGTTTGGATCATTTCTCATAGAAAAATGTGGGGAGTTGAGTAGTGTGTGTTGTTTTTTTAATACTCTTTTTTACCCCAAACAAGGCTTATTGTCATTTAGAACATAAGGGACTACTAGTTTGGATCATGTATTATAGAAAAATGTGGGGAGTTGAGTAGTGTGTGTTGTTTTTTTAATACTCTTTTTTACCCCAAACAAGGCTTATTGTCATTTAGAACATAAGGGACTACTAGTTTGGATCATTTCTCATAGAAAAATGTGGGGAGTTGAGTAGTGTGTTTTTATGTTTTTTTAATACTCTTTTTTACCCCAAACAAGGCTTATTGTCATTTAGAACATAAGGGACTACTAGTTTGGATCATTTCTCATAGAAAAATGTGGGGAGTTGAGTAGTGTGTTTTTATGTTTTTTTTATTATTCTTTTTACTCCAAACAAGGCTTATTGTCATTTAGAACATAAGGGACTACTAGTTTGGATCATTTCTCATAGAAAAATGTGGGGAGTGGAGTAGTGTGTTTTTATGTTTTTTTTATTATTCTTTTTACTCCAAACAAGGCTTATTGTCATTTAGAACATAAGGGACTACTAGTTTGGATCATTTCTCATAGAAAAATGTGGGGAGTTGAGTAGTGTGTTTTTATGTTTTTTTTAATATTCTTTTTTACTCCAAAAAAGGCTTATTGTCATTTAGAACATAAGGGACTACTAGTTTGGATCATTTCTCATAGAAAAATGTGGGGAGTTGAGTAGTGTGTTTTTATGTTTTTTTTTAATATGCTTTTTTACTCCAAACAAGGCTTATTGTCATTTAGAACATAAGGGACTACTAGTTTGGATCATTTCTCATAGAAAAATGTGGGGAGTTGAGTAGTGTGTGTTGTTTTTTAATACTCTTTTTTACCCCAAACAAGGCTTATTGTCATTTAGAACATAAGGGACTACTAGTTTGGATCATTTCTCATAGAAAAATGTGGGGAGTGGAGTAGTGTGTTTTTATGGTTTTTTTTAATACTCTTTTTTACCCCAAACAAGGCTTATTGTCATTTAGAACATAAGGGACTACTAGTTTGGATCATTTCTCATAGAAAAATGTGGGGAGTTGAGTAGTGTGTTTTTATGTTTTTTTTAATATTCTTTTTTACTCCAAACAAGGCTTATTGTCATTTAGAACATAAGGGACTACTAGTTTGGATCATTTCTCATAGAAAAATGTGGGGAGTTGAGTAGTGTGTGTTGTTTTTTTAATACTCTTTTTTACCCCAAACAAGGCTTATTGTCATTTAGAACATAAGGGACTACTAGTTTGGATCATTTCTCATAGAAAAATGTGGGGAGTGGAGTAGTGTGTTTTTATGTTTTTTTTAATACTCTTTTTTACCCCAAACAAGGCTTATTGTCATTTAGAACATAAGGGACTACTAGTTTGGATCATTTCTCATAGAAAAATGTGGGGAGTTGAGTAGTGTGTTTTTATGTTTTTTTTTAATATTCTTTTTTACTCCAAACAAGGCTTATTGTCATTTAGAACATAAGGGACTACTAGTTTGGATCATTTCTCATAGAAAAATGTGGGGAGTTGTGTAGTGTGTGTTGTTTTTTTAATACTCTTTTTTACCCCAAACAAGGCTTATTGTCATTTAGAACATAAGGGACTACTAGTTTGGATCATTTCTCATAGAAAAATGTGGGGAGTTGAGTAGTGTGTGTTTTTTTTAATACTCTTTTTTACCCCAAACAAGGCTTATTGTCATTTAGAACATAAGGGACTACTAGTTTGGATCATTTCTCATAGAAAAATGTGGGGAGTTGAGTAGTGTGTGTTGTTTTTTTAATACTCTTTTTTACCCCAAACAAGGCTTATTGTCATTTAGAACATAAGGGACGACTAGTTTGGATCATTTCTCATAGAAAAATGTGGGGAGTTGAGTAGTGTGTGTTGTTTTTTTAATACTCTTTTTTACCCCAAACAAGGCTTATTGTCATTTAGAACATAAGGGACTACTAGTTTGGATCATTTCTCATAGAAAAATGTGGGGAGTTGAGTAGTGTGTTTTTATGTTTTTTTTTTAATATTCTTTTTTACTCCAAACAAGGCTTATTGTCATTTAGAACATAAGGGACTACTAGTTTGGATCATTTCTCATAGAAAAATGTGGGGAGTTGAGTAGTGTGTGTTGTTTTTTAATACTCTTTTTTACCCCAAACAAGGCTTATTGTCATTTAGAACATAAGGGACTACTAGTTTGGATCATTTCTCATAGAAAAATGTGGGGAGTTGAGTAGTGTGTGTTGTTTTTTTAATACTCTTTTTTACCCCAAACAAGGCTTATTGTCATTTAGAACATAAGGGACTACTAGTTTGGATCATTTCTCATAGAAAAATGTGGGGAGTTGAGTAGTGTGTTTTTATGTTTTTTTTTAATATTCTTTTTTACTCCAAACAAGGCTTATTGTCATTTAGAACATAAGGGACTACTAGTTTGGATCATTTCTCATAGAAAAATGTGGGGAGTTGAGTAGTGTGTGTTTTTTTTAATACTCTTTTTTACCCCAAACAAGGCTTATTGTCATTTAGAACATAAGGGACTACTAGTTTGGATCATTTCTCATAGAAAAATGTGGGGAGTGGAGTAGTGTTTGTTATTTTTTTAATACTCTTTTTTACCCCAAACAAGGCTTATTGTCATTTAGAACATAAGGGACGACTAGTTTGGATCATTTCTCATAGAAAAATGTGGGGAGTTGAGTAGTGTGTGTTGTTTTTTTAATACTCTTTTTTACCCCAAACAAGGCTTATTGTCATTTAGAACATAAGGGACTACTAGTTTGGATCATTTCTCATAGAAAAATGTGGGGAGTTGAGTAGTGTGTTTTTATGTTTTTTTTTAATATTCTTTTTTACTCCAAACAAGGCTTATTGTCATTTAGAACATAAGGGACTACTAGTTTGGATCATTTCTCATAGAAAAATGTGGGGAGTTGAGTAGTGTGTGTTGTTTTTTTAATACTCTTTTTTACCCCAAACAAGGCTTATTGTCATTTAGAACATAAGGGACTACTAGTTTGGATCATTTCTCATAGAAAAATGTGGGGAGTTGAGTAGTGTGTTTTTATGTTTTTTTTTAATATTCTTTTTTACTCCAAACAAGGCTTATTGTCATTTAGAACATAAGGGACTACTAGTTTGGATCATTTCTCATAGAAAATGTGGGGAGTTGAGTAGTGTGTGTTTTTTTTAATACTCTTTTTTACCCCAAACAAGGCTTATTGTCATTTAGAACATAAGGGACTACTAGTTTGGATCATTTCTCATAGAAAAATGTGGGGAGTTGAGTAGTGTGTGTTGTTTTTTTAATACTCTTTTTTACCCCAAACAAGGCTTATTGTCATTTAGAACATAAGGGACTACTAGTTTGGATCATGTATTATAGAAAAATGTGGGGAGTTGAGTAGTGTGTGTTGTTTTTTTAATACTCTTTTTTACCCCAAACAAGGCTTATTGTCATTTAGAACATAAGGGACTACTAGTTTGGATCATTTCTCATAGAAAAATGTGGGGAGTTGAGTAGTGTGTTTTTATGTTTTTTTAATACTCTTTTTTACCCAAACAAGGCTTATTGTCATTTAGAACATAAGGGACTACTAGTTTGGATCATTTCTCATAGAAAAATGTGGGGAGTTGAGTAGTGTGTTTTTATGTTTTTTTTAATATTCTTTTTACTCCAAACAAGGCTTATTGTCATTTAGAACATAAGGGACTACTAGTTTGGATCATTTCTCATAGAAAATGTGGGGAGTTGAGTAGTGTGTGTTTTTTTTAATACTCTTTTTTACCCCAAACAAGGCTTATTGTCATTTAGAACATAAGGGACTACTAGTTTGGATCATTTCTCATAGAAAAATGTGGGGAGTTGAGTAGTGTGTGTTGTTTTTTTAATACTCTTTTTTACCCCAAACAAGGCTTATTGTCATTTAGAACATAAGGGACTACTAGTTTGGATCATGTATTATAGAAAAATGTGGGGAGTTGAGTAGTGTGTGTTGTTTTTTTAATACTCTTTTTTACCCCAAACAAGGCTTATTGTCATTTAGAACATAAGGGACTACTAGTTTGGATCATTTCTCATAGAAAAATGTGGGGAGTTGAGTAGTGTGTTTTTATGTTTTTTTAATACTCTTTTTTACCCAAACAAGGCTTATTGTCATTTAGAACATAAGGGACTACTAGTTTGGATCATTTCTCATAGAAAAATGTGGGGAGTTGAGTAGTGTGTTTTTATGTTTTTTTTAATATTCTTTTTACTCCAAACAAGGCTTATTGTCATTTAGAACATAAGGGACTACTAGTTTGGATCATTTCTCATAGAAAAATGTGGGGAGTTGAGTAGTGTGTTTTTATGTTTTTTTTTAATATTCTTTTTTACTCCAAACAAGGCTTATTGTCATTTAGAACATAAGGGACTACTAGTTTGGATCATTTCTCATAGAAAAATGTGGGGAGTTGAGTAGTGTGTGTTGTTTTTTTAATACTCTTTTTTACCCCAAACAAGGCTTATTGTCATTTAGAACATAAGGGACTACTAGTTTGGATCATTTCTCATAGAAAAATGTGGGGAGTTGAGTAGTGTGTTTTTATGTTTTTTTAATACTTTTTTTTACTCCAAACAAGGCTTATTGTCATTTAGAACATAAGGGACTACTAGTTTGGATCATTTCTCATAGAAAAATGTGGGGAGTTGAGTAGTGTGTTTTTATGTTTTTTTTAATATTCTTTTTTACTCCAAACAAGGCTTATTGTCATTTAGAACATAAGGGACTACTAGTTTGGATCATTTCTCATAGAAAAATGTGGGGAGTTGAGTAGTGTGTGTTGTTTTTTTAATACTCTTTTTTACCCCAAACAAGGCTTATTGTCATTTAGAACATAAGGGACGACTAGTTTGGATCATTTCTCATAGAAAAATGTGGGGAGTTGAGTAGTGTGTGTTGTTTTTTTAATACTCTTTTTTACCCCAAACAAGGCTTATTGTCATTTAGAACATAAGGGACTACTAGTTTGGATCAGTTCTCATAGAAAAATGTGGGGAGTTGAGTAGTGTGTTTTTATGTTTTTTTTTTTATATTCTTTTTTACTCCAAACAAGGCTTATTGTCATTTAGAACATAAGGGACTACTAGTTTGGATCATTTCTCATAGAAAAATGTGGGGAGTTGAGTAGTGTGTGTTGTTTTTAATACTCTTTTTTACCCCAAACAAGGCTTATTATCATTTAGAACATAAGGGACTACTAGTTTGGATCATTTCTCATAGAAAAATGTGGGGAGTTGAGTAGTGTGTGTTGTTTTTTTAATACTCTTTTTTACCCCAAACAAGGCTTATTGTCATTTAGAACATAAGGGACTACTAGTTTGGATCATGTCTCATAGAAAAATGTGGGGAGTTGAGTAGTGTGTGTTGTTTTTTTAATACTCTTTTTTACCCCAAACAAGGCTTATTGTCATTTAGAACATAAGGGACTACTAGTTTGGATCATTTCTCATAGAAAAATGTGGGGAGTTGAGTAGTGTGTTTTTATGTTTTTTTAATACTCTTTTTTACCCCAAACAAGGCTTATTGTCATTTAGAACATAAGGGACTACTAGTTTGGATCATTTCTCATAGAAAAATGTGGGGAGTTGAGTAGTGTGTTTTTATGTTTTTTTTAATATTCTTTTTTACTCCAAACAAGGCTTATTGTCATTTAGAACATAAGGGACTACTAGTTTGGATCATTTCTCATAGAAAAATGTGGGGAGTTGAGTAGTGTGTTTTTTTGTTTTTTTTAATATTCTTTTTTACTCCAAACAAGGCTTATTATCATTTAGAACATAAGGGACTACTAGTTTGGATCATGTCTCATAGAAAAATGTGGGGAAGTTAGTAGTGTGTGTTGTTGTTTTAATACTCTTTTTTACCCCAAACAAGGCTTATTTTCATTTAGAACATAAGGGACTACTAGTTTGGATCATTTCTCATAGAAAAATGTGGGGAGTTGAGTAGTGTGTGTTGTTTTTTTAATACTCTTTTTTACCCCAAACAAGGCTTATTGTCATTTAGAACATAAGGGACTACTAGTTTGGATCATTTCTCATAGAAAAATGTGGGGAGTGGAGTAGTGTGTTTTTATGGTTTTTTTTAATACTCTTTTTTACCCCAAACAAGGCTTATTGTCATTTAGAACATAAGGGACTACTAGTTTGGATCATTTCTCATAGAAAAATGTGGGGAGTTGAGTAGTGTGTTTTTATGTTTTTTTTAATATTCTTTTTACTCCAAACAAGGCTTATTGTCATTTAGAACATAAGGGACTACTAGTTTGGATCATTTCTCATAGAAAATGTGGGGAGTTGAGTAGTGTGTGTTTTTTTTAATACTCTTTTTTACCCCAAACAAGGCTTATTGTCATTTAGAACATAAGGGACTACTAGTTTGGATCATTTCTCATAGAAAAATGTGGGGAGTTGAGTAGTGTGTGTTGTTTTTTTAATACTCTTTTTTACCCCAAACAAGGCTTATTGTCATTTAGAACATAAGGGACTACTAGTTTGGATCATGTATTATAGAAAAATGTGGGGAGTTGAGTAGTGTGTGTTGTTTTTTTAATACTCTTTTTTACCCCAAACAAGGCTTATTGTCATTTAGAACATAAGGGACTACTAGTTTGGATCATTTCTCATAGAAAAATGTGGGGAGTTGAGTAGTGTGTTTTTATGTTTTTTTAATACTCTTTTTTACCCAAACAAGGCTTATTGTCATTTAGAACATAAGGGACTACTAGTTTGGATCATTTCTCATAGAAAAATGTGGGGAGTTGAGTAGTGTGTTTTTATGTTTTTTTTAATATTCTTTTTACTCCAAACAAGGCTTATTGTCATTTAGAACATAAGGGACTACTAGTTTGGATCATTTCTCATAGAAAAATGTGGGGAGTTGAGTAGTGTGTTTTTATGTTTTTTTTTAATATTCTTTTTTACTCCAAACAAGGCTTATTGTCATTTAGAACATAAGGGACTACTAGTTTGGATCATTTCTCATAGAAAAATGTGGGGAGTTGAGTAGTGTGTGTTGTTTTTTTAATACTCTTTTTTACCCCAAACAAGGCTTATTGTCATTTAGAACATAAGGGACTACTAGTTTGGATCATTTCTCATAGAAAAATGTGGGGAGTTGAGTAGTGTGTTTTTATGTTTTTTTAATACTTTTTTTTACTCCAAACAAGGCTTATTGTCATTTAGAACATAAGGGACTACTAGTTTGGATCATTTCTCATAGAAAAATGTGGGGAGTTGAGTAGTGTGTTTTTATGTTTTTTTTAATATTCTTTTTTACTCCAAACAAGGCTTATTGTCATTTAGAACATAAGGGACTACTAGTTTGGATCATTTCTCATAGAAAAATGTGGGGAGTTGAGTAGTGTGTGTTGTTTTTTTAATACTCTTTTTTACCCCAAACAAGGCTTATTGTCATTTAGAACATAAGGGACGACTAGTTTGGATCATTTCTCATAGAAAAATGTGGGGAGTTGAGTAGTGTGTGTTGTTTTTTTAATACTCTTTTTTACCCCAAACAAGGCTTATTGTCATTTAGAACATAAGGGACTACTAGTTTGGATCAGTTCTCATAGAAAAATGTGGGGAGTTGAGTAGTGTGTTTTTATGTTTTTTTTTTTATATTCTTTTTTACTCCAAACAAGGCTTATTGTCATTTAGAACATAAGGGACTACTAGTTTGGATCATTTCTCATAGAAAAATGTGGGGAGTTGAGTAGTGTGTGTTGTTTTTAATACTCTTTTTTACCCCAAACAAGGCTTATTATCATTTAGAACATAAGGGACTACTAGTTTGGATCATTTCTCATAGAAAAATGTGGGGAGTTGAGTAGTGTGTGTTGTTTTTTTAATACTCTTTTTTACCCCAAACAAGGCTTATTGTCATTTAGAACATAAGGGACTACTAGTTTGGATCATGTCTCATAGAAAAATGTGGGGAGTTGAGTAGTGTGTGTTGTTTTTTTAATACTCTTTTTTACCCCAAACAAGGCTTATTGTCATTTAGAACATAAGGGACTACTAGTTTGGATCATTTCTCATAGAAAAATGTGGGGAGTTGAGTAGTGTGTTTTTATGTTTTTTTAATACTCTTTTTTACCCCAAACAAGGCTTATTGTCATTTAGAACATAAGGGACTACTAGTTTGGATCATTTCTCATAGAAAAATGTGGGGAGTTGAGTAGTGTGTTTTTATGTTTTTTTTAATATTCTTTTTTACTCCAAACAAGGCTTATTGTCATTTAGAACATAAGGGACTACTAGTTTGGATCATTTCTCATAGAAAAATGTGGGGAGTTGAGTAGTGTGTTTTTTTGTTTTTTTTAATATTCTTTTTTACTCCAAACAAGGCTTATTATCATTTAGAACATAAGGGACTACTAGTTTGGATCATGTCTCATAGAAAAATGTGGGGAAGTTAGTAGTGTGTGTTGTTGTTTTAATACTCTTTTTTACCCCAAACAAGGCTTATTTTCATTTAGAACATAAGGGACTACTAGTTTGGATCATTTCTCATAGAAAAATGTGGGGAGTTGAGTAGTGTGTGTTGTTTTTTTAATACTCTTTTTTACCCCAAACAAGGCTTATTGTCATTTAGAACATAAGGGACTACTAGTTTGGATCATTTCTCATAGAAAAATGTGGGGAGTGGAGTAGTGTGTTTTTATGGTTTTTTTTAATACTCTTTTTTACCCCAAACAAGGCTTATTGTCATTTAGAACATAAGGGACTACTAGTTTGGATCATTTCTCATAGAAAAATGTGGGGAGTTGAGTAGTGTGTTTTTATGTTTTTTTAATACTCTTTTTTACTCCAAACAAGGCTTATTGTCATTTAGAACATAAGGGACTACTAGTTTGGATCATTTCTCATAGAAAAATGTGGGGAGTTGAGTAGTGTGTTTTTATGTTTTTTTTAATATTCTTTTTTACTCCAAACAAGGCTTATTATCATTTAGAACATAAGGGACTACTAGTTTGGATCATTTCTCATAGAAAAATGTGGGGAGTTGAGTAGTGTGTGTTGTTTTTTTAATACTCTTTTTTACCCCAAACAAGGCTTATTGTCATTTAGAACATAAGGGACTACTAGTTTGGATCATTTCTCATAGAAAAATGTGGGGAGTTGAGTAGTGTGTGTTGTTTTTTTAATACTCTTTTTTACCCCAAACAAGGCTTATTGTCATTTAGAACATAAGGGACTACTAGTTTGGATCATGTCTCATAGAAAAATGTGGGGAGTTGAGTAGTGTGTGTTGTTTTTTTAATACTCTTTTTTACCCCAAACAAGGCTTATTGTCATTTAGAACATAAGGGACTACTAGTTTGGATCATTTCTCATAGAAAAATGTGGGGAGTTGAGTAGTGTGTTTTTTTGTTTTTTTTAATATTCTTTTTTACTCCAAACAAGGCTTATTATCATTTAGAACATAAGGGACTACTAGTTTGGATCATGTCTCATAGAAAAATGTGGGGAATTGAGTAGTGTGTGTTGTTTTTTTAATACTCTTTTTTACCCCAAACAAGGCTTATTGTCATTTAGAACATAAGGGACTACTAGTTTGGATCATTTCTCATAGAAAAATGTGGGGAGTTGAGTAGTGTGTTTTTATGTTTTTTTTAATATTCTTTTTTACTCCAAACAAGGCTTATTGTCATTTAGAACATAAGGGACTACTAGTTTGGATCATTTCTCATAGAAAAATGTGGGGAGTTGAGTAGTGTGTTTTTATGTTTTTTTTTATATTCTTTTTTACTCCAAACAAGGCTTATTGTCATTTAGAACATAAGGGACTACTAGTTTGGATCATTTCTCATAGAAAAATGTGGGGAGTTGAGTAGTGTGTGTTGTTTTTTTAATACTCTTTTTTACCCCAAACAAGGCTTATTGTCATTTAGAACATAAGGGACTACTAGTTTGGATCATTTCTCATAGAAAAATGTGGGGAGTGGAGTAGTGTGTTTTTATGTTTTTTTTAATACTCTTTTTTACCCCAAACAAGGCTTATTGTCATTTAGAACATAAGGGACTACTAGTTTGGATCATTTCTCATAGAAAAATGTGGGGAGTTGAGTAGTGTGTGTTGTTTTTTTAATACTCTTTTTTACCCCAAACAAGGCTTATTGTCATTTAGAACATAAGGGACTACTAGTTTGGATCATTTCTCATAGAAAAATGTGGGGAGTTGAGTAGTGTGTTTTTATGTTTTTTTTTTTATATTCTTTTTTACTCCAAACAAGGCTTATTGTCATTTAGAACATAAGGGACTACTAGTTTGGATCATTTCTCATAGAAAAATGTGGGGAGTTGAGTAGTGTGTGTTGTTTTTAATACTCTTTTTTACCCCAAACAAGGCTTATTATCATTTAGAACATAACGGACTACTAGTTTGGATCATTTCTCATAGAAAAATGTGGGGAGTTGAGTAGTGTGTGTTGTTTTTTTAATACTCTTTTTTACCCCAAACAAGGCTTATTGTCATTTAGAACATAAGGGACTACTAGTTTGGATCATGTCTCATAGAAAAATGTGGGGAGTTGAGTAGTGTGTGTTGTTTTTTTAATACTCTTTTTTACCCCAAACAAGGCTTCTTGTCATTTAGAACATAAGGGACTACTAGTTTGGATCATTTCTCATAGAAAAATGTGGGGAGTTGAGTAGTGTGTTTTTTTGTTTTTTTTAATACTCTTTTTTACTCCAAACAAGGCTTATTATCATTTAGAACATAAGGGACTACTAGTTTGGATCATGTCTCATAGAAAAATGTGGGGAATTGAGTAGTGTGTGTTGTTTTTTTAATACTCTTTTTTACCCCAAACAAGGCTTATTGTCATTTAGAACATAAGGGACTACTAGTTTGGATCATTTCTCATAGAAAAATGTGGGGAGTTGAGTAGTGTGTTTTTATGTTTTTTTTAATATTCTTTTTTACTCCAAACAAGGCTTATTGTCATTTAGAACATAAGGGACTACTAGTTTGGATCATTTCTCATAGAAAAATGTGGGGAGTTGAGTAGTGTGTTTTTTTGTTTTTTTTAATATTCTTTTTTACTCCAAACAAGGCTTATTATCATTTAGAACATAAGGGACTACTAGTTTGGATCATGTCTCATAGAAAAATGTGGGGAATTGAGTAGTGTGTGTTGTTTTTTTAATACTCTTTTTTACCCCAAACAAGGCTTATTGTCATTTAGAACATAAGGGACTACTAGTTTGGATCATTTCTCATAGAAAAATGTGGGGAGTTGAGTAGTGTGTGTTGTTTTTTTAATACTCTTTTTTACCCCAAACAAGGCTTATTGTCATTTAGAACATAAGGGACTACTAGTTTGGATCATTTCTCATAGAAAAATGTGGGGAGTGGAGTAGTGTGTTTGTATGGTTTTTTTTAATACTCTTTTTTACCCCAAACAAGGCTTATTGTCATTTAGAACATAAGGGACTACTAGTTTGGATCATTTCTCATAGAAAAATGTGGGTAGTTGAGTAGTGTGTTTTTATGTTTTTTTAATACTCTTTTTTACTCCAAACAAGGCTTATTGTCATTTAGAACATAAGGGACTACTAGTTTGGATCATTTCTCATAGAAAAATGTGGGGAGTTGAGTAGTGTGTTTTTATGTTTTTTTTAATATTCTTTTTTACTCCAAACAAGGCTTATTGTCATTTAGAACATAAGGGACTACTAGTTTTGATCATTTCTCATAGAAAAATGTGGGGAGTTGAGTAGTGTGTGTTGTTTTTTTAATACTCTTTTTTACCCCAAACAAGGCTTATTGTCATTTAGAACATAAGGGACTACTAGTTTGGATCATTTCTCATAGAAAAATGTGGGGAGTGGAGTAGTGTGTTTTTATGTTTTTTTTAATACTCTTTTTTACCCCAAACAAGGCTTATTGTCATTTAGAACATAAGGGACTACTAGTTTGGATCATTTCTCATAGAAAAATGTGGGGAGTTGAGTAGTGTGTTTTTATGTTTTTTTTTAATATTCTTTTTTACTCCAAACAAGGCTTATTGTCATTTAGAACATAAGGGACTACTAGTTTGGATCATTTCTCATAGAAAAATGTGGGGAGTTGAGTAGTGTGTGTTTTTTTTAATACTCTTTTTTACCCCAAACAAGGCTTATTGTCATTTAGAACATAAGGGACGACTAGTTTGGATCATTTCTCATAGAAAATGTGGGGAGTTGAGTAGTGTGTGTTGTTTTTTTAATACTCTTTTTTACCCCAAACAAGGCTTATTGTCATTTAGAACATAAGGGACTACTAGTTTGGATCATTTCTCATAGAAAAATGTGGGGAGTTGAGTAGTGTGTGTTGTTTTTTTAATACTCTTTTTTACCCCAAACAAGGCTTATTATCATTTAGAACATAAGGGACTACTAGTTTGGATCATTTCTCATAGAAAAATGTGGGGAGTTGAGTAGTGTGTTTTTATGTTTTTTTAATACTCTTTTTTACTCCAAACAAGGCTTATTGTCATTTAGAACATAAGGGACTACTAGTTTGGATCATTTCTCATAGAAAAATGTGGGGAGTTGAGTAGTGTGTTTTTATGTTTTTTTTTAATATTCTTTTTTACTCCAAACAAGGCTTATTGTCATTTAGAACATAAGGGACTACTAGTTTGAATCATTTCTCATAGAAAAATGTGGGGAGTTGAGTAGTGTGTTTTTTTGTTTTTTTTAATATTCTTTTTTACTCCAAACAAGGCTTATTATCATTTAGAACATAAGGGACTACTAGTGTGGATCATGTCTCATAGAAAAATGTGGGGAATTGAGTAGTGTGTGTTGTTTTTTTAATACTCTTTTTTACCCCAAACAAGGCTTATTGTCATTTAGAACATAAGGGACTACTAGTTTGGATCATTTCTCATAGAAAAATGTGGGGAGTTGAGTAGTGTGTGTTGTTTTTTTAATACTCTTTTTTACCCCAAACAAGGCTTATTGTCATTTAGATAATAAGGGACTACTAGTTTGGATCATTTCTCATAGAAAAATGTGGGGAGTTGAGTAGTGTGTGTTGTTTTTTTAATACTCTTTTTTTACCCCAAACAAGGCTTATTGTCATTTAGAACATAAGGGACTACTAGTTTGGATCATTTCTCATAGAAAAATGTGGGGAGTTGAGTAGTGTGTGTGTTTTTTTAATACTCTTTTTTACCCCAAACAAGGCTTATTATCATTTAGAACATAAGGGACTACTAGTTTGGATCATTTCTCATAGAAAAATGTGGGGAGTTGAGTAGTGTGTGTTGTTTTTTTAATACTCTTTTTTACCCCAAACAAGGCTTATTGTCATTTAGAACATAAGGGACTACTAGTTTGGATCATTTCTCATAGAAAAATGTGGGGAGTTGAGTAGTGTGTTTTTTTGTTTTTTTTAATACTCTTTTTTACTCCAAACAAGGCTTATTATCATTTAGAACATAAGGGACTACTAGTTTGGATCATGTCTCATAGAAAAATGTGGGGAATTGAGTAGTGTGTGTTGTTTTTTTAATACTCTTTTTTACCCCAAACAAGGCTTATTGTCATTTAGAACATAAGGGACTACTAGTTTGGATCATTTCTCATAGAAAAATGTGGGGAGTTGAGTAGTGTGTTTTTATGTTTTTTTTAATATTCTTTTTTACTCCAAACAAGGCTTATTGTCATTTAGAACATAAGGGACTACTAGTTTGGATCATTTCTCATAGAAAAATGTGGGGAGTTGAGTAGTGTGTTTTTTTGTTTTTTTTAATATTCTTTTTTACTCCAAACAAGGCTTATTATCATTTAGAACATAAGGGACTACTAGTTTGGATCATGTCTCATAGAAAAATGTGGGGAATTGAGTAGTGTGTGTTGTTTTTTTAATACTCTTTTTTACCCCAAACAAGGCTTATTGTCATTTAGAACATAAGGGACTACTAGTTTGGATCATTTCTCATAGAAAAATGTGGGGAGTTGAGTAGTGTGTGTTGTTTTTTTAATACTCTTTTTTACCCCAAACAAGGCTTATTGTAATTTAGAACATAAGGGACTACTAGTTTGGATCATTTCTCATAGAAAAATGTGGGGAGTGGAGTAGTGTGTTTTTATGGTTTTTTTTAATACTCTTTTTTACCCCAAACAAGGCTTATTGTCATTTAGAACATAAGGGACTACTAGTTTGGATCATTTCTCATAGAAAAATGTGGGGAGTTGAGTAGTGTGTTTTTATGTTTTTTTAATACTCTTTTTTACTCCAAACAAGGCTTATTGTCATTTAGAACATAAGGGACTACTAGTTTGGATCATTTCTCATAGAAAAATGTGGGGAGTTGAGTAGTGTGTTTTTATGTTTTTTTAATATTCTTTTTTACTCCAAACAAGGCTTATTGTCATTTAGAACATAAGGGACTACTAGTTTGGATCATTTCTCATAGAAAAATGTGGGGAGTTGAGTAGTGTGTGTTGTTTTTTTAATACTCTTTTTTACCCCAAACAAGGCTTATTGTCATTTAGAACATAAGGGACTACTAGTTTGGATCATTTCTCATAGAAAAATGTGGGGAGTGGAGTAGTGTGTTTTTATGTTTTTTTTAATACTCTTTTTTACCCCAAACAAGGCTTATTGTCATTTAGAACATAAGGGACTACTAGTTTGGATCATTTCTCATAGAAAAATGTGGGGAGTTGAGTAGTGTGTTTTTATGTTTTTTTTTAATATTCTTTTTTACTCCAAACAAGGCTTATTGTCATTTAGAACATAAGGGACTACTAGTTTGGATCATTTCTCATAGAAAAATGTGGGGAGTTGAGTAGTGTGTGTTTTTTTTAATACTCTTTTTTACCCCAAACAAGGCTTATTGTCATTTAGAACATAAGGGACGACTAGTTTGGATCATTTCTCATAGAAAAATGTGGGGAGTTGAGTAGTGTGTGTTGTTTTTTTAATACTCTTTTTTACCCCAAACAAGGCTTATTGTCATTTAGAACATAAGGGACTACTAGTTTGGATCATTTCTCATAGAAAAATGTGGAGAGTTGAGTAGTGTGTGTTGTTTTTTTAATACTCTTTTTTACCCCAAACAAGGCTTATTATCATTTAGAACATAAGGGACTACTAGTTTGGATCATTTCTCATAGAAAAATGTGGGGAGTTGAGTAGTGTGTTTTTATGTTTATTTTTTTATATTCTTTTTTACTCCAAACAAGGCTTTTTGTCATTTAGAACATAAGGGACTACTAGTTTGGATCATTTCTCATAGAAAAATGTGGGGAGTTGAGTAGTGTGTGTTGTTTTTTTAATACTCTTTTTTACCCCAAACAAGGCTTATTGTCATTTAGAACATAAGGGACTACTAGTTTGGATCATGTCTCATAGAAAAATGTGGGGAGTTGAGTAGTGTGTGTTGTTTTTTTAATACTCTTTTTTACCCCAAACAAGGCTTATTGTCATTTAGAACATAAGGGACTACTAGTTTGGATCATTTCTCATAGAAAAATGTGGGGAGTTGAGTAGTGTGTTTTTTTGTTTTTTTTAATATTCTTTTTTACTCCAAACAAGGCTTATTATCATTTAGAACATAAGGGACTACTAGTTTGGATCATGTCTCATAGAAAAATGTGGGGAATTGAGTAGTGTGTGTTGTTTTTTTAATACTCTTTTTTACCCCAAACAAGGCTTATTGTCATTTAGAACATAAGGGACTACTAGTTTGGATCATTTCTCATAGAAAAATGTGGGGAGTTGAGTAGTGTGTGTTGTTTTTTTAATACTCTTTTTTACCCCAAACAAGGCTTATTGTAATTTAGAACATAAGGGACTACTAGTTTGGATCATTTCTCATAGAAAAATGTGGGGAGTGGAGTAGTGTGTTTTTATGGTTTTTTTTAATACTCTTTTTTACCCCAAACAAGGCTTATTGTCATTTAGAACATAAGGGACTACTAGTTTGGATCATTTCTCATAGAAAAATGTGGGGAGTTGAGTAGTGTGTTTTTATGTTTTTTTAATACTCTTTTTTACTCCAAACAAGGCTTATTGTCATTTAGAACATAAGGGACTACTAGTTTGGATCATTTCTCATAGAAAAATGTGGGGAGTTGAGTAGTGTGTTTTTATGTTTTTTTTAATATTCTTTTTTACTCCAAACAAGGCTTATTGTCATTTAGAACATAAGGGACTACTAGTTTGGATCATTTCTCATAGAAAAATGTGGGGAGTTGAGTAGTGTGTGTTGTTTTTTTAATACTCTTTTTTACCCCAAACAAGGCTTATTGTCATTTAGAACATAAGGGACTACTAGTTTGGATCATTTCTCATAGAAAAATGTGGGGAGTGGAGTAGTGTGTTTTTATGTTTTTTTTAATACTCTTTTTTACCCCAAACAAGGTTTATTGTCATTTAGAACATAAGGGACTACTAGTTTGGATCATTTCTCATAGAAAAATGTGGGGAGTTGAGTAGTGTGTTTTTATGTTTTTTTTTAATATTCTTTTTTACTCCAAACAAGGCTTATTGTCATTTAGAACATAAGGGACTACTAGTTTGGATCATTTCTCATAGAAAAATGTGGGGAGTTGAGTAGTGTGTGTTTTTTTTAATACTCTTTTTTACCCCAAACAAGGCTTATTGTCATTTAGAACATAAGGGACGACTAGTTTGGATCATTTCTCATAGAAAAATGTGGGGAGTTGAGTAGTGTGTGTTGTTTTTTTAATACTCTTTTTTACCCCAAACAAGGCTTATTGTCATTTAGAACATAAGGGACTACTAGTTTGGATCATTTCTCATAGAAAAATGTGGAGAGTTGAGTAGTGTGTGTTGTTTTTTTAATACTCTTTTTTACCCCAAACAAGGCTTATTATCATTTAGAACATAAGGGACTACTAGTTTGGATCATTTCTCATAGAAAAATGTGGGGAGTTGAGTAGTGTGTTTTTATGTTTATTTTTTTATATTCTTTTTTACTCCAAACAAGGCTTTTTGTCATTTAGAACATAAGGGACTACTAGTTTGGATCATTTCTCATAGAAAAATGTGGGGAGTTGAGTAGTGTGTGTTGTTTTTTTAATACTCTTTTTTACCCCAAACAAGGCTTATTGTCATTTAGAACATAAGGGACTACTAGTTTGGATCATGTCTCATAGAAAAATGTGGGGAGTTGAGTAGTGTGTGTTGTTTTTTTAATACTCTTTTTTACCCCAAACAAGGCTTATTGTCATTTAGAACATAAGGGACTACTAGTTTGGATCATTTCTCATAGAAAAATGTGGGGAGTTGAGTAGTGTGTTTTTTTGTTTTTTTTAATATTCTTTTTTACTCCAAACAAGGCTTATTATCATTTAGAACATAAGGGACTACTAGTTTGGATCATGTCTCATAGAAAAATGTGGGGAGTTGAGTAGTGTGTTTTTTTGTTTTTTTTAATACTCTTTTTTACTCCAAACAAGGCTTATTATCATTTAGAACATAAGGGACTACTAGTTTGGATCATGTCTCATAGAAAAATGTGGGGAATTGAGTAGTGTGTGTTGTTTTTTTAATACTCTTTTTTACCCCAAACAAGGCTTATTGTCATTTAGAACATAAGGGACTACTAGTTTGGATCATTTCTCATAGAAAAATGTGGGGAGTTGAGTAGTGTGTGTTGTTTTTTTAATACTCTTTTTTACCCCAAACAAGGCTTATTGTCATTTAGAACATAAGGGACTACTAGTTTGGATCATTTCTCATAGAAAAATGTGGGGAGTGGAGTAGTGTGTTTTTATGGGTTTTTTTTAATACTCTTTTTTACCCCAAACAAGGCTTATTGTCATTTAGAACATAAGGGACTACTAGTTTGGATCATTTCTCATAGAAAAATGTGGGGAGTTGAGTAGTGTGTTTTTATGTTTTTTTAATACTCTTTTTTACTCCAAACAAGGCTTATTGTCATTTAGAACATAAGGGACTACTAGTTTGGATCATTTCTCATAGAAAAATGTGGGGAGTTGAGTAGTGTGTTTTTATGTTTTTTTTAATATTCTTTTTTACTCCAAACAAGGCTTATTATCATTTAGAACATAAGGGACTACTAGTTTGGATCATGTCTCATAGAAAAATGTGGGGAGTTGAGTAGTGTGTTTTTTTGTTTTTTTTAATACTCTTTTTTACTCCAAACAAGGCTTATTATCATTTAGAACATAAGGGACTACTAGTTTGGATCATGTCTCATAGAAAAATGTGGGGAATTGAGTAGTGTGTGTTGTTTTTTTAATACTCTTTTTTACCCCAAACAAGGCTTATTGTCATTTAGAACATAAGGGACTACTAGTTTGGATCATTTCTCATAGAAAAATGTGGGGAGTTGAGTAGTGTGTGTTGTTTTTTTAATACTCTTTTTTACCCCAAACAAGGCTTATTGTCATTTAGAACATAAGGGACTACTAGTTTGGATCATTTCTCATAGAAAAATGTGGGGAGTGGAGTAGTGTGTTTTTATGGGTTTTTTTTTATACTCTTTTTTACCCCAAACAAGGCTTATTGTCATTTAGAACATAAGGGACTACTAGTTTGGATCATGTCTCATAGAAAAATGTGGGGAGTTGAGTAGTGTGTGTTGTTTTTTTAATACTCTTTTTTACCCCAAACAAGGCTTATTGTCATTTAGAACATAAGGGACTACTAGTTTGGATCATTTCTCATAGAAAAATGTGGGGAGTTGAGTAGTGTGTTTTTTTGTTTTTTTTAATATTCTTTTTTACTCCAAACAAGGCTTATTATCATTTAGAACATAAGGGACTACTAGTTTGGATCATGTCTCATAGAAAAATGTGGGGAGTTGAGTAGTGTGTTTTTTTGTTTTTTTTAATACTCTTTTTTACTCCAAACAAGGCTTATTATCATTTAGAACATAAGGGACTACTAGTTTGGATCATGTCTCATAGAAAAATGTGGGGAATTGAGTAGTGTGTGTTGTTTTTTTAATACTCTTTTTTACCCCAAACAAGGCTTATTGTCATTTAGAACATAAGGGACTACTAGTTTGGATCATTTCTCATAGAAAAATGTGGGGAGTTGAGTAGTGTGTGTTGTTTTTTTAATACTCTTTTTTACCCCAAACAAGGCTTATTGTCATTTAGAACATAAGGGACTACTAGTTTGGATCATTTCTCATAGAAAAATGTGGGGAGTGGAGTAGTGTGTTTTTATGGGTTTTTTTTAATACTCTTTTTTACCCCAAACAAGGCTTATTGTCATTTAGAACATAAGGGACTACTAGTTTGGATCATTTCTCATAGAAAAATGTGGGGAGTTGAGTAGTGTGTTTTTATGTTTTTTTAATACTCTTTTTTACTCCAAACAAGGCTTATTGTCATTTAGAACATAAGGGACTACTAGTTTGGATCATTTCTCATAGAAAAATGTGGGGAGTTGAGTAGTGTGTTTTTATGTTTTTTTTAATATTCTTTTTTACTCCAAACAAGGCTTATTGTCAGTTAGAACATAAGGGACTACTAGTTTGGATCATTTCTCATAGAAAAATGTGGGGAGTTGAGTAGTGTGTGTTGTTTTTTTAATACTCTTTTTTACCCCAAACAAGGCTTATTGTCATTTAGAACATAAGGGACTACTAGTTTGGATCATTTCTCATAGAAAAATGTGGGGAGTGGAGTAGTGTGTTTTTATGTTTTTTTTAATACTCTTTTTTACCCCAAACAAGGCTTATTGTCATTTAGAACATAAGGGACTACTAGTTTGGATCATTTCTCATAGAAAAATGTGGGGAGTTGAGTAGTGTGTGTTGTTTTTTTAATACTCTTTTTTACCCCAAACAAGGCTTATTGTCATTTAGAACATAAGGGACTACTAGTTTGGATCATTTCTCATAGAAAAATGTGGGGAGTTGAGTAGTGTGTTTTTATGTTTTTTTTTTTATATTCTTTTTTACTCCAAACAAGGCTTATTGTCATTTAGAACATAAGGGACTACTAGTTTGGATCATTTCTCATAGAAAAATGTGGGGAGTTGAGTAGTGTGTGTTGTTTTTAATACTCTTTTTTACCCCAAACAAGGCTTATTATCATTTAGAACATAACGGACTACTAGTTTGGATCATTTCTCATAGAAAAATGTGGGGAGTTGAGTAGTGTGTGTTGTTTTTTTAATACTCTTTTTTACCCCAAACAAGGCTTATTGTCATTTAGAACATAAGGGACTACTAGTTTGGATCATGTCTCATAGAAAAATGTGGGGAGTTGAGTAGTGTGTGTTGTTTTTTTAATACTCTTTTTTACCCCAAACAAGGCTTATTGTCATTTAGAACATAAGGGACTACTAGTTTGGATCATTTCTCATAGAAAAATGTGGGGAGTTGAGTAGTGTGTTTTTTTGTTTTTTTTAATACTCTTTTTTACTCCAAACAAGGCTTATTATCATTTAGAACATAAGGGACTACTAGTTTGGATCATGTCTCATAGAAAAATGTGGGGAATTGAGTAGTGTGTGTTGTTTTTTTAATACTCTTTTTTACCCCAAACAAGGCTTATTGTCATTTAGAACATAAGGGACTACTAGTTTGGATCATTTCTCATAGAAAAATGTGGGGAGTTGAGTAGTGTGTTTTTATGTTTTTTTTAATATTCTTTTTTACTCCAAACAAGGCTTATTGTCATTTAGAACATAAGGGACTACTAGTTTGGATCATTTCTCATAGAAAAATGTGGGGAGTGGAGTAGTGTGTTTTTATGGTTTTTTTTAATACTCTTTTTTACCCCAAACAAGGCTTATTGTCATTTAGAACATAAGGGACTACTAGTTTGGATCATTTCTCATAGAAAAATGTGGGGAGTGGAGTAGTGTGTTTTTATGTTTTTTTTAATACTCTTTTTTACCCCAAACAAGGCTTATTGTAATTTAGAACATAAGGGACTACTAGTTTGGATCATTTCTCATAGAAAAATGTGGGGAGTTGAGTAGTGTGTTTTTATGTTTTTTTTTAATATTCTTTTTTACTCCAAACAAGGCTTATTGTCATTTAGAACATAAGGGACTACTAGTTTGGATCATTTCTCATAGAAAAATGTGGGGAGTTGAGTAGTGTGTGTTTTTTTTAATACTCTTTTTTACCCCAAACAAGGCTTATTGTCATTTAGAACATAAGGGACGACTAGTTTGGATCATTTCTCATAGAAAAATGTGGGGAGTTGAGTAGTGTGTGTTGTTTTTTTAATACTCTTTTTTACCCCAAACAAGGCTTATTGTCATTTAGAACATAAGGGACTACTAGTTTGGATCATTTCTCATAGAAAAATGTGGAGAGTTGAGTAGTGTGTGTTGTTTTTTTAATACTCTTTTTTACCCCAAACAAGGCTTATTATCATTTAGAACATAAGGGACTACTAGTTTGGATCATTTCTCATAGAAAAATGTGGGGAGTTGAGTAGTGTGTTTTTATGTTTATTTTTTTATATTCTTTTTTACTCCAAACAAGGCTTTTTGTCATTTAGAACATTAGGGACTACTAGTTTGGATCATGTCTCATAGAAAAATGTGGGGAGTTGAGTAGTGTGTGTTGTTTTTTTAATACTCTTTTTTACCCCAAACAAGGCTTATTGTCATTTAGAACATAAGGGACTACTAGTTTGGATCATTTCTCATAGAAAAATGTGGGGAGTTGAGTAGTGTGTTTTTATGTTTTTTTAATACTCTTTTTTACCCCAAACAAGGCTTATTGTCATTTAGAACATAAGGGACTACTAGTTTGGATCATTTCTCATAGAAAAATGTGGGGAGATGAGTAGTGTGTTTTTATGTTTTTTTTAATATTCTTTTTTACTCCAAACAAGGCTTATTGTCATTTAGAACATAAGGGACTACTAGTTTGGATCATTTCTCATAGAAAAATGTGGGGAGTTGAGTAGTGTGTGTTGTTTTTTTAATACTCTTTTTTACCCCAAACAAGGCTTATTGTCATTTAGAACATAAGGGACTACTAGTTTGGATCATGTCTCATAGAAAAATGTGGGGAGTTGAGTAGTGTGTGTTGTTTTTTTAATACTCTTTTTTACCCCAAACAAGGCTTATTGTCATTTAGAACATAAGGGACTACTAGTTTGGATCATTTCTCATAGAAAAATGTGGGGAGTTGAGTAGTGTGTTTTTATGTTTTTTTAATACTCTTTTTTACCCCAAACAAGGCTTATTGTCATTTAGAACATAAGGGACTACTAGTTTGGATCATTTCTCATAGAAAAATGTGGGGAGTTGAGTAGTGTGTTTTTATGTTTTTTTTAATATTCTTTTTTACTCCAAACAAGGCTTATTGTCATTTAGAACATAAGGGACTACTAGTTTGGATCATTTCTCATAGAAAAATGTGGGGAGTTGAGTAGTGTGTTTTTTTGTTTTTTTTAATATTCTTTTTTACTCCAAACAAGGCTTATTATCATTTAGAACATAAGGGACTACTAGTGTGGATCATGTCTCATAGAAAAATGTGGGGAATTGAGTAGTGTGTGTTGTTTTTTTAATACTCTTTTTTACCCCAAACAAGGCTTATTGTCATTTAGAACATAAGGGACTACTAGTTTGGATCATTTCTCATAGAAAAATGTGGGGAGTTGAGTAGTGTGTGTTGTTTTTTTAATACTCTTTTTTACCCCAAACAAGGCTTATTGTCATTTAGATAATAAGGGACTACTAGTTTGGATCATTTCTCATAGAAAAATGTGGGGAGTTGAGTAGTGTGTGTTGTTTTTTTAATACTCTTTTTTTACCCCAAACAAGGCTTATTGTCATTTAGAACATAAGGGACTACTAGTTTGGATCATGTCTCATAGAAAAATGTGGGGAGTTGAGTAGTGTGTGTTGTTTTTTTAATACTCTTTTTTACCCCAAACAAGGCTTATTGTCATTTAGAACATAAGGGACTACTAGTTTGGATCATTTCTCATAGAAAAATGTGGGGAGTTGAGTAGTGTGTTTTTATGTTAATTTTTTTATATTTTTTTTTACTCCAAACAAGGCTTATTGTCATTTAGAACATAAGGGACTACTAGTTTGGATCATTTCTCATAGAAAAATGTGGGGAGTTGAGTAGTGTGTGTTGTTTTTAATACTCTTTTTTACCCCAAACAAGGCTTATTATCATTTAGAACATAAGGGACTACTAGTTTGGATCATTTCTCATAGAAAAATGTGGGGAGTTGAGTAGTGTGTGTTGTTTTTTTAATACTCTTTTTTACCCCAAACAAGGCTTATTGTCATTTAGAACATAAGGGACTACTAGTTTGGATCATGTCTCATAGAAAAATGTGGGGAGTTGAGTAGTGTGTGTTGTTTTTTTAATACTCTTTTTTACCCCAAACAAGGCTTATTGTCACTTAGAACATAAGGGACTACTAGTTTGGATCATTTCTCATAGAAAAATGTGGGCAGTTGAGTAGTGTGTTTTTATGTTTTTTTAATACTCTTTTTTACCCCAAACAAGGCTTATTGTCATTTAGAACATAAGGGACTACTAGTTTGGATCATTTCTCATAGAAAAATGTGGGGAGTTGAGTAGTGTGTTTTTTTGTTTTTTTTAATATTCTTTTTTACTCCAAACAAGGCTTATTATCATTTAGAACATAAGGGACTACTAGTGTGGATCATGTCTCATAGAAAAATGTGGGGAATTGAGTAGTGTGTGTTGTTTTTTTAATACTCTTTTTTACCCCAAACAAGGCTTATTGTCATTTAGAACATAAGGGACTACTAGTTTGGATCATTTCTCATAGAAAATGTGGGGAGTTGAGTAGTGTGTGTTGTTTTTTTAATACTCTTTTTCCCCCAAACAAGGCTTATTGTCATTTAGATAATAAGGGACTACTAGTTTGGATCATTTCTCATAGAAAAATGTGGGGAGTTGAGTAGCGTGTGTTGTTTTTTTAATACTCTTTTTTTACCCCAAACAAGGCTTATTGTCATTTAGAACATAAGGGACTACTAGTTTGGATCATTTCTCATAGAAAAATGTGGGGAGTTGAGTAGTGTGTGTGTTTTTTTAATACTCTTTTTTACCCCAAACAAGGCTTATTATCATTTAGAACATAAGGGACTACTAGTTTGGATCATTTCTCATAGAAAAATGTGGGGAGTTGAGTAGTGTGTGTTGTTTTTTTAATACTCTTTTTTACCCCAAACAAGGCTTATTGTCATTTAGATAATAAGGGACTACTAGTTTGGATCATTTCTCATAGAAAAATGTGGGGAGTTGAGTAGTGTGTGTTGTTTTTTTAATACTCTTTTTTTAATCCAAACAAGGCTTATTGTCATTTAGAACATAAGGGACTACTAGTTTGGATCATTTCTCATAGAAAAATGTGGGGAGTTGAGTAGTGTGTGTTGTTTTTAATACTCTTTTTTACCCCAAACAAGGCTTATTATCATTTAGAATATAAGGGACTACTAGTTTGGATCATTTCTCATAGAAAAATGTGGGGAGTTGAGTAGTGTGTGTGTTTTTTTTTTAAACTGACAAGTCTCTTGATTCTGTAATGATAAAGATGGTTGTTAGATTTTCTTCTGAACTTGATCAGCCTAAGGCTTTTGGTTTCAATTCAATTTCTGTCGTCATTCTCAAACGTTGTGCTCCTGAATATTCTTCTATCCTCTCAAAATTATTCAATCTCTGCTTATCAAAATCATATTTGCCTTCTTGTTGGAAAGAGTCCTCTGTTGTCCCTATCTTTAGAAATGCTGGTGTTACTCTCTACTCTCTTATGAACCAAGATTTTGAAAGATTAGTCAATTGCAAGCTTGTTGATTTTCTGGAAAATCTGTACCTCTTTAGTGATGTTCAGTATGGATTTCGTGGTTTTCGTTCACCTGCTGATATTTTAACTATTCTAACCAAACAGATCTGTCGGTTTATGTATAATTCAAGAGAGGGTAGGGTCATCGTACTTAACATTTCAAGTCTTTGACAAAGTGTGGCATTCTGGTCTTCTACATAAACCAGAGTTATGGAATTTGTGGTAAGGTTCTTGACATCATCAGATCTTTTCTTTCTAATCGAAGATTGCGAATACCTCTGGATGGTATCTCTTTCTTCTTTCTTCATTCTCTTTTCTTATCAATGCAGCTGTTCCTTAGAGTGCTATTCTTCATCTGTTTCTTCTCAATATCAATAATCTTCCAGAGAATATTGTTAAAAAATTTAATATCTTTGCTGATGATACCACTCTCTATTCTGGCATTCCTTCTCGCCCATCTTCCACAGATCAGTTGAAATATGTAGCTTATCTATATCAATGATCTTCCATATATTGCAGTTATATCTCGTAGGATTAGTGAATCTCTCGATAAAGGCTTCCTTTCTAGGGCAATTGCTCTTGACATATCAAAGGCCTTCGATAAGGTATGGCATAAGGGCCTACTTCACAAGATTTCCAGCTAGGGTATAACTGGAAATGTTTTCTCAATCATTAAATCATTTCTCTCTGATAAGCTTATAAGAGTAGTGGCTGATGGGCAGAAATCAGAGGCCCTCAACATTAATGCTGGAGTCCTGATTAAAGTTTGGACGGTGTCTCTTCATTCTCTTTTCCAGTCAATGTTCCACAGGACTCTATTTTAAGCCCAACTATGTTTCTTCTCTATATCAATTATCTCCCATACATAAACTTCAGAGTTATGGAATTTGTGGTAAGGTTCTTGACATCATCAGATCTTTTCTTTCTAATCGAAGATTGTGAATAACTCTGGATGGTATCTCTTTCTTCTTTCTTCATTCTCTTTTCTTATCAATGCAGCTGTTCCTTAGAGTTCTATTCTATGCCAAACACTGTTTTTTACAATGTTAAAACAATCTACAATGAAAAAAAATCCTATAATGACAAAATTAAAAAAATCCTACAATGAAAAAAAAAATCCTACAATGATAAAAAACAATTTTACAATGAAAAACAAATATTAAAAAATATAAAAAAATTCTACAATGAAGAAAAAATCCTACAATGACAAAATAAAAAATTCTGCAATGAAATAAAATCCTAAAATTAAAAAATATAAAAAAATTCTACAATGATAAAAAAATCTTACAATAAAAAAAATGTTCTACAATGAAAAAATCCCACAATGACAAAATAAAAACAATTCTACAATAAAATAAAATCCTACAATAACAAAACAAAAAACAATTTTACAATGGAAAAAAATCCTACAATATAAAACATCCTACACTGACAAAATAAAAACAATTCTTCAAAAAAATTCTACAATGAACGAAAATCCTACAATGACAAAATAAAAAAAATTCTCCAAAGATCAAAACTCATACAATGAAATTAAATCTTACAATGACAGAATAAAAACAATTCTACGATGATAAAATAATCTTATAATGGAAAAGAAATCGTTCAATGACAAAATAAAAATAATCCTACAATGATAAAAAACAATACTATAATGAAAATATATATTACAATGATAAAAACAATTCTACAATGAAAAATAAAATCCTACAATGACAAAATAAAAACAATTTGGCAATGACAAAATAAAAAAATTCTACTATGATAAAAAAAAACCTATAATGAAAAATAAAATCCTACAATGACAAAATAAAAAATTCGACAATGACAAAATAAAAAATCCTACAATGACAAAATAAAAAATTCGACAATGACAAAATAAAAAAATTCTATAATGATAAAAACCCCTACAATGAAAAATAAAATCCTACAATGACAAAATAAAAACAATTCGACAATGACAAAATAAAAAAAATTCTATTATGATAAAAAAACCTATAATGAAAAATAAAATCCTACAATGACAAAATAAAAAACAATTCTACAATGACAAAATAAAAAAATTCTATAATGATAAAAACCCCTACAATGAAAAATAAAAATCCTACAATGACAAAATAAAAACAATTCGACAATGACAAAAAACATTCTACTATAATAAAACCCCCTATAATGAAAAATATAATCCTACAATGACAAAATAAAAAACAATTCTACAATGACTAAATAAAAAAAAGTCTACAATGATAAAAAACCCTACAATGAAAAATAAAATCCTACAATGACAAAATAAAAACAATTCAACAATGACAAAATAAAAAACAATTCTACAATGACTAAATAAAAAAAATTCTACAATGATAAAAACCCCTACAATGAAAAATAAAAATCCTACGATGACAAAATAAAAACAATTCGACAATGACAAAATAAAAACAATTCGACAATAAAAAAAAATGCCTACAACGAATAAAAAGAAATCCCACAATGACAAAATAAAAAAAACAATGAAAACAAAAATACAATAACAAAAAAAACTCTACAATGAAAAGAAAATCCTACAATGAAAAAGCATCCTACAGTGACAAAAAAAAAAACAATCTGGCAATTAGAAAAAAAAAATCAACATAAAATGAAGGACAGAAAGATAAAAACAAAAGCAAAAAAAAAACACTAATAAAAAAAAACAGCATATAAAGTAGATAACAAATATATACTAAAATATTAACATCATGAACGAAGAAAATATCGATTCTATTTATAACATTGAGATTTTATCAAATAAAACGAGCTATATTGTTGATGGAGATTAACATGACAACAAAAAGGCTTTAATAATACTTGTTGTTAAGCAGAAAAATGTCATAAAAACGAGGAGGGACAGGGGAGGAGGTTATAAATTGGATATCATCACTCATTAAAAACAATGTTGTTGAAGGCCGATATATATATATATATATATATATATATATATATATATATATATATATATATATATATATATATATATATATATATATTTAAAGTGATAGTTGTGTAGTTCCAACGAGAGAAAAAAAATGTATATTTAAAAGAGTGTAGCCATCAACAATTGTGTTGTTTTTTTTTAGCCTTTTATCATATTTTTATTTTAAAATATTTTTATAACGCGTTTCAAGCTTAGGTTCGCTCTCTTCAGATATTTTCGTAAAAATTTTTTTTTTTTTAAATGGGAGTTTGAAATGTTATTTTTACATCTGCTGATACTAAATGTGTTTTTCAGAGTGGCGTGGTCTCAGACATTCTGTCCCCAACAGTAAGTGTTGATAATGTCCGGTCAGAGTTAAGTTCAAAGAGGGGGCTTTTGGTCCATTTGGTGAAGGGTTTTATGGTTTTTTTATGACTTTCTTTCTCCATGTATAGCACACACTTACACACAATCACACATACATACATATACATACATGTACATATACACATGCACACGCATATATATATATATATATATATATATATATATATATATATATATATATATATATATTCACTAGTGGATTACCAAAAAAGGATAAGGGTTAAATAGATGATTACTTTTTCAATTGAAATATTAAGAACTATAGGGTTAGTGTTATTGATAGGGTTACATAGATTAAATGTTATTTTTGTCATTAAGGGCATTAGGGTTAGAGATAAGGATTAAATATATGATTTTTTTTTTTTTCAGATTTCAAAAATTAAGAACCTTAGGCTTGGGGTTAGGGATACAGGTTAAATAAATAAAATGTCTTTTTTTTCCAGTTGGATGATTAAGAAACTTAGGGTTAAGGATAGAATTAAATAGATAAAATGCCTTTTTTTTCTGTTGAAAGTTTAAGAACCTTATGGTTCCGGTTAGGAATTAAGTTTAAATAAATGAAATGTTTTCTTTTTGGTTTTCAGGTGAAAAATGAAGAAGCTTAGGGTTAGGGTTAAATTGAATAAATAAAGTGTTTTTTTTTTTGTTTTTTTGCTGTTGTTTTTTTTGGGGGGCGGGGGGGTCAGTTGAAAGATAAAGAACCTTAGAGTTAGGGATAGGATTACATAGATAAAATGTTTGTTTTTTTTTTGTTTTTTTCTGTTACCGAGGTCACCAAAAACGATCATGTACATGTATAAAAGCCAAATACGCTTCAAAACATGGTGGGCCATGCCCTTTTTTTATCCCTGCAACCTCTTTTCCACAGAAGTGACATTGTGAGCTCATCTCTGTTTTACCATTATTTTCACAGCAAGTGCTTATCTGAGCTTCATTCAATGGTTCACCTGCCACCATTAAACACTCACAAAAAAGTACTCGTCAAGCTACGACCAGTGCCAACAAGTTCCCCAACTCTTTTTTCAGTGCCCAAATCTAAACTCAAATTCTATGAACAAAGTTTCTTTCTTAGAACTGCCTGCTTGTGGAACTCTGTTTCACTAGCTGCTTTCCAGCTGATGACAACATGGTCGTCTTCAGGTCTAATGTAAACAAGTTCTTTTTATCCCGTCCCCTTAAATAATCGAGTTATACCCAATTTCCACCAAAAGCTATCACTAAGCTGTTTTCGCACCAACCACCTTCGACTCATTAACACTTATCCTCGAGTGGCTTTTGGCTTTTGATAAGTGGTGACTCCTCTTAAAAAAAAAAAAAAGACTGAAAGATGAAGAAAGATGAAGAACCTGCTTTTCATGAGCCCAGGGTTATCATTTTTACTTAAATGATTCAAATCTTCCTATGGTTGCAGTTTCTTTAATGTTGTACACAGCCTTGATATTTAGATCTCTTTTCCTCATAGGTGTGCCTCAGGTGATTAGCATTAAAGTAATCTCTTCTGAAAGGACAAGAAGGTAAAGCCTGGGAGTGTGCGCTTCCTAAAATTGTTTAGGATCGTACCTCAAAAAACAAAGAACAACTCAGCTGAGCAATGATCTAATACTGAGCCCCCATTCAATGCTCATTCATTTGTTTTTAGCGAAGCGACAGAGCAATAATCATATGGATATGATATATCAGGTGGGCTCTCTCTACCATGCTAGAAAATTACTCATACCTCGGAGTATCCTATACCTCTACAAAGCCATCATTTGCTCATGTATGGAGTACTGTTTCTTCATCTGCCACTTGTCTTTCACTCTTAGACACGGTCCTAAAAAGAAGCATCACTGTAATAGATCCCACACTATCAGCCAAACTCCAAACCCTGTCTCATCGCTGCAATGTTGCATCTCTGTGCTTGTTTTACAAGTATTTTAATGAAAAGTGCTCTGACGAACTCAGAGCACTTGTTCCCCTCGATGTAAATTCCTCTGACTAACTCGGCAAACAGCAAAATCCCACCCCTACATTGTAGAGATCCATAGATGTTGGAAAGCTTATTACTCTAATAGTCCCCCCCCCTCAAGCTGGTTGACTTTGGAATTCCTTCCCGGTTTCCTGCTTCCCTGACTGTACCGATATGCAGAAGTTCAAGTGCAATGTGAACAGACATCTTGCTGCTGAACTCCTTACAATGTGCCCTTATAGATATAATCCCAAATAGTAGGCCTTTATGTATTGTTTCTTGTTTCAGGTGAATAAGAGTAAAAGAGAAAAAAACATGGATTCGATCAAAACTTAATGAATCCTACTGATCAGTCGGCTAATTTATTTTTTTAATTTAATTTTGTTTTACAAGAGTGTCACCATGTATCAAGGCCCAAAAGCCACTCAAGGATAGACATTAAATAAGTATCAGGTAGACAGTGAGACAACAGCATAATGTTCGGTAGTGTTGGAAATTGGATAGTATTTGATTATTTAAGAAAATGGCTCAACAAGAATTTGTTTACATTGGGCTTGAAAACAGTTGTGTTGTAGTCAGTTGCAAACCAGGCCAGTGGAACAGAGCTTGGTTGCAAACTATGAACAAGAAAATTAGACAGTAACAAAACCCAAGGGTCCTGCAGCTTTACCCTTCTTCATCTTTTTCGCAGCTTCTTGTATCATTTTTTCTCAGTTCTTATGGCTGGACGAGATACTACTTCTGCAACTTCCAGACTTTTCTGCCCCATGAAAACTCTGCATTCCACAATTTTACTAATATCAGCGCCACTGCCTTTTTAGTCACGTGCAAGCGACTCTATAAGTCACTCAATCGGTTAGTCTGACTGTCGGCCGGTCTGTCGGTCTGTCCGTAACACTTTTGTGCTTGGCCTTTTTGGTTAAGATCAAAGGTCTGTTGTTAATAGATGATGTTCTTAGCTTTTTAAGCTTTTTCTTGGTCTTTTGGCCAAGATCAAATTTGTTTTCTCTTTTTTTTTTCATGTCCTTCAACACAAATGAAATTTTATTAATATTGTTAACTTTTTTGTATTTTTTGATATTATCAAAAGAAAAAGAAAAAAAGAGGAGGAAAAAGAGGAAAAAAATTATTTTAAATTGGGTTTAAGTAGGAAGACCCCCCCTTCCTACCACCAACACATAAATACAAATTTAAAGGGGTAACCATGATTAAAGATGCTGGCTGAGAGAAAAATCATTTAAAATTTCCAATAGAGACGAGATGGATCAACCAACATCACCATCCCCCCTTCTTTTTGAGTTGGCCTTGTGCCTAAGTTTTTTGTTCATTTTCCCTATTGTATTTTTTCCTGGGAATAAAAAGTTTAATATCTCAAAGTGTAGTATCTGTTCCGGCAGATACTGCAAGCAAAGACCATATGTGGAAGAAACCCCACATATAAGACCTTGGTCAATGTAGGGGCAGCCCTTCATACCAATTGTCACTATCCAGCTCCCCTACTCCCTGGAGAACTGGTCCCCATTTTCCCTTCACTCCTCACATTAAAAATCAGCCTTGTGCCTAATTTGCTCGGTGGGGGAGCAAATAAATATCAACCCCACATATCAGACCTTGATCAATGTAGGGGCAACCCTTCATACCAATTGTCACTATCCAGCTCCCCTACTCTCCGGGGAGTTGGTCCCCATTTCCCCTTCACTCCTCACATTAAAAATCGGCCTTGTGCCTAATTTTCTCGGTGGGGGAGCAAATAAATACCCTTTTCTTGGTCTTTTGGCCAAGATCAAAGTGTAGTATCTGTTCCGGCAGATGCTGCAAAGTGGGGGCAACCTCACATATCAGACCTTGTTCAATGTAGGGGCAATCCTTCATACCAATTGTCACTATCCAACTCCCCTACTCCCCAGGGAATTGATCCCCATTTCCCCTTCACTCATCACATTAAAAATAGGCCTTGTGCCTAATTTTCTCGGTGGGGGAGAAAATGAATACCCTTTTCTTGGCCTTTTGGCCAAGATCAAAGTGTAGTATCTATTCTCCCAGTTACCCCATTTTTGATTTTTCTCAAAGGGCTCTGCCACTTGACCCCCAGGTTAAGTTCAAGGTGTCACTTTTGTCACTTTCGTGACGTACTAACTTTTGTTAGTGGGACCGACCTCCTTTTTGGGGAGTCAGGACCCGCTTTGCTCCCCCCCGGACCGACGCCATTGCGTGGTAGTCTGGACCCGAAACTGATCTCTTCTTTGGGAGTTTGCTGTTTTCGGGACCGACAACACTTTCTTTGGTAGACGCGACCTGGTCGGGTTAGCTTTAGTTTGTTGGATATTTCGTTTCCTCCTCTCCTGTGAGGTTGAAATGATCGATTCTCTTCTCTCTTAATTGCCTGAGCAGCACTCTGACCTGCCAGGCCCAAACTTTGTCTTCCTTCGCTGCTCTCCCAGTCGATTGAGGAGACTGGGTTAACTTTCTCGCTTCCTTGGGGTTGTTTTTCGGTAGGGTGACATGGGTAGGGCGGGTGTTTCATTTCTGCTCCCCTCTCTGGGCAGAGATGTCTATCCCCTCTCTCAATTGTGACACGGCACTCTGACCCGCTAGCACCCACTGCGTCTTCATTCGCTGCTCTCCCCCCCCCCTTGTGGGGGGATCTGAGCTGACTTATCCGACATCCCCGTGAGGGGAGGTCAAACCACTTTTTCTTCTGAACTCACCCACTCCCCTCCACCCCCCCCCCATTTCCCTGCTTTTTCTTTTCTCCCCCACTACACTTTGGTTCACGTCGGTGGCTGGTGCAGTTTTCTCCGCACAATGCCAGAAAAAAGGGCTATACCACCCCAGATGCGCCACATCGCCCCACTCAAGTACTCCCCATCGGAGGGAGCACCTCCTACAAAGGGATGAAGAGGAGGAGGGCCAGGATTGGACCGGAGCCCACGGCGACCCAGGCAGCGCCAACACCAGGAGGGCAACCAACCTAGCCACCAGCTCCCCATGAGGGCCACTCCCCAGACCAGGGAGTCAAAGAAGCGGCTGACGAGGGAACGAGGCTCAAACTCGGTGGTACACACCCAGCGACACTGGTTCCACCTCAATCCTTGTCGGTCGGAGCACTCCCACTCAGGCTCCCCAAGAGGACCAAATTGAAACGGAAGACACCAGAAAAACGACTGACGAGGGAACGAGGCACCTGGCAGGTGGTACACACCTAGCGACACTTGTTCCACCTCAATCTTCGCCGGCTGGAGAAGACCTCACCACTCCCGCTCCCCAAGAAGACAACCTCCTGGCAGAAGAGCAAAGAGAAGCTGGAGATGAGGAGACCAAAGACGATACTGATGGACCACAGCCTGTGGCATCACTGGTCTCCCAACCCCTTTCCGGTCACCAAACACCAGCTCTCCAAGAGGACATATCCCCGACACCAGAAATGGAGGAAGATGAGGATGGTGTTGCCCGCAGAACCAGAGTTCTGTTCAGAGACACTCTAGCATTGCTCAAGATTCTCGGGAGGGGGGGATGAATACAGGGCACCTTCACCGCCCAAAGCCTACCAAAACATGCCAACTCCACCCAAAGTCCCAAAAGGCAACCCTCCGACGACCAAGCCTGCAGAGAAGAAACCCACTCCACAGTCCCCAGGCAAAACCAAGGGAGGGGGCCAGAGTTTGGGCCACAACCAGTGTACGACACCCCAGGAAGACTGGCCAAGCCTAACTCCAAACAAGGCAACTAAACAGCAGCAGCAGACGCAGCAGCAGAAAAAGAAAGAAACAATGACCACTCCTCGCCCCGGTCCGTCCAACGCCAAATAGGATGGAACAGTAACATGGGGCCCACAGAACCAGGAGCAGATGACACCTGAAGAGTACAGGGAGCTCTTCAACTCCACTTACAAGACCGTCACGGATGGGATTAACATCCAACCCCTTCCGGGACAAATCGAAGAGCTGGAGAAGAAAGTTCACTCCCTGGTCACCTCCGACCTTAAGATCAGGAGCTTAGCAGGTGTCAATAAAGACACCATGGCCGAACTTCTCATCGGTCTGAACATACCGGTCAGCTACATATACACGAGAAGTTTCGTCATGTGGGACATCCTTCTCCCCAGTCAAGAAGAGGCAAAAAGACTGGCCAAGACCGACCTCAGAACCAGAAATATTCAGCTCCAGCTGGTATATTTGAATAAAAGAATCGCCTCGGTCTCAGTCTTAAATGTCCCATGCTACATGACCGGAAAGGAGCTCGGGGCCATAATGAGCCAGTTCTGTGATGTGGAAGTTGTCGTTCCATCCCCGCGGTCAACGCAACGTGATGACCGGGGATTACAAAGTCTGAATGGTCCTGGAAAAAGTCGAATTCGACACTCTTCTGACCATGCTGAAGTTTGGGGGCTGGACCATGACACTGATCATGCAGGGGAGAAGGCCGCACTACTTGCACTGTCAGCAAATGGGACACATGGCAAAGACTGTCCCAAAAAACAACCAGCCAGCCTCGGGAAAAGCCCCCACCAAAGCACTGGCATAAACTCCAGCAGAAGCCTAAGCCTCAACACAAATCACAGCCCCAGCCGCAGTAAACGCTGGTCCAGTAGCAGAAGAGGTTGGGTGACGGTCACTAAAAAAGGCAGAGCCAACAAAAACCTGCCCAAGCCAATAGTGACCAAAACCCAACCCGACATCACACTGATGGACACGCAGGCATCCTCTTCCTCAAACAAAAGGAAGCTCCAAGATTCCGAGGAAGACATCATGTTGAACAGAGTAGAGGCAACCACAGACGCAGAGGAAGCAGCTATAGCAACATTCACCAAAAAAGACGAGCAAGAGTAGGAAGAGCAGGAAGACTAAAGGAGACACCCCCACCCACAAAGACAATAGTAAAACAGAAGCTGAACTCCTCACACCCCCACCCCCAATCAGCCAATAGAACTAACCCCCTCCAGCCCAAGCTCCCCCAGAACAGTTTCACGTAACCCATCCCCGGATAGGATAGACACTAACCCCCAAAAACCTACACCCCAAACTCCTGTCACTCCTACCCCCACTCTTCCTTCTCCCGCCCAAGGAAATCCGCACAGAGCAGACAAAAAACTTCCTTTCCTACCAGGGGAAAGGATTTGCGAACTGGACCCTCTGCAATCAATACCTGACCTCAAAGGGCAGCAGAAGGTCCAGTACAACAAATTGAGAAACTTTGTGTATGTCGGCGGCGACAACATCATCGACCCAACCAAATTGAAGAACGTTCCCTTGTTGACCACTTGATCGAACCAGACCAGAGCTATGCTGTGAAGGGGAGATCGATACAGGACAATCTTCATTATATCCCCATGATCATAGAGGGGACAGAAGACGACGCTGAGGCCGCACTGATCAGTTTGCATCAGTCCAAGGCTTTTGATAGGATGGACCATCGGTTCTTAGGATCTGTGCTAGAGGCCGCCAGATTTAATCCGGACTTCTGCAAGTGGATCTTTGTACTGTATGACAGGCTGACGGTAGCGGTGCAAATCAACGGTAAGCTGTCGGAGTCATTCGCTATCTCTCGGTCGGTGCGACAGGGTTGTCCACTGTCGCCTCTGTTGTACGTCCTGGCGTTGGAACCCCTCCTTCGCAAGTTAAGGGACAAGGCGACTACACCAGTCCTGTGCAGGATATCTCTCCCTGGAGGCACACGAGCCAGGGTTTCCGCGTTTGCCAATAATGTCACTGTGTTCATGTCTTGCCCCACGGACATTCAAGTGGTCACCGAGGCGCTCGCTCGATATGAAGAAGTTACAGGGGCCGTCTTCAATCGCAGTAAGTCGATGGGTCTGTGGTGGGGTGCTTGGACTGGAGTAAATTTGCTTCCGGGCATCTTCAGTTGGACCGATGGCCCGGTCCGGCTCCTTGGTGTGTGGTTCAGACCAGGTCTCTAGCTGGAGAAAAACTGGTCGGAAGTAGAGACCAAGGTAAAATCCACTGTCAAGACTTGGGTTCGAAGGAAATTGTCCTTGAAGGTCAGGCAGAGGCATGTGCTACATACGTCTTCCCACTCATCTTTTACCGTCTGTCTGTACTTCCCCTACCTGCAAAACGACGAATCAGCTTACAGGAGCACCTCGACTCACTCTTGTGGAACGAGGGTAAGCATTAAGTTTGCAGAGATGTCTGTGTTCGAAATCCGAGCAAGGGAGGTTTGGGACAGTCCGATCTTCTGCGTCACAAGCACGCGGAAAGGTTGTCCTTCCTGAGCCGTTCACCGTACGTAGATGTTCCATGGGTCACTGCAGCTGGAAGCTCGTTTTCCAATCTCACACCCAACCCCTCAGTAGAAGCTCGGCGGAGACCGAGGGAGGAACAAACATTCTACACCGAATGCTGGTCCGCACTTAGAGCGGTGCTGGGGACCAGTGTCCTCGAACAGTCTAGAAACAGGCTTCATTGGGAGCTAGTGGGGCATAGCAAAAAGGAACTGATAGTAAAGCAGATGAGGATGTCGTTGGAGGAGGTTCGCTCCCAGTGGAGTTGGGCGCCGGGACGGGACTTTCTTACCAACTCAGAATTTTCCCTCACCTGGCGACTTTCCCGGAACGCACTGCCCCTCTTTGATGAACTCCACTTGCACAAAGAAGAGACCCGGGTTTATTGCCTGTGCTGCAATTTAGATATGAAGGAAATAGTTGGTCATGCTTTTTTCCACTGCAACAGGCTTAAGATACTCCTAGGGTACGTCAACAAGGTAACGGTTCGCATCGATGCCAAGTGCCTGTTTAAACTTGACGAGTCTTATTTTGTGGAGAACATTGATCCGGCGCTGCCTAGGGAGAAAAGAATGTTTTTTCTGGCGATCCTAGTAGTAGCGAGAATGGTCATATGGATCACATGCTTCAAGCGAGTCCGCGAAGGGATATCTGTTCCGGATCGGGATCTGATCGTCTACTTTAAACATCTGCTTAAAGTAAAGATCAGATGCGATTGGAAGAGATTGCCTTGAGTAGTCTTTGACAGGAGGTGGGTGCATGACACTAGCTTGTGCATCTGACGAGGCGCCAATTTTGAATTTGTGTTACCACCATAGGCATGGCACATGTGGTACTGGGTCCCACGGAACCCATCCCGCCAGGTTAGCAATAGAAAATTAAAGAGACTCTTGACTGGTGGCACAAATGAGGCCTGGTCCCCCGATTGTTTGTTTTGGCACTAGAGAACCTTTCGAGGCTACCCTACCATTACTCCTCTTTCGGTACCCCGGAAAACAGTAGGCGATCTAACTACTTAGATTAGCTCAGGGAGGGACCTTGCTAACAATGCACTAGACATTTTTATTTGATCATTTTTTCTAGGTTGTTTTTCCCACTCCCCAACACAAAGTATTTGTTACCAAATTAAGAACTTTTATTTTTCCAATGAATTGAACTTGTTTCACACACACACACACACACATACACATTTATGTTTAAAAAATAAATAAATAAAAAATGCCCCCCCCCACACACACACACAGAAATTGTAAATATATGCTTTTGGCTAAAACGCTGGGAATTAATTAGTTAGCTTTAGATTCCACAGAGTGAATGAGGTATTGTGGTAAATGTTGCCAGTCAAGAGTAAAGTCGCTAAAGACTCCAATTTTGACTTTAGTTACAAAGACCCTGCAACACTCCCCTCCCCAGATCTTATAGAGCCTTGTGCCTAAATTTGCTTTGTCTTTTGGAGATTTTACTTTATAAATTTTTAAATTTTATATTGAAATTTTTTAATTGTAATTTTTTCTTTAAACAGAATAAATTAAATATGAAGATCAAAGTGTAATATCTGTTCCGGCAAATACTACAAGCAAAGACCATATGTGGGAGCAACCCCACGTATAAGACCTTGGTCAATGTAAGGGCAACACTTCATACCAACTGTCACTATCCAGCTCCCCTACTCCTCTGGGAGTTGGTCCCCATTTCCCCCTCATTCCTCACGTTAAAAATAGGCCTTGTGCCTAATTTTCTCGGTGGGGGAGTAAATAAATACCCTTTTCTTGGCCTTTTGGCCAAGATGAAAGTGTAGTATCTGTTCTTACTACATGCTGTACTTATGCTTATAACTTTGTGATATAAAGTGGGAGATCACTTTTCTGTATTAATTTAATGTAAAATGATCACCCACTTTACAACCAGTCCGTCTCAAAGCCATTCAAGATCATTTAAGTTGTTTTTGAAGGATTCCAGTTGTTTTTGAAGGATTTCAGTTATTTTTTAAGCATTCAAGTCATTTTTAAGGTTATTCAATTCATCCTTAAATTCATTAAAGTCATTCTAAGTCATTTACTTTTTATTTATTTAAGTCATTTCAGCCCATTTTTTGGTCATTTTAGTTTATCTTTAAGAATTTCATGTCAATCCTACATTCACGCATTCATTCATTACATGAGAGCATGCGACTAATGGCTATTGGCCTTGTTTGTGTGTTGGCAAAAATTGAAAGGGAGAATATTGTTATTATTATTGTTCCCTATTTACTTCCCCTTCCTCACAAGGGCAGAGTTAGACACAAGGTAGGTTTTTAATGTAGGAAAAATCCATCTTTCTTAAAAGGGGCACTCTGGAAAATTAAAAATACCTCATTCTAGAAGAATTTCTTCTCACTGACCTAAGAGCTGGATTGGAACAATACGATCTCCGCACAAGATTTTTACCTACATTAAAAAAAATATTTATTATACCTATATCTATTTTCTTCAATTAAAATTTTCCTTGTATTAAAAATCGATCATGTAGCAAAAAAAAAACAACAAAAAAACAAAAGAACCCCTTCTCCATAAAACTCGTTTTTATTTTAATAAAAATGGATACCAAAATAAATCTATAACTATGTATCTATTATATAAAAGGAACTTTGTGTGTGTGTGTGTGTGTGTGTGTGTGTGTGTGTGTGTGTGTGTGTGTGTGTGTGTGTGTGTGTGTGTGTGTGTGTGTGAGAGGGAGAGAGATAGAGAGTTTCCTATAGACTCAAAAACGGCTGGGCCGATTTTTATGAGATTTCACATGAAGGTGATTTTTATTAGATTTCACTTTACATGCCTGGTGGTGTTCTTAGATAGGTTTTGTATCGGAATGTCTTCAATAACTATCGATAATCAATAATCGAAATAATTTGATGAAAAAAAGAACAGGCGATGTTGACCAAAGTTAACACCTTACACATCCCTACATCGCAAGTGCATTTATTATCACACAAGCAGCAAAAATAGCCTTCTTAGTGACACACAATATGGTTTCCGTTCTGCTAGATCTACAGCAGATGTGCTTACAGTTATATTTCATAGGATTAGCGAATCTCTCGACGGAGGCAACTTTCTAGGGCAATTGCTCTTGACATATCTAAGACCTTTGATAGGGTATGGCATAAAGGTTTACTTCATAAGATCTCTAGCTATGGTATAGCTGGAAATGTCTTCTCAATTATTAAATGATTTCTTTCTGACAGGTTCATAAGAGTAGTAGTTGATGGGCAAAATTCAGAAGCTCACAGTATTAATGTTGGAGTACCTCAGGGGTTCATCCTGGGCCCAACTGGGCCCAATTATCTTCCAAATCACATCCTTACATCATTTGTAGACATTTATGCTGATGACACTACCATTTATGGTAGCACATCTAAGTCAGTAAACGACCAAGTTCTCTCCGATTCTCTCTCCTCTGATCTTGAGCATGTGGTACAATGGGGAAAGGAGTGGCTGGTTACTTTTAATGCATCTAAAACCAAGCTTCTCTCTTTAAATCATCAATGTTCTGATCCCCATTTGGCATCAGTTGAAATGAATGACTCTCGTCTTGAGGAGGCCTCAAGTTTTGACAAGCTTCTGGGCTTGACCTTTACTCCTAATCTTAAATGGAACATGTACATACAATCTGTTGCCAAGGCCGCTGGAAAAATGGTGGGATCCTTCTAGATATCTCACTGCTGATGCAATTCTCTATCTATATAAGATCCAGGTACGTCCAAGGATGGAATACTGTTGCCACATCTGGGCAGGAGCTGCTAGAAAGGACTTGTCCTGCCTTGATAGAGTTCAAAATAGACTTTGTAGCGTCGTAGGAGATATCCTTTTCTCTTTCCTGCAACCTCTATCTCACAGAAGAGATGTTGCGAGTTTGTCTCTGATGTATCGTTATTTCCATGAAAAGTGTTCGACTGAGCTCCAATCTATGGTCCCTCCCTCGCCAAACTTTCACAAGAAACACTCGTCTAGCTGAAAACACTATCAATAATTCCCCCCACTCTTTATCTGTGCCTAAACCTAAACGTAGATTCCATGAACAAAGCTTCTTTCTTAGAACTGCAAACCTGTGGAATTGTCTTCCGTTTTCCTGCTTTCCAGTTGCCTTCAAGTCTAACGTAAACAAGTTCTTGATGAGCCGTCCCACTTGTTAACAAATTTACTGAATTTCCATTACTAACGATTACTATATTATCCAATTTCTACTGTATACTCTTTAACTCTTATCCTCGAGTGGCCTCTTGGCCTTGATAAGTAGTGATGCTTATGTAAAAAAAAAAAGAAGGGCCTGATATATAAAATCAACAGTAGGTTCTTTGATATGTCAGAGATGCGTTCGAAATAAATGCGTCTGTTAAAGCAAAATTGCACCATGACACTAGACTTTTTCATTTTAAACTTAAATTCAAGCCATTATCACCGCACAAGCAGTAAGGCCAGGCATATAAAATCAACAGTAGGTTCTTTGATATGACAGGGGTGCGTTCGAAATGAATGTTTCTGTTTAGAGCACAATTGAAGCATAATACTTGACTTTTACAGTTTAAACTTTAATTCAAACTTTATATAAAAAATAATTTCATAAAATAAATAGTAGATTCTCAACAGTGCAATATAAACTATAATATATTGTGGACTAAATCACTACCAGAGGCATCTGAAGCTTCCTCCTGATGCACTATGATGGATCTTCAACTAGAGTAGGCAATCAATCGATTTGATTGAAAAATGGGCAATTTCACCGATTTTGATGACAATAAAAACATGGGAGTTTGGAACATTAGTTGATCAGCATTCAGTCCTAGACAACGCTGGGTCTCCCTGCTAGTATTTAATATAACTCCCCACCATTTTTTAGAATATAAAAATCTCCTTCAATCTCAAGAAACAATAGATGCCCCTGTAATGGTAGCTGCGTGCATAATTGTGAGGCAAGGGTTGCGCAATCCCAACCACACCTCTCCTGAATCGGCACTGTTTGAGTCCAGTGACAAGGAGAAATGCTAGATGACTGCAAACAATGCCGAGATAAGCGGAGAGTACATACAGCACCTGGAATTCACAAATGGTTATTCATTTTAGTACTGACCATTTTCAATCGCATGTATATTCCCAGTAGGGGAGATGACGTTAGGCTTTTTGTAACTCTTGCAGGAAGGTGTCACCGTATCCCTACATACAGCAACCGGTATCCCCAAATTGGTCACCCATCTGGTACTGACCAGGCTCAACGTTGCTTAACTAACAGAAATAAATCTTTTCTTATATAAAAAATCTACCTTTTGATGAAAAAACAACATTATTACTCGTTTGTTTACAAATATCATGTACCTTGAAAACTCAACCACTGTCGATCCCAAAGACAGCTTTGCTTATTTTGTGGTGTCCTTAAAACCTAATTTTTTTTTTTAATAATATTTGTCCCTACCCGGCGTAGCTCGGGATACAGCAAAGTTCTTTCAGTTTTAAATCTCTATTTTTATTTATTTTTTTTTTTTTGTTGCACATTTTAAAACTAAAGATAATATTTTTAAAAGATAGGCACAAGAAAAGGACATATACTGCACCTTGATCTTATTCCTAGATTTTAATATCAACTCATTTGTTTTATCATTAAATGGTAGATTACTACTGTTTTATGCACTCATTAACATGTTCTTTTTTTTTTTTTATCTTAATCCAAGTTATAACCTTTGAGTTCTAGGATTAGCGAGGATCAGCAAGGATGCTTTTCTGTTTTATTCATCTAAATTGGAAGCGAAAAGCTCTAATCTCTTGCGTTTTTGTCTTCCTTTTTTTTTTTTTACATTTTTTTTTCATTCTTGTTCTTTCTAATTTTTTTTTTTAAATAAATTTCTTTTTCTTTATTTTCCTCCCATTTATTTTCTCATTCATATTTTTCAGTTTTCTATTTTTATTTTAAGATGGGCAACAATAACATTTAACATTTGATTGCAATTTAATTTTTTTTTTTTTTTTGATAATATTTGTGCCCGCCCGGCATAGCTCGGGATTTTTTTTTTATTTTTTTATTTTTTACAAGGGTGTCACCACTTATCAAGGCCCAGAGGCCACTCGAGGATAAGGGTTAATAGGTATACATTAGTCATTGTGATTTTAGCATAGTAAACAGTGGGAATTTTGAAACTTGGATTACTAAGGGGGACGATTCAATTAGAACTTGTTCACATTGGACTTTTTCTTTTTTTTTTTTTTTTCATAGGTATCAACTCATTATCAAGGCCAAGAGGCCACTCAAGGATAAGGGTTACAGTAGAAATTGGACAATATAATAATCATTAGTAATGAAAATTTGGTAAATTTGATAACTTATATGGAACGGCTCATCAAGAACTTATTTACGTTAGACTTGAAGACAACCATATTGTAGTCAGCCGGAAAGCAGGAAAACGGAAGACAATTCCACAGACGTGCAGTTCTAATAAAAAAGCTTTGTTCATGGAATCTACGTTTAGGTTTAGGCACAGATAAAGAGTGGGGGGAATTATTGATAGTGTTTTCAGCTAGACGAGTGTTTCTTGTGAAAGTTTGGCGAGGGGGGACCATAGATTGAAGCTCAGTCGAACACTTTCCATGAAAATAACGATACATCAGAGACAAACTCGCAACATCTCTTCTGTGAGATAGAGGTTGCAGCGAAGAGAAAAGGACATCACCCACCAGGCCACAAAGTCTATTTTGAACCCTATCAAGGCAGGACAAGTCTTTTCTAGCAGCTCCTGCCCATATGTGGCAACAGTATTCCATCCTTGGACGTACCTGGCTCTTATATAGATAGAGAATTGCATCAGCAGTGAGATATCTACTGGATCGATAGAAAGATCCCACCATTTTTCCAGCGGCCTTGGCAACAGATTTGATGTACGTGTTCCATTTAAGATCAGGAGTAATGGTCAAGCCCAGAAGCTTGTCAAAACTTGAGGCCTCATGAAGACGAGAGCCATTCATTTCAATTGATGCCAGATGTGGATCAGAATGTTGATGATGTAAAGAGAGAAGCTTGGTTTTAGATGCATTAAAAGTAACCAGCCACTCCTTTCCCCATTGTACTACATGCTCAAGATCAGAGGAGAGAGAATTGGAGAGAACTTGGTCGTTTACTGTCTTAGATGTGCTACCATAAATGGTAGTGTCATCAGCATAAATACAAAGTCCTTTTAGTTTTAAATCTTTATTTTTTTGTTGCACATTTTTAAACTTAAGATGCACAACTCCTATTATATTCTTCAATACTGATTTTTATTTTTAGGTGAATATTTAAAAACTAGCCTCTTGCTCATTTTTGTATTAAATATTAATCCATATTAATCCATATTATTTCCTACCTGTGCATCGAATAGATGTCATAAAACTTTGTTCACTATATCTCATAATAATAAAATTCAATACAGGATTTCATTCAGATCGGTCCAGTAGTCTCTAAGAAAACTTCTAGAATAAATCTGGTATTGTGGTGGATAATCCCTATTAATCCCTAACTATGTATCGAAAGGATACCATAATATTTATTCTTTACACCTTATCATAGCAAAGATGCATACAAAATTTCAGCCAGATCAGTCCATGGTTAAAAAAAGTGGAGCAGACAGACAGACAGAAAAAGAAATATGATATAGATGTTTCATAATAATAGTCATCTGAACCAGACTAAAGTCTCTCTTTGCCTCTATTCATTTAAGGTCACTTTTCCCTTGTCTAGAGTGTTTACGCTTTTTTGATATTCCGCAAGCTCACTCCCAAGGCCGCATCGTTCAGTGGTTCAACTGTCTCTTAAACTTCTCTTTGTACAATCTTGTCTGTTTCCAAGTTTTGCTTGGATGGCCAACCCCCTGCAATGTCAAACATTCACGGTTTATCCAAGAGAATGGAAGCTCCACGTCAGCATACAAACATAACCGATTCATCCTTACAATAACTTCTATACGGGACAAAAGTAATGCTTACGGCAAATCCTCCGATTTTAATGTGTTGTGTTTGATCAAATTTCACACTGCAGATGCATCTAATCATGGATGTGTATATTGGGCTGTTGTCGTAATTTTGAAAATGAAGTGTTGGTAAGTCTGTCGATAACATGGTACAACAATAACAGATGAAAATTGGCTAGTCAATGAAAAGTTTTATTTGTCAGCTTAAATGCTATTTAGGTCTGACTTTCAAAATTCCACAAGATGACTTTTGTTAGATTTTCTTTTTTCTTAGTTTAAAAGTTTAAAAATTACTTTTGCATTTTGAACAGTCACAAAGTCGTCATCGTCGTCGTCATCGTCGTCGTCGTCGTCATCGTTGTCGTTGTCGTCGTCATCGGTTTGATCGGTTTACGTCTGTTTTACATGCTGAGATACTTTGGATGGCTTTTAGAAGTTAACTTCCAAGTCAACTTATCTCAGATCAGGTCTTTATTTATCCCTCTTTCTCTAAACTCCATCTTTGTCACTTCCTCCCATGTTTTCCTTGACCTTCCTCTGTGATCAGAACCTGCTACCTCAACTGTTCTACATCTACTAACTCAAGCAGTATCATATTCATTCATTCAATGTGACAAAACCCACAAGGTCTCTTCTTTTCTACATGTCTCCTTTAACTATCCAGATTTAACTTTCTTCTGAGGTAATCGTGTAACATTTTAGCCTTGGTTGCAAAGTAGCCAAAGAATAGAAAAGAGCATCTACTCACTTTTCTTTTGTTGTACAACAACATTTATTTCTTTATTCCCCCGTTACAACTGTGACATCCATCATGTGATCATTTTCTCAAACGCCATCCACACCTCTCACGTGATCTCGAACACTATTACCGTCTCCAACGTGATCTCCTTTTTACAGTCTTTATTTTTCCCTACCTGTGACGTCATTTCACGTGCATTTGTATAAGCGTATCAACACTATTTTACTGTCTGATCTAAGCCTCTCTTTAAAACTCACGTTACACATTCATTGTATCATTATAACATTAGCAGCTCTTGAACCCTCTATTCTTAATAAATTGAATCTTTTAAATATTTGAATATTTTTGTGCTTCTATTTATTAATATTTATACATTTTTTGGATATTTCATTCAATAAAAATTAATTTTTTTTAAGTCGGAGAGTGAAAATAATTTGGGAAAAGTAATTTTACATTAATATTATTTAAGTGCTGGTGCAGTATGATTCGATTTCAAAAATGTATTTTAGATAAAAAAACACTATTACGTATGTGTCATGTCATAATTAGTCAAATTTCCAAAAATTATGATAAATGATGAAATAGAAGATCTGCTAGAATTAATTTTTAGAAAAAAAAAAAGATCATAGATATTAGCGAGCCGCCATTTTCTATTTCGAAACAATGGATTTTAATTGACAGCAAGGGAGATAAGTCGGTTTGTCACGCAGAATTAGTCATAATATCAGAACATTAACAAATACAATAAAGTTGTTTAGTTCAATAAATTTTACTTTTTTCTGTAATTATTTTTCTATTCAATCAATTTTTTTTTATTAATTTCAACATGACACGTAAGTGACCTAAAATGCATTTTTTGAAATCCCATTATACTGGACAAGCACCATTTATTTTAATTAGGAATCAACAGGTTACAATTATGAAATAATCTTTGCATGTACAACATTATTTAGATTCAAAATAAAATATGGCTATTTTCTGATTATTGTGTATTTTTCATTGCAAATTTAGGTAGGTGATAGTGGCCTAGTGGTTAACGACACAGACCGACGACCTGTGTATTTCTAGTTCGAATCCAACTCGTTCCACAAAAATCACTTTCATTTTAGATGTTGGTACTCTTCCCTAGATCCCTCGTATAAGTATCTGGACTAGAAAAATATTGAAGACATCAATGCTAATAATAGAGCCTTTGGATCCATACGATATGATGATGACGATGATGATGATAATGATGATGATTGTAAATTTAAATATAAACATTTCATTTGCCCAGTGGAGATTAGCTGAGATTTAAAACAAAAATAACATGTCCAGTCACAAAATCAAATTGATCTTTCAGACATTTTAATCACCCATATTATGATTTCAAGTTGTGTCTGCGAAATACCCCCTACCCCACCCCAACCCCAAGGAAAAAAAGAAAGACAAGGCTGCAACCATCTTCATTATCGCATATGTTGCCTGACATTTTTTAATCAAGCTAACGACCTATATAACAATTCGTACAGAGTCATCATTGGCACAATTTCACTAGTTACATAACACGTGAGTCTAATTTTTTTTTTTATATGGAAATCGCTCCAGACAAGGCATGAAGTCACTTGATGTAAGGAGCTAAAAAAAAATTACTTCAATGTCAAAAACTTGTCAACGATAAGTGTTAGGTAGAATAGCTTCTGACTATGAAAACAGCAATTTTTCGCTATTTGTCAAAAATATCACTCCTAAGGACTAAAGGAAAAAATAAAGGAAATAAGAGTTATGCGGCTGAAAGTAAACCCAAGATCCACTTTATATATATATATATATATAGTAGACTATCCGTGACTCGTTGGGTCAGTATGTTATATTAGCTATGGAATTCATGTATGAGCGTGACACTTGTGACGTAAAGAAAATAGTTTGTTATTTTTACATAACAGAAACATTTCTATGAAAGTATATTAAAATGAAAAAAGAATATAGATAGATTTCTATGAGTCGTTCTGTTTATTAAAATTAATTATTTTTGAAAAAAAAAATTTACAGTTACTGAATTATAAGTGGTTGGCTATACTTAGAGGTAAATGTGCACTGAACAGATACCATAATACTTATTATAGTTAAATTCAAATTTTGATATATCTGCTTTTTTTTTTACATCCTTCATTTCTGTATTACGTTTAAGTTATTTTAAACTCCACTCTTCCCATGTTAAATAATAATTTCAAAATAATAACGTTAATATTTCAGTGCGCATGTCATGCGTGCATGGGCAACCAGATGTCGTAAACTGGAAAGTGGGTTACATACATCGTTACAAGGTCATGTTTTATAATTATATATATATATATAATATTATATATATATATATATATATATATATATATATATATATATATATATCCTTGAATTAAGTAAATGATTCTGATAAAATTGGAATAAGGATTCTAGAATAAGGTTTAGTATCATGATTTTAATTTTCGTCAGAGGACACGAAGGTGGTGTAAAAACTGTTTTGTTTGGCAAATTAATTTTACCTGTCCTAGGACGGGTATTCTTCTAGTCCGTTATATAGGTTAACACTATGTTTCTCTTTCTGATCGCATGGAAAATAAATAATAAATAATCTATTATTGATCTGTTTCTTTCTCCTCCCCACTTCTCTCTCTCTCTCTCTCTATCCTCATAGGTATTCTCTTAATGGGAAGTTGATGTGTATGATGAGGAGAGGATTTACAAGCAGACAGGTACCACTTGACAGATTTGGCAGGTGAATCCCAATTGCTGGAGGGGGGAGGGTAATCTATGCTGCAATGCTGTCTATGGCAATTTTTTTTTTTCAATTCTCTCATCAGTTTGTTAAAGCTGGGGATGGGGCATTCTACCGAATGTCAAACATTCACCCGCTTACTCATATATTCCAACCGAGAGATCTTTTTTTTTTTTAAGATTCTGGCCGTCACTTTAAGTGTGTATCTCTCTTGCACTTGGTTCACCAGGTATATTTGCCAGGTAGTTTTTTAAATTCTTTTTCATGAGTCTAGTTGCTCCTATAATTATTCTCTATTAACTGATTGGTTAAACTGAAAAAAAAAAAAAAAAAAACGTAAATTCATTCTCCATTTTTCATAGTTATCTACAACGTCCCCTGATCCTTGAACTGTTGTCAGTTCAAGGATCAGGGGACGTTGTAGATAACTATGAAAAATTTCAAAAATGAAAACATGATTTATTTTAGTATGCTTCGGAATTTTTGAGATGAGGATTGATACTTTGTATTGTTCGGACTACTGTTCTCATCTTAGATCGTATTCTCACAATGTTTCAGCCAATGCAACCTCCAACCTACTTCTGGAGAACCTTGTCAAATTCAGAAATCTTTATGCGAAACTCGAGAATTTGTATACAATTTCAAACAGAATCCTTTATTTAACCCACAAGGTAAATTGGTCTTACTCAACATTTTATTCATTGTGTCGTGGGTTTACAGATTTACGAGTTTGACATAAATGTTCCCAAGTTGTGACAAATGCACTTGAAGGTGGTCAGAGGTTATGTCAACTGAAACATTACAAGAATAGCTTCCAAGATGAAAGTAGTAGTCCGAATAATCCAAATAATACTAATTATAGAAGTTTAAATTTTATATTCCTGTAACAATATATTTGTGACTAGCTGTATGTATCTGGCGTTGCTCATTTTGTAACGTTATCCGTGAACAAGCACACGTTGTGCACAGTTTCAGTCACAAAGGAGACGAAGACAAAGAATAAGGAGTAACTCCTACTCACTTGTTCTTTCTAGCAACAACATTTATTTCCTCATTCTCTCTTTATCCCTGTGACGTCCCTCACGTGATCGTCTTCTCCAGCACCCTTCGTGGCTCGCACGTGATCGTGAATGTTATCCACATCTCTTTCGTGATCATTCTCTTTCTCTTTTCTATATAATAATTTTTTCTTTCCCGATGACATCATTTCACAATGCATTTACATCCGTGGATCCGCGTTATGTTATAATTTTAATTTTGTTTTGCTTATTGTCTTTCCCTATTTTTTGTCTTTTTTATTTATCTATTTTAATTTTTGTCTTTTATTTATTTATTTGTTTATTTATTTATTTATTTATTCTTGTCTTTCATATATTTATTTTTACTTTTATTTACTTTTGATTTGGATTTATTTTTCTCGTTTATTTCTTTTACCGTTTATTTATTTATTTTTCGTATACATATTTTTCATTTATTGATTTTTGTTATTGATTTATTTACTTTTGTCTTTTTATTTTTTATCTTTCATTAATATTTTTCGTTTATTTATTTTTGTCTTTTGTTTTTGTCGTTTATTTATTTATTTTATTTTATTTATATTTTTCATTTATTTATTTTTTTGCCATTTTTTAATTATTTTTTAAACTTATTTTTCGTTTATTGATTTTTGTCTTTTTCATTTTTTATCATTTTTTTTCATTCATCATTTTTTCTGTCATTTACTTTTATTCCTTTATCTGTTTTTGTTTATTTAATTTGTCTTCTTTTTCATTTATTTATTTATTTATTTATTTTAGTCTTTCATTTATTTATTTGTTTTATTTTATTCATCTTTTTTCCTTTATTTTTTTTGTTTGCCGTTTTTTATCATTTTTTTTCATTTATCATTTTTCTGTCATTTACTTTTTGTCCTTTATCTGTTTTTGTTTATTTAATTTGTCTTTTTTATTTATTTATTTATTTTAGTCTTTCATTTATTTGTTTTATTTTATTTATCTTTTTTCCTTTATTTTTTTTGTTTGCTATTTTTTATCATTTTTTTATGTTTATGTTTCATTTATTTTTTTTTTTTTTGTATTTTTCATTTTTTAATCATTTACTTCTTTTTTCATTTATTATTTCTATCATTTATTTATTTTGTGGAGGAATGGGTTGAGTGGAGGATAAAGAGAGAAAAAGACGTGAAAATGGGAGAGAGGAGAAGATAGAAAAATAAAGAGAAGGTAAGAGAGGGTAGGAGGGATATAAGTTTTAATACAAAAATGTCACAAACATTATTTAACGCTGGTTTGATTTTGGTATAAAATAACTGTCCCAAAGGACTGATTATTAGAATGTTACTTCAGAAACCGTTGCAATATCTAACAGTGTTTATGTTGATCAAGACAATAATAATAATGACGAAGACAAAGTTAGGCTTAAATTACTTTTAAATATCAGGGATATTCAGTTTCCTCAAAAAATGCACTCTAGATGAGACCAAACAAATACTGCCCCAGTCAAGAATGATTTTTCCCTTCTTTGACCAAAGGGAGAGCAAATACTACACTATGATCCTAGTATAAAAACCGGAAGTACAATTCTAATTCTCATTCACCACCACCACCACCACAAAAAATGTAATGTATATTATAGGCCATTAACAAAATTTATTGGGCTGAAATATCAGAATGTTCATACTGGTCATCCCATCCATCGGTCAGTAGTTAAAATCAATCAAAAAATACATCATATGTAACCAACGTAAAAAAATATATAGATTATTTACATGTTACTAGGAGACATAAACAAATGTACGGTTAGGGAACGGGGTAGAGTGTACGTTTCTTGAAGTAGGTCAATTGCTACATGCAGGTGTTAATTTCCAACTGGACAGAAAAAAAAGCTGCGATGGCTCTTGTTATAAGTCGTGGAATTTTACAAATGATGATGATGATGATGATGATGCTGATAAGGATTATTGTCGATGTAACCGGTATAACCTGTGAACTTCTACTCTTGTTCGTTTTCAAATGTAAGTTAGTACTTGGTAAAAGAATAGAGTTTGTTGGATTAAATTTTTGGGTTTATATATATATATATATATATATATATATATATATATATATATATATATATATATATATATAGTCATCCAAATACAGTACTGTTTCGTGGTTTCACAGCTCATCAGTACGGCTAGACAGGCAACTACCTTAAGCCAGGATCGAACCCCAACCGCCTGTACGACAGTCAAGGCTTCTAACCATTACACTAATCGGCAGCTGCTGTGCGAATCGTGAATTAACGATGTTTTGGACATCGTCTGAAGTACCGAAGCTCGATTTGTGCACACAAAGAGCATTATACACTAATGGATAATTCGTGTATCACTTCTCAATATGCTCAATTCATTTTTTATATATTCTAATCTGAGATTATTGTTTTCTAGAGGTTAAATAATCAATGAAGTTTAATGGGATTAATACAAGAGTGCTCAATACCGAAGTAAGGCAGGGTATACTCTTTATTTGTTTTTACATAAGCAGTAATACGTTGCTACACATTCATGAGCATGTTTCAGTCAGCTAGTTGCCAGTAACTAGAAACCTCTCCAAGCAATACAACTTATATGAAAGCAAACTATATATGAAAAGGATCATACTAGCGTGAAAGTAAAATGTAACAGATGGAGTAAAAAAGAAAAAATTGGTTTCACATTAGAGTGTGGTGTTGAGTCTATATATATATATATATATATATATATATATATATATTCTTTTTTTGCCCCACTCCATCTGTTTCATTATTCTGCATTTCACTTTCATGCTAGTATAATCCTTTTTATACTTAGTTTCTTTAAATACTTTACAGGCAAAATTTCTTTATGCATTTTTATAATTCCACCCTTCTGACGAGAAGGAAAGTATTTTTAGAAACTCTGCGGATTAAGGAATTTCACCTCTATTTGTGTTTCCTTTCCAAAATATAAATGCGTGATTAACTCTCGCTAAAGTGTTTTTCAACATACTTCATTAAACCTGTGTACTTATTTATCTCTCTCTCTCTCTCTCTCTCTCTCTCTCTCTCTCTCTATATATATATATATATATATATATATATATATATATATATATATATATATATATATATATATATATATATACGGGGTGTCCACAAAGTCTGGCTACATTATGTAGCGAGATTCCACAAAGTATGGCTATATAATGTAGCGAGACTTTGTAGACACCCTGTATATATATATATATATATATATATATATATATATATATATATATATATATATATATATATATATAGAGAGAGAGAGAGAGAGAGAGAGAGAGAGAGAGAGAGATTTCAGAAATTCAAGTTTACAGACTGAAGAATTTTGGAAACTAAAATGTCAATAGTAATATTTATAGGTCACTCCTAACCAGTTAAAAAATGCTCAATTTTGCAAGTCCATTGGAAATAGAGCATAAATAGATCTGAAAATGCTGTTCTCTTACCCCCTCCTCCCTTCCAAACGTTACTACTTATAAAGAACATGTTATCTAAGTAGCGAACTATATTAGGTGATGACCGTTTTCTTTTCAAAAAGGAAATGCTGAAGTTTATTTCAAGCAAAATCAATTCTTATTTGCAGTCACGAAGGACGTCTTTTAGCAGTTAAGCTATGAATTTGTAATATTTTTCTTTTCTAGATGCAAGTGCTAATATTATATTTATTTCAGTTTTTAATCTTTATCTTTATTTCATTGTTTTATTAATTATGTAAATTTATTACTTGTGCAAATGGTTTTCTCGTGCAAAAATGTGCCGATTCTATCTGGCAAGTTCATTTGGAATAGATATTGTTTTATTATTTGTTATAATAGATTTTTCTTGTCCATAAATGTTGTTTATATTTTCCAAGTTGATAGCTTAAACAGATTAGGCAATTATATTCATTTTCAGTTAGTGAGAGGGGAATCTTTTACCATACCTTCCCTTAAACATGCCAATTGGACTTATATAAGTACAATACATAATATTTTTTTAAATGGAGAGTAGACAATGAATTGTGGATGCATTATTGGCAGCTCCTGTTACTCTCGCTTCTCTTTATTTGTCACTCAGTCTTCATTTTTTAATGAGTGATTTTTCTGACAAAGGGATAAGAAAAAGCTGTATTCTAGTTGGTAGTATTTTGCATGAACAGCCGCCAGAGATGCCGAAATTATTCTGTTTCTATATCTATCCTTGTAGCTATGTTACTAGTAAGGGTGCTGGAGGTAAACATTTTATCTGGGCTGACGTTATCCGCCTGATAGTCAAGGACCCGAACCTTGGATTAACCACCAAGAAGACTGTCCTATCAGTAGGTGCAAAGTACTGGGCAGCTATATTACCATTTGGTGAATGGATTTTGGACCAGTAGCTTCTAGTAGGACCTCTTGATGCCATATTAGTGGGTAATTGTTACGGCTTTACTTTTTCATGTGCTACAAAAAAAAATTTCTTCATTTTTATTTCTCTCTTACTTTTCCTCTCTGCCCTGCTCCAAGCAAGTCTGTCGACCTAGTCCACAAATCCCAAAAGTCCACCATGAAAAGTTTCAATAAAAAATACGCTATTAAATCCGGATCTCCAACTTCTAATGTAGACATCCCCCTTCACTACCATGTCTCCTTCTAGAACATCAGGGGTCTATATTCTAACCTTCCAGGGGTTGAAATTCAATTACAGGAGACTAAACCAGACATATTATTTCTAAGCAAAACTGACATTGAACAGACTATTTCCCTAGATGAGTTCGTAATTAAAGGATACTCTAATTTAACTTCCAAATCTGACCCCTAAGATCGCCATGGGCATGGAATATGTGCCTATATAAAAGATGGCTTTCCATGTGGTAGGGACATCTCCAGAGAAGATCCTAACTTGCCCTATATGTGCTTCCGGGTTACACTTGCTCAAACTACCGCATTTATATTTGCTCTCTATCGCCTCCACAACAGCGAAGTTACTAGCTTTGAAAGCATATCTGAGGAAATTGACCACGTCCTATCTGCTAATCCTTCAGCTAATATTCATGTCTGTGGGACTTCAATATTCACTATGTGGAATAGTTAACTCACTCAAACAAGACCGATGATGAGGGGAGGTTCTGTTATGATTTCTCCATTGCTTATGACCTCACTCAGATTGTTCATGAACCCACGCGTGTGCCCGATACTGATGGTCAGTATGCAAATCTCCTAGACCTTTTTCTCACAACTTGCCCTGAACTGTGTTCAGCTTCCGTTCTGTCTCCACTTAAATCTTCTGATCACTCTGATAAAAATGAAATGTAATAAGTCCTCAGATATACCTCTCCATCGTACAGTATATTGATACTCTATGGCTGACTGGGATAGCTTCCATACATTTATATCAGATCTACCTCTGCATTCCATGTTTAAAAAGGATGTGTCCTCTATAGTATCAGACCTGATGGAATGGTTAATTGTAGGTATAGACTATTTTACATCCTCAAAAAAATTCCAGCAAAATCCTAACAGCCAGCCGTGATTCTCTCCAGAATGTGCTGCTGCTATTGCACAGAGAAATCACTTTTTCCATTGCTTCCAATGTTATAGATGTACTTAGACTAAAGCCGCTTTCAGAACTACCAGCAACCATTGTAAGAAAGTAATAAAGAACGCAAGAGAGTTGTATGCTCAGTCCGTCAAGTCCAAAGTAGCTGAGCAGCGGCTTGGTTCCCACCAGTTTTGGCAAATAGCAAACAGGATCTTGGACAGAAGCGTGTGCTCTATCCCAACTATCATCAATGGACCTGAGTTAATCTCGTCAGCATCAGACAAAGCCAAACTCTTTGCCAAGAACTTTGCAGCTAATTCTACCCTTTGCGACCAAGGCTACCAACCCCCAATATTTCCTCCTGTATCAGAAAACACACTATGTGATATACAAATATCTGTTCGTGATGTTGCCAAGCTAATCAGAAACCTTGATTCCAGTAAAGCAACCGACCGTGACAGTATTCCAATTATAGTATTAAAAAAACTTCAACCAGAACTAGCGCCCATATTTACAAAACTGTTTAAATGTTGTCTTAAGGAGAATTGCTTCCTATCACCCTGGAAAATCTCAATAATATGCCCTATATTTAAGAATTCAGATGATCGCTCATCTCCCTCTCAGTACAGGCCAATAAGTCTCCTGTGCGTCATGAGTAAGTTGCTGGAATCTGTGTTAAATAGAGAAGTAATCAACCATCAAAAAAAAATAACCTTTTTAGTGACACGCAATATGGTTAACGTTCTGCTAGATCTACAGCAAGTGTGTTTACAGTTATATCTCATAGTAGTAGTTGATGGGCAGAAATCAGAAGCTCACATTATTAATGCTGGAGTCCCTCAGGAGTCCATCCTGGGCCCAACTCTCTTCCTGATCTAAATTAATGATCTTCCAAACCACATCCTTACATCATTCATAGACATTTATGCTGATGACACTACTATCTATGGTAGCACATCTAAGACAGTAAACGACCAAGTTCTCTCTGATTCTCTGTCCTCTGATCTTGAGCATGTGGTACAATGGGGAAAGAGGTGGCTTGTAAATTTTAATGCATCTAAAACCAAGCTTCTATCTTTACATCATCAACGCTCTGATCCCCATCTGGCATCAATTAAAATGAATGGCTCTCGTCTTGGGAAGGCTTCATGTTTTGACAAGCTTCTGGGCTGGACCATTACTCCCGATCTTTAATGGAACACATACATTAAATCTGTTGCCAAAGCCGCTATCGATCCAGTAGATATCTCACTGCTGATGCAATTCTCTATCTATATAAGAGCCAGGTACGTCCAAGAATGGAGTACTGTTGCCACATCTTGGCAGGAGCTGCTAGAAAGGACTTGTCTTGCCTTGTTAGAGTTTAAAATAGACTTCGTAGCCTCGTAAGGGATGTCCTTTTCTCTTCCCTGCAACCTCTATCTCACAGAAGATAGGTTGCGTGTTTATCTCTGCTTTATCGTTTTGTCATGGCAAGTGATCGACTGAGCTCCAATCTATGGTCCCTCCCTTGCCAAACTTTCACAAGAGACACCCGACTAGCAGAAAACACTATCAACAATTCCCCCCACTCTTTATCTGTGCCTAAACCTAAACGTAGATTCCATGAACAAAGCTTCTTTCTTAGAAAACGGAAGACAATTCTATAGGCGTGCAACTGCACGCCTATAGAATTGTCTTCCGTTTTCTTGCTTTCCATGGTTGTCTTCAAGTCCAATATAAACAAATTTTTGATGAGCCGTGCTATATAAGTTAACAAATTTACCAAATTTCCATTACTAACAATTATTATATTGTCCAGTTTCTACTGTACACTCTTTAACCCTTATCCTCGAGTGGCCTCTTGGTCTTGATAAGTAGTGATACCTATGTAAAAAAAAAAGTTGGATTTACACATAACACCATCGGATTAATGTTCGATGATTTCAGTGAGTTTGTCTAATTGGATTGTTAGAAAATTGAGTGACATTCATAATAAACTTAGTTTCGTACTCGTTCAATTATAAGAAGCCTTTTGACGGGCAAATTTTGTCTGATTAAATATAAACCTTTGTTGAATAATATCTTTAATATTTTTGTAATATCTTTTTAAACTTTAGTTCTTGAACTTAAAATTCCTAAGTACAGCTATAATTAGAAAGATTAGACAGTATTAAATATGGCGCTTTAAATGCTGTGAGCTTAAAATTCCTACAGTTTTTCTTCAGAAAAGTCCCAATATATTTATGATAGAAAAGTTTTTTATGAATCTTGTGATTTTTTAGGATTTCCATTTCTTTTCAGCAACTTTTCTTTAATTCAAGGAAAACAAAAATCGCCAACTGCTAGTTGTTTCCAACGGACATATAAACTGTCTCTGATGAGTTGTTTCGTGTTTTTCCACCACGCAACAAAACACATGTAAGACTCAATAAAATATCATGAATGAAAAATAAATATTAATTAATTGTGCCACTTGGAAAATTTTTATATATATCATATGTATATATTTTTATAATCGAAAGTATTTTATTATTATTATTATTATTATTATTATTATTATTATTATTATTATTATTATTATTATTATTATTAATGTTATTATTATTATTATTATTATTATTATTATTATTAATGTTATTATTATTATTATTATTATTATTATTATTATTATTATTATTATTATTATTATTATTACTAAAAATCCGACATGTACGGAGGTGGGGAGACCTAAAAACTCGACGAAGTTTCGCCTTTTTAGTGCGGGTTTTTTCCAGAGCAAAAAAGGTTTGTTGTTGAAAAGGTTATTTAATTACGGGTATATATATATATATATATATATATATATATATATATATATATATATATATATATATATATATATATATATATTAAGAGGTGTTAATTAATTAATGTTTAATTGAATCTGCTCTAATCTAGCATTCTTCCTATTTAATTAAACCAAAAAAGGTTTTTCCATATCTCTCAACACCTATCCAAAATGATAATTTCAAGAAAATAATTTAGACAACGGTAAAAATCCAAAACTTTTTTTTAAATTAATAGTCATTTATATAATGTATCTATGTATATATAACCTATATATATATGTAAAAGCGAAAATGTGTGTATGTATGTATGTATGTATGTATGTATGTATGTATGTATGTGTGTTTGTGTGTCCGCTAAAAACTTTCGACAGACACGACAAAAATTTACAAACTCGGTATCATATTGAAGCTCCATCCTTCGCTCGAAAAATATCGAACAATTGGCCAAAAACGTTCATTTTTTTCATCCTGAAATCGACAATTTTCGACAGGGGGAGTCAACAAAAATGGTCCACTCGTGACGATGACCGGTTCTACGCATGCGTCAGATAACGTCATTACCTAATTTACTTTAAACAGTTGAAGAACTGACTAAATTTCATGTACGTCGTGTTAGCTCAGTTGGTTAGCATGTTTGTTCATTATCTAAATGTTTTGGGTTCGAATCGTGGTGTGATATTTCTTTTTTTTTCGATTTTTTAAATTTAAATATTGAACCAGTGTTATTTAAGCCATTTTTCACGTAACGTTCGTTTTTCTGTTTTTTTTTTTTTACTTCGCTTATCCACCCCCGACCACACACCCAAAAACACCCGGGTACCCACCGATTTTTTAAATTTTAATATCGAAACAGGCTTATTAAAGCCATTTTTCACATGGTCGGTTTTTTGTTGTTTTTTTTTTTTACATTTAACATCGTTCGTTTGTCTTACGTTATTTTTTCTTGTTTTTTTTCTCGAAGTTTTGATTACCCCCCCCCCCACGCTTAAGTTTTAACGTTCGTTTTTATGTTTTCTTTTTTTACTTCGCTTATAACAAACAAACCTGCTGTCATCGTCGTCGTAACACTCGATGACTTCCGTGCGCGCACCTGTCAATTTGGTTCTTACTTAAATAAATTCAAACATCTTTCAATAACTCATTCTGGCTTGCCGATTTTATTTTCAAACTTCGCCTCAGGGCTTCGGGTTCGATCCTACCAACTTTTACCCCCAACCCCCACTCGGTTTCTTTATCCACCCCCGACCACACACCCAAAAACACCCGGGTACCCACCGATATTTCAAATTTTAATATCAAAACAGGCTTATTCAAGCCATTTTTCACGTGTTCGTTTTTCTGGTTTTTTTTTTGCTTTTTCGATTTTTACATTTAACATCGTTCGTTTGCCTTACGTTAGATATTTCTTTTTTTCGATGTTTTGATTACCCCCCACCCCGCTTAAGTTTTAACGTTGTTTTCTTTTTTACTTCGCTTATAACAATGCTTACGTCGTCGTTGTCATTGTCGTAACGCTCTACGACTTCCGTGCATGCACCTGTCAATTTGGTTCTTACTTAAATAAATTCAAACATCTTCCAATAACTCATTCTGGCTGGCCAATTTTATTTTCAAACTTCGCCTCAGGGCTTCAGGTTCGATCCTACCAACTCCCCCCCCCCGTCGGTTTCTTTTTTATTTAACACCACACATGCCTACAAACACGCGGGCAACGCCGAGTACCCCCGCTAGTCTTATATAAAGTGTAATCACATGTAGGACAAGTTATGAACAGTATGTCGGGCCTCAGCAAAGCCAGGCTGAACTGCTAGTAATATATATATATATATATATATATATATATATATATATATATATATATATATCGGTTGTATCAATTGGTTTCCTATTCCAATGGAACTCGCGTGATTATTAAAGCGTGCTCAATCGTAAGTAGGCAAAAAGAAATTTTACCTTAGGATAATGGAAAAAAATATTGACTACTAGTAATAATAATAACAACAATAACAAAAAATGATAATCATAATTATAATAATAAATTATAAACAAATGCATACTGGTGGTGGTGGTGGTGGTGGTGGTGGTGATGATGATCCTTCTTTTTGTTTTTTGTTTTTTTCTTTCTAGTAATACCTGTTCGTTCATTTGTGATAATTTACTAATTCTGCCAACTTTAAAACTCCAAGTAAACAATTAATTAACATAAATAAACAAATGAACATTTTGGATTCTAATTAATCAATAACTTGCAAAACATTGAAACGGGAATAACAGGACGAACATTGCAGGGTCAAGGTGACCCTGTTAAGTAACTACCGATAGCCATAACATTCTTTACAAAAATAAAAGAAACAGAAAGATGTATGCATTGATCACTAACTCTTCTTCTTCATCATCATCAGCAGCATCAGAATCTTATTCTTCATCTTCTTTACACATCTTCGAAGCATGTGGTCATGCGACAACTTCCACGTTTTTATGCTGTCTTTTGCATTATTGTTGTATGCTTTACCGGTTGGGCAGGAGAGGGAAAGCAGGGTAGCGTTGCACTGTGTGCCAAACCACGTGATGTTATGGGGTCAATTTCTGGTAATCAGTGAACAAACATCAGGTGTTATTCTATGCTGAGTTTTTAGGCATGAATTGATTTCTCTCAAACCGGACAGTAGTCAGCAGTGAATAGCACAGAGACAAGACTACTCCTACTTGGGGTTGATCTGTTTATGTAGGAAGTTGTTTTGACTTTGAGTTTTGCATTTTTTATTTGTTCCTTGAAAGAAAGGGTGTGGTCCAAGATTATGTACTGTTGGTTTTATATGTTCAGCCCTTCTACTTGTGCAATGATAAAACTTCTCAAATGCACTTGTGATGTTAGCATGTATAAGGGTGTTAACTTTGGTCAAAATTGACCTTTCCTTCTTTAATCAGTGCCCCCCCCCCGTTAATTGATTTTTGATACTTATTGGAGGCTTTCTGATACAAAACCTAGCTAAGAACACTCCTAGACACATAACGTACATTTGTGTGATTTCTTTTAAATCGGCCCAGTTGTTTTGGAATCCAAAGAGAACGAACTGACACACACAGAGACACGCAAAAAATGCCTTTTATATGTAAGTAAATATATTGTTCACAATTTGATTAATTTATACAAAAGGTCCACTACTTTACGCTTTCATTTATTTCTATATATATATATATAGTATGATTCTTGCAAAATATACAATTAAGAGATACTATCATTTCTGGCACAAAGTTCACTCTCCAAGAAGCCACCAGCTCCTCAAAAGGGAGCCTCATCATTGTGTCACATGAGCATGTAATGCCATACAATACCTAATAGGTACTAGCAGGGAAACCTACGTTGCCCGGGGTTGAATGAGGACCAATAAATATTCTAAACTTCCGATACTTTTAGTATCATCAAAATTGGTAAAATTGCTCATTCATTAATCAAATCGATTGATTGGCTGCTCTATTCAGGAACCCACCATGGTGCACTAGGAGGAAACTTACATGCTTTCCCACAATGACTTAGTCTACAATACAAAATCGTCTATATTGCACTGTAGAGAACCTACTGTGGATTTTATGAAATTATTTTTATGTAATGACTTGCAATTAAGTTTAAAATACAAAAGTCAAGTATCTTTGTTTAATTGTGCTCGAAGCAGAAACATTGATTTTGAAAGTGTCTGCGTCTTAGCAAGGAACCTACAGCTGATTTAATACAGAAAGACACGCATAGACACACATAGAGAAACACACAAACACAGACATAGGCAGACACACTGACACATACACAGACACACAGACACAGACACACACAGATACACAAACACACACAGAAACACACACAAGCACACACACGCACAGAAACACGCAGATATACACACATGAACACATGCACACAGACAAAGAACCTTCCACTCATTGCAAGAAGGTTTTACACAAACGATGGGTATCGGTCGTCAAAATATACCTTAGCAGCCTCATCAGCTTCTTCAGTAGGGACACCTATGACAATTAGCAATAAATTGACCTCTTCTCAAAGTGTGAGAAGGTAAAACTTGGGAGGATGGACCCTCTAGAACTGCACAGAACCATGCCACAGCCCAATAGATGTAAGGTCAATCTCTACTCAAAAATGTCCCTGACCGTCAGTCTGATTATTAAGGACGTATCCTCGACTTGATATCAACAAACTTTTTTAGGCTTTTATGCATTGCTTCACTTAGTATTATATAAGCAATGATTTATATCTTGAAACAAGGTACTACACCAGTGTGTTGGCGGACAGGTTCTTGTTAGATCACTGAAGTTATGCAAAATATCATGACTCACGATTTTAGAGTACCACGCGCACATTGTAAGAAAAGAAATTCAGCCCAAAAGATGCCTGTAGCAAGTATTTCAGTATAGCTTGCTTATCTGCATAAGTACACAATGGAACAACCGCCCTATGAAATTCTGTTGTCAATCATACGGCGAAGCTATCCATGTTTGTCTTTCGTATTGAAACAGACACAGCGAATATTATTATATTAAATATTGTTGACATCATTGTTCTTCACTCAATATGAGTTTTCACACAACCTCCATTGTTACCTAACGTCTGAGTAACAATAAGTCACCCTAGATTTCCAATACGCTCCACCTTTTTCAATAACCTTTACACAATATTGTGGTATTGCAACAACCATTGATTTCTCATTGGTAAAAACCATTGCCCTTTATTGGAATTTGGGTGGCAATAAACCTTCCCAAGATTGCAGTCCTTTTCATACTCATCTACTAGAGGTTTGGTTTGTGATTCCTTTCCTTGGTCAATCTATCCTCCTTGACCCTCCACAGCTATTTGCTGTGGTGCCAGTGGATGCTGACACTTTTTTAGGGGAATGAGTTAACTTACAATTATATAGTTTCAGTTTTTTTTATACCATGTGGTGTTTCTTTGTATTTCACATCTGTAACAGTTTCTATATGTCTGGCTAACGCCTGTAACTAATGTGTATTAGTTTCCGCATTCAAGGCTTTTCCTTAATATTTTAGCCATTTTCATTCTTGTTATTCTCTGTATCTTCTCAGCCATCTTATCATTCCAATATGTGCTGTTACCATTATTATTATTATTATTATTATTATTATTATTATTATTATTATTATTATTATTATTATTATTAATAATATTTGTACTCTTTGTAATTTGAGTGTAAAATATATATATATATATATATATATATATATATATATATATATATATATATATATATATATATATAGGATTACTATAATGAAGAATACATAAAGGAGATGGATTATATAGATACCAGGACAAACTACAGAATATCATATAAAATGGCAATCAAAGGAAGAATTGTAAAAAAACAAAAATAGTTATAGAAATGACAAGAAAAAAAGAATGAAATAAAATAGTGAAAAAGCATATAATAGTAATAATAAAAATAAGAGAACTAGACACAAAAAAAAACAGTGAACAAATTCAAAATGATATTCCTAAAGAATTTTACAAAATAACTGAATAGAAGTTCCCTCCAGAAAATAGATTAAGCAAAATAATAAGAACACAGTTAAACTTTCATTCTCAACCGATGTCAATCTAGTTAGTACTATAATAAGTTTAAATAATGGTAAACTAAGTAAAATAGTGAATAAGGATAGGATTGAATCAGGTGAACTAAATTTCGAGAGAAAATGTAACTGTAGAATACCTAATGAATGTCCATTGGCGGGCAATTACTTAATTTCTGAAAGTGCATACAAATGTGAAGTTAAAGTGGATAATAGTAAAATGGTATACTTAGAGGGACTGAATATTTTTTTAAAAATAAATTCTGAAACCATGTTGCATCATTCAATATTCGACCAGAGAAGGAACCAAATCGGGATAGAAATAAGGATAGAACAAAAACAATTATTAAAAATAAGGAGAGGAACAAAACTGTATTAGGTGATTGGGTTAGAGAACTACGTAAGAATAAAATAGAATTTGGATCAATAGTAGATAACGCTAGAAAATATAAACCGAATAAATCAAAAAGATGTAATCTATGTTTACTGAAGTCATACCACATAGTGAATTCTAAAAAGGAACTTTTAAACAAGAAGTTTGATGTTATACAAAGCTGTCTACATAGAAATAAATTCCTATTATCATGCCTAAAACCTAATTAAAATAACATTTTATAAAAAATTTTTTAAGTAAATGTTGAAAGTGAAATGTTAACTTAAATACAAAGATTTTAGAATTCATACAATAAATAAATAGATCATAAAATTAACGTATAGAAACTAAACTAATTATAACCTAAATAAGGGAAATAGAAATATATTTAAATTTAATCATTAATTTAATCAATAAACTACCACATGATTAAGTTCAATAACACAAGAGAAAATAAAAATCGAACATTAAGTAACTGAGATATGAAGATGAACAGATTATGATGGCTTAAAATAGATTAAATCAAAATATATACTAAACTAAACAAACTAAAGGAGAAATTGAACCTAGATTGATATATATATATAGAGAATGAGGTTAGAACTATAAGTTTAAAATTAAGCAAAGGCGATTAACTACTAAAGCCAAAATATTAAAGTAAAAATACATGTAATTTCGATAAATGATAAATAAATAATTATTGAGAAAATAGTCATATCCCTTACAATGTAACAATATTAGGAAGGATGATGGAGAGTAAAGATTAAAAATAAAAATATAATACTTCGATAAGACCTAATAAGTTAAATTTAAAATTTAAATTATTGACATAAACAGTATGGGAGGAAAATAAATTTAAATTAATATTATATAAATAAACCGTTTAATTAGAGTTTCTTTTTAAGAAATAACGTATAAAGAAAAAATTAGTAGATGGTAATATAAATAAAATTTATACAAAACTATGGCAGATTGAAAAAAGAATAGTTAAACATATAAATAGAAACTAGAATTTGAAGGTGTAAATTAGTACTTGGGAAATAAATCAATAAAATAAATAAATTGGGAAAAAATAATCATGTAATTAAAAAAAATTAAATTAAAATTGAGTGAATATAAAAATAGGGAACTGTTAAAGCTTCATATGAAAATAGAAACACGAAAGTGGGATTATTAATCAATTCAAAAGCAATCGAAAAAATAAAAAAACAAAAATGAAATAAAAAAAAATGGTATAGGGGTAAGTCCAATTGCTTAATCTGTAAAATAGGGATTATGAATGTACTCATATATGTATAATAAATGTATTTCGCTGTCTGAAGAGCAGTTATTGTGGAATATTTGTAAATGATATAATATTTAAATTTGTCCAAGTAGTTACAAAGCAGCTGTAACGCATGAGGAAATACACCATATGATGTTCTCATTTTTTCTTTGGTTGTCTTGATTTTGCGAAAATATTATATATATATATATATATATATATATATATATATATAGATGATACATAAATACAAAAAGCTGTATCTTCTCCATGCAAATCTACACGAGATTTCCATTGATGAACAATCAATAACCTGCATGTTGACTTCGGTTCAATAACTAAAATGTTGGTCATAAGAATGAATAGTTTGTCCACAGTTGGTAAAAGATATTTTTAGATTCTTTTCATTTTACTCTACAGGTGCTTATCGTCAACAGTCATTATGCACACACACACACACACACACACACACACACACACACACACACACACACACACACACACACACACACATGCCTGTGCACTCACCAACACACACACATACACACTCACACACACATGCACACACACACACACACACAATTGAGATTCTCATAGTTCTTTCTTATTAAATCTTTGGGGTGGGCATATATTATAGCACAATCACGTTGAGGTTGACACAGCAGTTCCCGCCAGATCACCAAAGTTAAGCAATGGGTAGCCTGGCCAGTACCAGATGGGTGACTATTTGAGAAGGCAAAGCTCTGTATATATTGCAAGGTAAAAATACAAGGTTGGGAAACTGGCGCTGTCTATCTATTTTCTCGAGGGTAAATGGGCTTCTCTTAAGCCGTGGTAGGCAACTCATCTAGTGATGTCGACACAATAAGAAATGCCCTTGATAGGCTTAGCGAAGCATCAAGTCATTCCAACCATTAGAAAAAAACGTGAAAGATTCTGCGGAATTTGTTCACGTTTCACCTGCGCCTACTGGCATTTGATGAAAGATGTTTTTTATATATATATATATTAGCTCGATTCCTTTTTCTATTTCTTATAAAGTAGGTTTTGTATATTGTACTAAACACTTTTGCCAGGCTATTCTCTATCTCTACAAATCCACTATCAGACCATGTATGGAGTATTGTTGATGGAGTATTGTTGTCATGTTTGAGTTTGAGTCTCTGTCCCATTTGAGGGTTCTTGATAAGGTGCTGCAATTTAATTGGCCACCCAGCTTTCTTCTCTGCAACTCAAAGATGTGATGTTGCTAGTCTCAGTCTTTTCTACAAATGTTACTATGGCATGTGTTCTTCAGAATTGTCTTATATATTCCCTGCTTCCTTTGTTTCAGCTCATTTGACTCGTTGCTCTAGTGGTCTTCATCAATTTGCCGTTTCAATACCTCATTGTAATACAGTTTCCTATTCCAGTAGCTTCTTTCCAAGAACCGCAGACCTGTGGAACAACTCTTTCTACTGACTGTTTCCATCCCTACTTATAACTTTGATCGTTTCTAGACTAAGGTCAATAGGCATCTCTTGTCTTTGTAATAATCACTTTTGTTCCTGTTAGGTTCTTATATTAAGATGCTTAACACCTTGTCTGGAACAATTTCCATAAAAAATACACACACACGACGGTAAAAATGTATCCATTTATAATAATTCATTTATTTATTTATTTTGCTAAATGTATTTCGCACTCACCAACAAGCTAAGTTACTGATATGCCTGGGATAGTGTGAAGTTCTTGGATGGTAAATGTCATTTATTAATTTCCGGGGAAAAATCACCCACCCACACACACACACACACACATATATATATATATATATATATATATATATATATATATATATATATATATATATATATATATAACTACTTAATTTACTCACATAAAATTAATATACGAAAGTATAGATTTACTCGTAAACTTTAAGTATTTACTTCAAAAGTGCTCAATACGTAGTTAGAGCTAGTTAGTAAGTTATAAAATGTATATGGCGATCAAGCTACACTGAATATTCCGCGTTTCAAGCCTGAGGAATCCTAGAGTGGTTGAAACGCGGAATATTCAGTGTAGCTTAATCCCCATATATATATATATATATATATATATATATATATATATATATATATATATATATATATATATATATATATATATATATATATATATATATCATAATTTAGGAATTTAAAATTTATGATTCAAAAAAATTAAATTTCAAATATAGAAATTTTATTGTATGCAAAACAAAGAACACAGTATAGTAAAATATATTTATATATTTACGAAAGGTAATAAACATAGAAATTAAATGTTTTTAAAGTTTTAAAATCATTTTAGCTACATAGAATAAAGGAAATTGGATATTGATGCAGCAAAAAAAAAAAGGGATATTTGAACTTCAAATCGAAAGTGTATGCAAAATCCTGTAATAGAGGTTCTTGGTATTTGACAGGTAAAAAGATCCAACACGTATTGTAATAAATCCAAGGAAACTGGTAACAATCCAACATATACATATTTCCACAGTTTTTCTTTAATTTGATTGGATATCCGGCAAA
>NC_136524.1:24099468-24124468 GCF_053919585.1 Euprymna scolopes | reverse complement strand
ATTTTGTTTAAACAAAAAACACCTTTACTAAAATTATAGTTTTCAGTAGTAAAAAAAATGTATGAATTTATTTTTGCTTTTTTTTTTTTTATAAAAAATAAAGCATCGTAAATTGTAACAATCAAAAAAAAAATTTAATTTTTACAGGAAAATTACAAAAAATGCCCCTAAAGTCCATATTAATGAATTCGATATAACTCGAAGAAAAATTAATTTCTTGTACTTGTTTATTTTATATCCCCACACAAAAAAATTGTAATTGCAAAAAATATTTCTACTATTTTTGTTTAATTACATGTATTGCATAATTTTTAGATGTACAATTCTAAAATTTTCCTTGCTTGTATGAATGTGAAACATTCGGCATAACATTATTTTTATATAATCTTGAAAAATAAGAATATTTTTTTAATTTAAAAGTAGGAACATAGAAAAATAATTAACTTAAAAAACGGTAATCATCCAAACGTTCACGATAGGAATGTATGAATGTACAGCTGGGGGGGGGGACCGGTACCTCCTAACTTCCTCTAACTACCCGACGTCATTTTCAGACAGCCTTTCGACTGTCTGAGATTTTGGGCTTCCGTATAACCTATTTTTAGAAACTTCAGTTTTGTTGACATTCTGTGAAGTTAGAATCTCTCGCTTTCGGAAGCTAATTAAGCTATTTTTTTGTACAAAAAACGTGTGTGTTTTTTTTTATTTAATCCAATATCTTAGGACTTTACTGATTATGATTGAAATAGTCTCTTCCAAAAGAATTTTTTAATTAATTTATTTCACTTCAAAATTTAACTGAATTGGTTAACTCGCTGTGAAAACATTTTTCATAACGTCCCCCCCCCCCGTGTACAAATATTTGTTTTCCTTTTGGGGATTAAATTTAGTTTTTAGTATACCAAATACAATCAAAAAGTAGTCAGAAACCAACAAACAAGTTATGATAAATTGGCTTCCAAAACTATGTCGGCCTATCTTTTTCCCCCCATTTTGTCCTGTAACTACTTATTCCAAATAAAAATATCTGGTGTCAGCAATAATCTACGCTAATATTTGTTGACAGTTGCAATTCAGCCAGATGAGTATTTTGTGCGATCTATAATCCACCTAGCCGAATAATGTTTGAGAGCACAACTTAAATCAGATGTCAGCACTAATCCCCACAAATTAATTTTTTTATGATACTACCAATCCCAGTAAATGTTTTTTTTCTACAAATAAAGCAACAACTGTTCAAATGTTTAGTTTCAATAACATTAATACATTCAATGTAAAGAATATATATATATATATATATATATATATATATATATATATATATATATATATATATATATATATATATATATATATATATAAATTTAAAGGAGATTAGAATAATAGTCTAAAGAGCTAAGTGTATTTAATGTAATAGTGAAATTACTAGTTTAATTAAAATACAGGAAATGCTCGTTGTAATTTAGATATATAATAAGCTCGATAGTTAAATGTCCTAGAGCTAATTCAATATTAAGTAATGTGATTTATAATTTAAAAATTTAAAAAAAATTTTAAAATTTAAAAATCAAATTTTAATTAAATTAAAAATCAGTTTCATAAGAAGGAACAACAACAAAGTCAATTATCTGTACGATCGTTTCGGAAATCCGTGCTTTTTATTTGTGGTATACATGAAGTTATGTAGAACAATTATATATAGTTTTTTTTTGGTAAGCACGGTCTCCTCATCAGCAAATTTAGGAGGATTTTTATTGAATTTAAAAGACACCAAAAATAAACCTAGCATTAAAAGTAAGGCAGATGAATCTGAAAAATTGAAATAAAAGGTTTGGATTTAAAATTTATAAGAAAATTAATATAGGTTAGAGATAGAAATGAGTAGAAAAAATATATATTTTTTGAATTTACATAATAAATTTGATTTAAAAATATATAGAGATAGTTACCTTTTAGTTTTTCTTTTTTTGAAATCAGGAACTGTGTTTAAAGTAGTCATTTAGATGTTTGCTATAGCTTTTTATTTTATTGAATGATGAATTTTAAAAGGGCGACGCTCGTGCAGTAAATTGTTTCCGTTAGCGTATTTTGATTTAAAGACGCTACAGTTAATATATATAGAGAGAATATTTATTTTGCAAGTTTTTAAGGGGAGATAATTGTCATGTGTTATTGGCTTTATTTATTATTTGATTTACGGGTCTAAGGGAGGTAATTGGTCTAACTTAATTTATTAAAAAAAAAAAAAAATTGTAATCTATTTTTACTAATGAGTAATTTTTAATGATTTAAGGTGGTTTATATTTATTAAATTTAAACCAACGTTTATGATTACATGTCAGAAGCTCGTGTCTTGAATTTACTAGTTTGGTTGTGCTTTTTATATCTTCATATTTTAAAATTTTTAGGGTTTCTTTTGTACATAATGCACAAAATTTATCTCCTGGTTTATATGATTTGCAAGTCTCAATTATTTGCCATTTTAAGTTGAAAGAAATATTGCTATTTTTTAGTTGCCAAATATAGTTGGATAGAGTAGTTTGGTTTGATAGAGAGTTATTTTTAAAAGAATGTTTGTGCGTTGAAATTCTATGTTTTATTGGGCCAGATGTGGAACCAATATATATTACCTCTTGATTATTATGATTATTTTCCGTTAGGTCTATTGTTGGATTATAATGTGGTGGGTTGATTAGTAATTGATCGGTAGATTGATTTAAGTTGGTGTTATTATTTAATCTGGTAGTTGAGTTATGGCTGTTGATAGGTTCTTGTAGATTTGGAGTTTTTGATACTGTGCAGCTATAGATAACATTTTTTATTTTACATGAGCCTTGTAGGGGACATTTATTTTTTCTTCTACAGTTACAGTCCGATGTATTTTGTATAGTTGTATTTTGTAGTTTATTAATTTTCTTATTATTAGAGCTAATTATTTTCTGATGAAGGTTAGGCATAGTAGAGTAAGAGACTTTAATTGTGTTCTTATTGAAAATTTTATTATATCTATGGGGGGGCTTTAAAGTTCTTATCTAATATTTTAAAAAATTCTCTAGCTATGTTTGTTTCTAGGTTTTTGGAATACGGGGGGTTGAACCATAGGATCTCCTTGTGTCTATTCTTACATTTACGGGTTTTAGTTTGCTGTTTATTTGTATTATTATCTAATATTTGTAGTTTGGTTTTATCTTTTTTTGTCTCTTGGTTATTTTTCTTAACTCGTATACGACCAGACATTGCCATATTATATGTTATTACGCTCTTAATAGGTTTATTTTTATTATTTTTAATGCAGTTTATGTTTCTATCATTTTCATTTATGAATTTAATTTGTGAATTATATCCAGAGTTTTTAAGGGCTTCATTATAGTATTTTTCATTTTTGGTAAATATTGATTTAGTAGAAGACAGTCTAGAAATTCTTAGAGCGATATTGGGAACTATTGATTTTAATATTGATTTAGGGTGGTTTGATTGATTGTGGACATATAGAAGTGATTGGTTAGGTTTATGGTATGGTTTAAAGGTAGAATTTTCAAGATTTAAGGTTATGTCTAAGAAATTAACAATTTTTTTATTAGGGTCGATTTTTATACTAAGTCCATAATTTTTAAATAATTTATGTAGAGCTTTAATTGCTTTTTCATAATTTTTATTAGTAGAATTCATTATGAAAAGTGCATCATCTCTATATAGCCCTCCTTCAAGTTTGAATTGTTTATGGAGTATACAATGTATTTCATTTAAAAGGAAAAGGCCAACTAGATCAGTGACCTGAGTCGAGTCCGTCGATCCCATTAAAATGTTGAAGTGGTTAGGGGTATTTTTCCTGGTCCAATATTTATTATCAAATGTTATTAAAGACTGTCTAGCTATAAGTATTAGTTTAATTTCGTCTTGAGTTATATTAGTTAATTTTCGTGCCATTAATAGAGATTTATTAAGTAGGATAGGTGATATAGATTGGTAATATGATTCAATGTCAAAAGAAAGAAATTTAATATTATTTTTATTTTGAATATTAGAAAACCAGTCGATTACTTGGTTGGAAGATTGCCATAGTGGGTATTTTATTATGGATTTAATTTTGGGGATAATTCTATCTAATATGTTTTTACTAACCAGTCCTATATCTGATTTCGAGGGGCAAATGAGTCTAATAGTAGGGTTAATATTGAAGCTGTGTTTGTGGTCTTTTAAAGTAAATCTCGGGGTACCTGGTACCGTTATTTCTGTGTATTTATCTATTTTAAGTTTAGTTAAAATGTTTTTTGCGTCATTATTTATTTTATTTAGTGCTCATTTATTAGTAGTTTTATAATTTTTATTAAGTTCTTTATATATTAGATTTTTATATTGTATATAGTCCATTGTGTAGAAATTTCCAGTTTTATCTGCCGGTACTATGAGTTTATTTTGGTGGCTTATAGAAATAGATTTTGAAAATTTATTTATTTTTTTAAGTGTTGGAGTGATATATTTTTTATTTTTCTTAAATTTAATATTTTTAATCAGGTTGATTAAGTCATTTTCAAAATTTTCAGTGTCTATGTTTCTCTTAAGGTTTTTGTATGTTTTTAGTCTGTAGTATTTCGCTGCTTTTCTTTCTTCATTGTCTTGTCTGAGGATGGTTTCTTTTATTTCTCCAGGTTGCTGGTGTATTGGTTCTGTGGTTTCATTTTGGTAATTATCAAAATGGTAGGCTTTCCATCTCAAGTTCCTTATAAATGTATTTATACTTGTAATTAAGCTGGTTATATATATATTAACTGTAGCGTCTTTAAATCAAAATACGCTAACGGAAACAATTTACTGCACGAGCGTCGCCCTTTTAAAATTCATCATTCAATAAAATAAAAAGCTATAGCAAACATCTAAATGACTACTTTAAACACAGTTCCTGATTTCAAAAAAAGAAAAACTAAAAGGTAACTATCTCTATATATTTTTAAATCAAATTTATTATGTAAATTCAAAAAATATATATTTTTTCTACTCATTTCTATCTCTAACCTATATTAATTTTCTTATAAATTTTAAATCCAAACCTTTTATTTCAATTTTTCAGATTCATCTGCCTTACTTTTAATGCTAGGTTTATTTTTGGTGTCTTTTAAATTCAATAAAAATCCTCCTAAATTTGCTGATGAGGAGACCGTGCTTACCAAAAAAACTATATATAATTGTTCTACATAACTTCATGTATACCACAAATAAAAAGCACGGATTTCCGAAACGATCGTACAGATAATTGACTTTGTTGTTGTTCCTTCTTATGAAACTGATTTTTAATTTAATTAAAATTTGATTTTTAAATTTTAAAATTTTTTTAAAATTTTTAAATTATAAATCACATTACTTAATATTATATATATATATATATATATATATATATATATATATATATAAAAGAAAAAATAGAAAAAAAAATAATATATATATGTTAGTGATGGGAAGATTCCAATATTATTCCTGATTCTGATACAATTACGGAATCCGTACTAAATTCCCGATTCCGATACAATTCCGATACTTTATAGATCTCTAAATATTTAACTATATCGTTGTATTTTTTTCTCGGATTACCGTAAAAACATACATGTAAAATGCGCGCATATTTTCCTAAACGTAAAAATATACTATCGATTTTAGCTCGACTGTTGGTTTAAAAATCAATATATATTTATTATTTTATCATTATTATCAGCAATCGAAGATTTAGCTTTAAGCAAAATCAAATAAAAAAAAAGACAATTAAAAGAATCGTTTTGGTATCGGAAAATCGGTAGAAATTTTTCTGATACCCTCAAATATTCCGGTTTTTTCCGGTTCCCGATTTCGATTTGTATTAATAGTCCATACACGAATATATATATATATATATATATATATATATATATATATATATATATATATATATATATATATATATATGTATGTATGTATGTATATATATATATATATATGTATGTATGTATGTATATATATATATGTATGTATGTATGTATGTATATATATATATATATGTATATATGTATATATATATGTATATATATATACGTATATATATACGTATATATATATATGTATGTATATATATGTATATATATACGTATATATATACATATATATATAAATATATATATACATATGTATATATATATACATATGTATAGATATATATATATATATACATATGTAGATATATATACATATGTAGATATATATACATATATATATGTGTATATATATCTATATATATATATATCTAGGTTCGATCCTCGGCTTGGGATAGGTGTTAGTCTAGCGGCACTGATGAGTTGTGAAACAACGAAACAGGACTATATGTCGATGACTAAAATATATTTTATAAAGCCCCCCTCTTGGGTTGAGCACTATCGTAAATAATCTCACTCGCTACTTAATTTAGCTGAAAGAATGCGAAGCTCGCGGTTTGTTTACAAACATACGTTTGAGCACTTTACGAGTGGCGGACGGATGTTTATTTAAATAGACATTCGGACAGATTAATTGCGGCCACCGCTTCCGTAGTCAGTGGGTAGAACTGCCGACTGTCACCATGACGGTTCTAGGTTCGATCCTCGGCTTGGGATAGGTGTTAGTCTAGCGGCACTGATGAGTTGTGAAACAACGAAACAGGACTGTATGTCGATGACTAAAATATATTTTATATATATATATATATATATATATATATATATATATATAATAAGCCTATTTGTATTTGTACCTATTTGTGAATTATTCCACGGAATTTGGGCTTTTGGATTATTTTGGACCATCTTCCAATTACGTGATTTCTTTGGATTTTACTTCTGCGAATGGATATTTAACTAACTTTCTTCGATTTACATTTTTGAATTTTACTTTCACCAGACTATCCATTCACGTGAAATCACCTTTTTCTTCACCATATTCCCTATGCTTCACATTTTATTATCAAGTAAGATCTTTGACTTACTTGCAGTTTCATCAAATACTTTTGTATGCAAAATCCGATCCTGCATTTTGCTAATTCCTACTCTCTGATGAGAAGGAGAGTATTTCTTCGAAACTCCGCGGATTAAGGACTATCCATTCATTTAGTGTTTCCTTTTCAAATTAAATATGTTTTTAACTCATTTCAAAGTGTTTTTTAAAATGTTTTATTAACTATTTGCTCTTATATATGTATATATATATATATATATATATATATATGTATGTATATATATATATATATATATATATATGTATATACATATGTATATATATGTATGTATATGTATGCATATATATACATATGTATATATATATTTACATATGTATATATTTATATATATGTATGTATGCATATATATGTATGTATATATATATACATATGTATATATACATATGTATATATATGTATGTATGTATGTATGTATATATACATATATATATGTATATATATACATATGTATGCATATATATGCATATGTATATATATACATATGTATGCATATATATACATATGTATATATGTATGTATGTATAGATATATGTATGCATATATGTGTATGTATATATATACATCTGCATATATATGTATGTATGTATATATACATATATATATATGTATATATATACATATGTATATATACATATATATATGTATATATATACATATGCATACATATATATACATATGTATATATGTATGTATGTATGTATAGATATATGTATGCATATATATACATATGTATGCATATATATATACGTATATATATATATATATATATATATATATATATATATATATATATATATATATATATATATATGTATATATATATGTATATACTAGCTGTACCCTGCCATGCGTTGCTGTGGCTCAAATTGGCGCAATGGAAAAAGTTCCAAAATGAGAAAAAGCATGTTTCTTATAGGTTTAATTTTCCATTTTGCATGGGTACACAGTTTTTGTTGTTCCATTTACTTAGCTGATATAGAGATTTTCCGGTTTGGTGACTCTTGAATACGTAATATAAATTGTCCATGTGAAAAAACAGTTAGTATGTAACTGTAAGGCCCACAATTGTAAAGATTGTTCCCTGTGCTTTGTTGATTGTTATTGCAAATGACAATAAAATTGGAAAGTTCAATTTCCTAAAGTATAATGATGTATCCGGTGGAATCATAGGAATGCATGGAATGAAGATACATTCATCTGTGAAAGGTCCTGTTAAGATTGTTGTTTCTATGATATTGTTTGTTAATTTTTTTTAATGCAAGCTATGTGCCATTGCAAAGCTTGGATTGGTTTATATTTCACAACATGATAATTAGTACACCAAATTTCAGTTGCAATACATGTCGTGGCATCCCTGGCAAATATAGCTATTGGATAATTAACCACTTTATCTGCTTTCACAACAGTGTCGATGGATTTGTATTTGACTACCTCACTTGGAATTTTACATTGAATAATAGCGTTAAGTTCATGGGCATCTTTGTATTGACCTGCAAGAATATCTCATTCACTCAGTCAAATGGAATTCTTATAATTTGAATATCTGCAAAAACATTTTAAACTAACTATTCTTTTGATGAAATAAAATTACAGAAATTACAGAAGTTAAAAGTCAAAGAATTTTGCCCTTAACTCTGATCAGCTGGCACTTTTTCGTACCCAATTTCCCGCAAGTGATGCAAAAGTTTTTTGTGCGGATCGAACAGTCGGCAACTGGACATGCATATTTTGAGTTAAGTTTAATGTCTTCACATGGAACAAAAAAGTAGAGTATTTGAGGCAATTCACATGGAACAAAAAAGTAGAGTATTTGAGGCAATTCATTTCATCTGCTGGTGTTGATTGAAGAATAACAGGTAACATTTGTCTGAAATCTCCTGCAAACAATATTACTGCATTCCCAAATGGTCTGACATTGCCACGCAAATCTTGCAAGGATCGACCAAGAGCCTCAAGTGATTTTTTGCGTACCATTGTGCATTCATCCTAAACAATAAGTTTGCATTTCTGCAATATTTTTCCCCATATTGGATGTTTTGAAGATGTCGAACATGAGGTTTTTGAAAAATTGAATGTTTTAAAGTAGAATAAATAATTCTTCTACTTGGCAGCAAGGTTGCAGATATTCCTCATGCAGCAAGGGCTAAGGCTATGTCATTTTGTTATCAAATGGCTGCCAAAATCAATTTAATTAGAAAGGTTTTACCAGTTACTTCTGGTGCTGTTCAAGGTAGCAGTAATTTCCAAATAACTTCTATTCTCAGTCAGTAAATTAGGTGACTAAAATAGGATTTATCCATGTTTTGACAGTGCCTTATTCACTGTAATTAATTTAGGAGACTAAAATAGGATGAGGAATTAGAGATGGACAGATAGAGAGGAAGATATATAGATAGAAAAGAGAAAGTGAGAGGAAAATAGAGAAAGAGGAGGAGATAGAGAGATAAAGGGATTGATAGATAAACAGAGAGAGGGGGAGAGTTAGAAACAGAGAGGGATGAGACAGAGGAAAGGAGAGAGATAGAGAGAGTTAGAGAGAGAAAGGGGCTCAAAGAGAGATGGAGAAGGTGATATAGAGAGAAAGATATATTGAAAGAGGGAAAGGGAGAGGTGGATAGAGAGAGATATTAAGAGAGGAAGAGAGAGGGGGAGAGAAACAGAAGGTGAACTACACTTCACCGTTTGTTTCCTCGGTCAGTAGAGAAGAAATCTTTCGAGACTGAGGCAATTTTAATGTTTTGTTATTATTCAGAGTACCCCTTTTTGGGGGCGGGGGGCTAGATTTTCATCACATTAGAAACCGACCGGGTTATCTGTACTTTCACTTAACAAATTAATAAAAGAAAAACATATTGTAAAATTTGAATTTAACATGAAAATACTATTTTAAAAAATAGCACGATAACATAAGTGCATAAGTGCCACTTTAGGTACTCCTTGGGCGTTGAGTTCCATGGCGACCAGCATAATTATTTAATGGTCGCTCCCTTAGCCCTCCCCTAGTCATGCGCACGTAACATTTTTTTTATTTACTGACGTTGGCTTAGTAACTAAAAGATTTATTGATAATTTCGTAACTCTTAAACGTATGCCGGAAACGGAAGATTTAAATTGGTTCATTATTGTTGTAATGAAAAAAAAAAGTTTCATTCAACATAAAACCAAAAACACATATTAATGATAAATGATTTATTATTCTATTCATGGAAATTTACTAATTTTTAGATAAAAAAGTAAAAAAAAAAGTTAATAAAAAAAATAGTTGCTTATGTGCGCATAAAAAACTTTTTTTTTTTTTTTTAGATTAGGTCCACCTTGGAATCACCCCCCCCCCACCTCCAAATCTTAAGAACAGCTTCCGGAATAACACCACTTTTGGAGGGGGGGGGGGCTATTTGCAAAATTTAACTGATATTTGTTGTCGGCATACCCATCCGAAAATACTTTTTAAAAAAAAGGAGGGGTTCAGTGCCCGTGGCAGAGAAGTAGATTCATTTATCAATAAAAGCTGCGGAGAAGTAAATTTATTTATCAATAAAGGTCCTCATTTAAAAAAGAAAATTGTGGAGGTGGACCTAAATGTAAATATTTACCCAAAAAATTATCCCGAAGTTTATTGCAAAAACGTTTTGTTTTCGCACTATTCAACAATTTGTTCATCCACGCATGTAAATTAAAAAATTTTTGTAAAAGTGAGAAGTTATCGGTAAATGATTTAGTTTTTTTTTTAATTTATTTATTTATTTTTTTTTTTTTACATCAGGTCCACCTCCAAAAATGTTAAGAACGACTTTCAGAATAAACACCATGGGGGGGGGGGGCGATATTTAAAAATAAAAGTCGATAAAAGTCGTTATTTAAAAAGAAATTTAAAATCAAATGTTTGTAAAAGTGAGAAATTATTAATAAATGTTTAGTAACATTTTTCGGTGCTAATGCAGAGAGTGATCCGAGCTATTTTTTAAATCGTGTTTTTTTTATTCAAACCAATCTTATATCGAAAAACAAAAAAAAAAAACTCAAAAAGCAAGCGACAAACTTTTTTTTTGGCCTTATATAATAAAGAAAAAATGTGTAAATTAAAAAATTTGGAAGATAAACAAATGAATTATGTTTTTTTTTTTGTTTTTTTTTACTTACTAAACAGAAAATGAAATGTTTCGTCAATTCGTGGCTGTGAAATGAATCGAACTGGAAGTTCAGTTTATCAACAGAACAGATTCGCACCACGGTTAAAAAAATATATTTATTTTATTTAATATTTTAATAATTCGCGAGGTAAATTTATTTTAATAGCATAAAAACATGCCTCGACTCTAAAGATGGGTTGCCTGAAAATTTCAAATAAATTGGTAACGTAGAAATATGGTTTTATTCGTTTGGAACGAAGCAAATTTACATTTATATATATATATATATATATATATATATATATATATATATATATATATATATATATATATATATATAGCCAATTTTTCGATATTTGTCATATGAAAGATCGAACTTAAAAACGATACTGATCTTGGTCAAATCTATCGCCTCTATTGAAAGTTTAAGGCAGACATGTAAACATACCTACATACATATTTATATATTGGTAGCTCAAATTTTCGACCCAAACTGATTAAAAAGCTTGCCTTATCTCTGAATACCCTTTATGTAAAATTTCAAATGTTTAGACCAGAAATTGTCTGAGTAATTTGGTAGAGACCGCAGAGGTAAAAAAAATTTTTTTAACTTTGACCCCTATTATGACCTCTTAACATTTATTGTTTTGAGCTCAAATCAAGTTGTTAAGTTAGATCCATGTCCAAAGAATCTATATCTAAAATTTCAAGTGCGTAGACCCAAAATTATCGGAGGAGTTTTGTAGAGTTCTCAAAAGTCAAATCGTTGAAGTTTGACCCCTTAGTCGCCAAATTTCTTGTCCTAAAACCGATCACATCGATTTTACCAAATCTCAGTACCCTGTATATCAAATTTCGAGTTTGTAGACTAAAAGTTTACAGAGTTATTGCATAGGGAAATGAACACAGACACACACACACTTTCACTTTTATATATATATATATATATATAGATAGATAGATATATAGATATATAGATATATATATATAATAAAATAAAAATTACAATTAAATTTACCAAAATGATCCAAGATCGTAAAATCAATTAATTATAAATATTAAAGATTTCTAAAATAATATCAACCAGATGTAAAAGCTCAATAAAACCAAATAGTAGATAGAGCTTATAATAAGAGCAAACAGTTAATAAAGCGTGTTAAAAAATGCTTTGAAAAAGAGTTAAAAACATATTTAATCTGAAAACATATTTAATCTGAAAAGGAAACACTTATCAAGTGTTTCCTTTTCAGATTAAATATGTTTTTAACTCTTTTTCAAAGTGTTTTTAACATGTTTTGTTTACTGTTTGCTCTTATATATATATATATATATATATATATATATATATATATATATATATATATATATATATATATATACTAACATGGGTGCCCGGCATGGCCCAGGTGTTTGGAGGTGTGTGTTGAGCAAAATAAAAAAAAATGAAAAAGTGGTAGTAGGAAGGCAGTACCGTGAAGAAGGAAAAGAATGGGGAAAAAACGTGACGTCTTTGCTGTTACGACCACCGCCAAACCGGAAGTGGCGTAGGTTTAAATTAAGGCTAGACAATCGAAAAGGGGGGATGACTTTCGAAAATATTGGCGAAAACAGCGACATCTTCCTGTAGAAATGTGCCCAGTTGAAGACGAAGAAATTAATGTTTTTGCCGATTTTTCAGTATTTATCGTCTGAAGGGTCGAACTTAAAAACGATACTGATCTTGTGAAAATCCGCCGCTTCTGTCGAAATTTTTAGGTGGACATGCAAACATACATACATTTATATATTAGTAGCTCAAATTTTCGACCCAAACTGATTAAAATGCTTGCTCTATCTCTGAATACTCTTTATGTAAAATTTCAAATGTTTAGACCAGAAATTGTCCGAGTAATTTGGTAGAGACTGCAGAGGTATTTTTTTTTAAAACTTTGACCCCTATTATGACCTCTTAACATTTATTGTTTTGGGCTCAAATCAAGTTATTAAGTTAGATCCATGTCCAAAGAACCTATATCTAAAATTTCAATTGTTTATACCCCAAATTAACGGAGGAGTTTTGTAGAGTTCTCAAAGGTCAAATCGTTGAACTTTGACTCTTTAACAGCCAAATTTCTGGCAGAAAACGGATTACAAAGATTTTCCCGAATCTCCATACTCTGTATATCAAATTTCGAGTCTGTAGACTAAAAATTGACAGAGTTATTGCGTAGAGAAATGTACTCAGACAGACACACACACACCGACAGACACTTTCACTTATATATATATTAAATAAAATATAAGGAATAAAAGTTATATATAACTTTATTATATCATCAGAACAATAAGAAAAAGTAAAGGTGAAAATTAAGAAAAAAAACTCTTTAGACCATGGCATTTAGAAGCTAAATGCTTCTCATCAGAAGAGGAGAAGAGCCAGAATTATACAAAATATAAAAAATGGTTTAAGAATATTTGGATAAGAAATGAAAATAAAAGAGTAGGATAATATGGTAAAAAGTTATTAAAAGTGGGCACACCATATAAGGGTAAATCAGAAGGGTAGTATATATGTAGGTAATATTTAAAAAAATATATATATAATAAATAAATAAATAAATAAATAATCTCCTCTTCTACTGAGAAGCATTTAGCTTCGAAATGCCATGATTAAGATTTTTTCTTAATTTTCCCCGTTTACCTTTCCGTAATGTTCTGATAATATAATAAAGTTATATTTAACTATTATTCCTCATAATACGTTTAATATTATTGTGTGCTCTTCTTAATACTGTTGAGCTTTTCTTATCATAATAAGTATTGAATTGTTAAAGATTCACTTTTTGATAACATAATTATATATATATATATATATATATATATATATATATATATATATATATATATATATATATATACTTGTATGTAATATTCTGAATTTTACTGGGTTTGTGTAATTCAGTAAATTTTCATATATCAATGAATTTGAAGCCAAACAAAGATGACTTAAATTGTAAGCTACAAAATTAACATAATTGAGCATTCATATACTGTGTTAATAAAAATCAAGACTTCAAAAAAATAATTGATAGCAACAAAAAGTGAATTTCATTGTTAGTTACAATTGTTTCAAGACTAATTGGACAAATTCAAACATTGTAAAAGTGTTTTTTATACAATAAGTCTGAAGAAAGGCTGGTTATGAGAAAATTTCCAAACGCTATAATGTTTGAATGTGTCTAATTAGTCTTGAAACAATTGTAACTAGCAATGAAATACATTTTTTGTTGCTATCAATTCTTTTTTTGTCTTGTCTTGGCTTTTGTTAATACAGTATATCTATATATATAAAAATGTAAAGTTGGTTCGTTCTAAACAAATACAACCATGTTTATACGTTACCAATTTATTTGAAATTTTCAGACAACCCATTTTTAGAGTCGAGGTATGTTTTTATGTTATTAAAATAAATTTACCTAATTAAAATTAAAATATTAAATAAAATAAATATATTTATTTTATCGTTTCTGCGAATCTGTTCTGTTGATAAAACTGAACTTCCGGTTCGATTCATTTCACAGCCACGAATTGACGAAAGGTTTCATTTTCTGTTAACTCGATAAGTAAAAAAAAAAACAAACAAAAAAACATATTTCATTTGTTTATCTTCCAAATTTTTTAATTTACACATCTTTTCTTTATTATATAAGGCCAAAAAAAAAAGTTTGTTGCTTGCTTTTGAGTTTTATTTTTTTGTTTTTCTATATAAGATTACTCATGCAGAGAGTGATCCGTGCTGAAATAATGTTATTATTTAAAAAGTCATTCTTAACATGGGGAGGTAAGGATGTTTTGTACCTATTCTGTACTTTAACCTTACAATTGAATAAATAAAAAAAAAATACACATATCGTAAAACGTTATTTAAACGTGGAAATATGATTTAAAAAATAGCGCGGATCGCTCTCTGCATTAGCACCATTTTTATTTATTGTGGACTATTATTCTCATCTTTATTAGTTGTTGTTTCACGAATTTTCGGCCAACTATTCCTCTGGCCTTCATGAAAAGAAGTCCTTTTATAAATGTTCAGTAACTTTTTCCTTTTATTATTCTTAAAGAGTGAAACTTTTCTTATTCATGAAAGGAGTTAAGCCTACGTAAATAAATAAATGTTTGTACACGTGACAAATTATCAATAAATGGTTTAGTTACTTTTTTAAAAAAATGTTTGTAAAAGTGCGAAAGGCGACGACGTTGTACAACCATTACTCCCATGCTTAATTTCTATACTTATAGGTTTTTGGAATTTTTTTTCACTGGATTATTATTGATTGGACACTAATTAAACAGATTATTAAAAAAAAAATGTAAAAAAGAAATCATTATTTCGACATTTGAAAGTGGTGCTCACTTTTTAGTTACAACGTTCTGATAAATCAGTCACCCATTTTGTAAGCAATAAAAAACGCGGTATATCAAAACCATAGAAAGTAAAAATAATGAGTCTCTACCGCATTTGTAAGTCAGAAATATATTTGTTTCTCAAAGAAAAAAAATAGAGAGAACAGGACTTTTTTTTATTGTTTTCATGAAAATAAAGTTTCGAGATTTTTAATTATTTTTTTTTTTTTACTTATTTAGTCAGTTTGTGTTTTTTTTTAATTGTTTTTGTGAAAGGTGAGTTTTTTTTTCAAAACTTTTGTTTTGTTTCTTTTTAATTTTTTTAAAGTATTATAAATTTCACTAACATGCTGGAGAAATGTTTAATAATTTGGTATTTTTTTAGATTAGGTCCACCTCGACAATTTTCCTTTCAATGGCGACATTTATAGGTTTCCGAGTATGCTGAACACGCAAATTGAATTGTAATTTTGCGGAAATAAATAGTTGTATTATGCATTGTATTCTTCGGCAGCCATCTTTTACGTGCACACGCGCCATAAACAAATACACACACGTAAAAAAGATGGCCGCCAAAGATTACAATGCATAATACAACTTTTTATATCTTGATAACTACTTATTTCTGCAAAATTTCGATGCGATTTTCGTATTCAGCATAGTCGAAAACCATTTCAAGTCGTCATTTAAAAGAAAATTAAGGAGGTGGACCTAATCTAAAAATTTACCAATAATTTTTAATCCCGTACGCCTCCCGATACATTGTTTCGTCAACATGCGACCATTTTATATCTCCCGAAGACACTTTCGTATTTAGAAAAAAAAAAAATAAATAAATAAAAAGTGACCGATTTACCAGAACGTGGTAACTAAAAAGTGAGTATCCCTTTCAAATGTTGAAATGATTTTTTTTTTTCAATTTTTTTTCATAATCTGGTTAGTGTTCAATCAATAATAATCCAGTGAAAAAATTTCCAAAAACCTATCAGTATAGAAACTCCACCACGTAAGTAAATAAATAAAAAATGTTACGTGCGCATGCGTTAGCCTTGACTAGGGGGGTACTAAGGGAACGACCATTAAATAACTCTGCGGGTCGCCATGGAACTCAACGCCCAAGGAGTATCAAAATAGTTTTCATGATCTGAAGAATTTTTTTTCCGAAAAGTGGGTGATCACTTTTCCATCTAAATTTAACTTAAAATGAGCACCCACTTTCTGGCCACCTGAGGAAGGGGCATTTATTTTCGTGTTTATTGGCTTCAAGGTTTTTTTGACAAGGCAGTTTGGTACGCGAATGCATATTTAACAGTTTTCGTTTATGCTCACGCATAGCATAAACAAAGGCTACGCCTGTGAAATGGAAAATAGTCCCAGAGTTCAGGGGTTAATACCATGCAAAAGAAATCAAACAAAAAGACTTTTTAGCCAAGAAACACACAGAAAGAAAAAAAAAAATAGCATCCATTTTTTTTCTATCGAATTCATTTGCTGTTTTTATTGAAAACTATTTTCCCCCGGATTTTTGATATAATTTTCCATTAAGGGCTGTGCGTCTCACGTTCGTAAATAACAAAAATTTTCTTTGTAGATTTTGGTGCGCTAAAAACGAATCTGCAAACCGTTTCCGTTGAAAAAAAATAGTTTTTATGATATGAAGAAATTACTTTTTCGAAAAAGTGGCGATCACTTTTCCATGTAAACTTTACTTAAAATGAGCACCCACTTTCTAGCCACCTGAGAGAGGGGGGATTTTTTCCCATGTTTATTGGCTAAACAGCTTTCGTTTATGCTTACGCATAGCGTAAACGAAGGCTACGGCTGTGAAATGGAAAATAGTCCCAGAGTTCAGGGGTTATTACCATGCAAAAGAAATCAAACAAAAAACTTTTTAGCCAAGAAACAGAAAAATGCTCCTCTCTCAGGTGGCCAGAAAGTGGGTGCTCATTCTAAGTTAAATTTACATTAAAAAGTGATCACCCACTTTTCGAAAAAGTAATTTCATGAATGTCATGAAAACTTTTTTTTTTGCTACGTAAACGGTTTGCAGATTCGTTTTTAACACACCGAAATCTACAATAAAATATTTCGTTATATATGAACGTGAAACGGGCCTTAAAGTAAAATAATTTGCCGTTTAGTTGTACAAATATCCTCAAACCAGGTAATCACTAAAAGGAATTTTTAAAAGTCGTCACCTGTATCGAGCAAAAGTTTAAAACCACCGATTATATGCCAGCCTACATCATGGTAACATATATTGAGTGAGTTCCTAACAGTATTTTTAGTTTAAACTCATTTTCCCAAAATTTCCCCAAACTTAACGTGTTCGATACAGTCTGCCGCCATTTGTATTTTTCAGATATACCGATAAACATTGAATGTTTTTGAACCGATTATACATTACATAAAAACACTAAAATCTTATCCAGTTAGGTAGAACACTTACTTTTCTTGCCTTTGATAATATTTATTTGTTATATATTTATTTTTTGACAACTTCTTTGTATCTGTGTTTAGTAATATAAACCCTTTTCATTTAATGTAACATTTAGTCAGCTTGAAAAACAGTGTTTATTGGTGTATTTGAAAGCTACAAATGGTGGTGGACACTGTTGATTACTTTAAGTTAGAGAAAGTGAGTTAAAACTAAAAAAACTATACAAAATACTGTCAGAAACCTATCCATTATGCCAGCCTATGTCATGGTAATATATGTTCGGTGAGTTTCAGACACTGTTTTGTATAGTTTTTAGTTTTCAACTTACTTTCCCAAACTTAACGTATTCAACAGAATTCGCGACCATTTCTGTTTTTTGAGCCAATTAAACATTTTACATTACATAAAAGCACTAAACAATTATCCAATTAGGTAGAAACGTAAATTACCTTACCTTTGCTTTCATTTATTTGTTTTTGGACGACTTTTTCGAATCTATGTATAGTAACCCCCCTCCCCCCACCATCAACCAAATATTAATTACTAAATCACATTTTTTAAAACAACAACAAAAAAAAAAGCATTTAGCGTTTCAACATTTTTGATACGTTCGGCTTCATCCACTGATTGTTGGTCAAGTCCAAAACATGAATGATTGACAGAAACTCTCGAGGATCCAGATCAAATTCTGCAAGAGTACCATTTTTTTTCAGTTTCGCCTTCTTTTTCACTTTTTGGAGTGGATTGCTGTACTAATATAAGGAACATGCATTTTCTCTTTTATTAAATTTTTCCATTACACCAAATTGAGCCACTGCAACGCGTGGCAGGGTACAGCTAGTATATATATATATATATATATATATATATATATATATATATATATATATTCATCCACATACAGTAGTGTTTCGCTGTTTCACAGCTCATCAGTGTGGCTAGACAAGCAACTACCTCAAGCCAGGATCGAAACCCGATCGCCCGGTCGGACCTTATATATATATATATATATATATATATATATATATATATATATATATAGAGAGAGAGAGAGAGAGAGAGAGATTGCTTCAGATAAAGCATGACACTTGATGTAAGGTGCTAAAAACACTTCAAAGTTTTTTAGTTTTCTTTTTTTTTTAAATGTTGCATTGATGGATTATGACCCCAAAAAGCAGCAATTTATCCCTTTTTGTCAGAAACGTTGTGGATAGAATTTTATGACTCAAGAACACAACATAAAGGAAGCGAGAGTTGTAAGACTGCTAGAAGTAAAGTGCAAGGTCCACTTTCTACTCTCGATATATGTGTGTGTGTGTGCGCGCGCACGCGTGTGTGCACGCGCGTGTGCGCTTCTTTCCGACATTTAGTAAACCATTTTATTTCTTTAGACAAAAGACGGAAGCAAATAGCAAGTCAGACAATGCAATCCCATCTAAAGAGGACTGAATTCAAACGAAACCATTTTAAGTATTTAGAGGAAAGAAGAAAACGAATAACAGACAAAGCACTGTCATCTAAAGTGGACTCCGGAAAAAAAATTACCCACTCTATTTCCGTAATAAGACGTTTTCTTTTCTGTATTACTTTGATTTGACTTCCTTTTTATTTTTATTTTATTTATTTTTTTTTTTTTTGCAAGTTTTTTTTAACTTTCCGGTTTGAGACGTTTTCTTTCTCCGTCCTTTCTATTTTTATTATTATTAAGTACCATTAAAGAAAGACAAAATGTAAATGTTTAGATTCTACAACATTGACACTTGAGTGGCAGAGGATAATTCAGCCTGTACTTATCTATGTCCTGCGTAGCTGAATGGGAAGCGTATTTTTCATTTTTGCCTTTTCGTATTTATTTATTATTTATTTATTATTTATTTATTATTTATTTCGTATTTATTTATTATTTATTTATTTACTGATTTCTTTTTTTTTTTTTCGATTCCTTACCTGTCGCCTGGTTACAACCATTAATAATATTGCTGCTGTTACTTTCTAATTTCGTTCAGGTGTATCGATTTACTCATCTAATGCAATTAGTACCTAAGTGGGCATTAACCAGCCAGCCAGCCAGCCAGCCAGCCAGGCAGGTGAGCCTTACAATGTCATATCTCACTCTTTGTCAACCTGTATATAAAACTCTGAGCTCACTAGCAATGTGACTACTCATACTCATACCAATAAAGCTGATACTATTAATACTATCAAATATATCAGGCAACAACAACAACAACAATAACAACAACAACATAATAATAATAATAATAATAATAATAATAATAATAATAATAATAATACCCGAGATTATATGTGCGTGTGCATTGTATTTATATATATATATATATATATATATACATATACCCTAAAACCTCTAGCCTTGATAGAGGGGAGACTAAAACTTGCTGCTATGGTTTCAAATGATCTGAAATAACAGCAAACGGAGACTTGATTCCAAATATTTCTCATGTTACATCTCCCTTCTTTTAGAAATATGGTACAGTTATGAATATCTCCAGTATTAAATAAGCCTTATACACTGTGGCATTTGCTTTATGTATGAAAACCAAAGAGAGAGGAGATATAACATATAAGAAATATTTGAAATCGAGTCTCCCCTTGCTGTTATTTCAGATGATTTGAAACCATAGCAACAAGTTTTAGTCTCCCCTCCATTAAGGCCAGAGGTTTTAGGAAAATATCAGATATTTTGTAATTCATATGCAAAACTAGGAAAACAAATGACTATGATTGAAACATTTTATGGCTGTAAAACAGCGACAAAAATAAGTTTTGGATGATAGATGATCTCCTTAATGTGCAACCTTAAAAGCAAATGTCACATAGTCCACTACACAATTCAGGCCATTACCTTTCCAACAAGCCTTCACTTGTAAAATTTTGATCAATAGTGTAACACGCGACACATTTATTCCATTGAAAGTGTTATAAATAAGCGTACGACCGCAAAAAAATGTAAACAAAGGGATTAAATTTATACTTTCTATTGTCGGTTTGGTATCGAGAGGTTAGCAATCCTTTCTGTTGACCTGTTGGCCGCTGCCGCTGACTGTTGGTTCGGGTGTGTTAGTGCCTGGTTTGACGTTGCGAACTGGAATGACCTGTGACGAGCCGAACCTTTCGATGTATATAGAACACGCAGACGAAGTTGTATAGTTGTAGACTTTGATAGAACTGACATGATAACGAATAAATGGCGATTTTCGGTGTCACGTGTTCACCTCCACACATTTATTGTTCTGTTTAAAAAATAAAAAATCATACTCGATCACCTCAGACCTACCCCAACAAACTCGTCAACACTCTCCAATCACAATTACGTTCTCAAGCCTATTTTGTGATTCGTTATTTCGACAATAGGATGTCCATCGAAATCGTAATAGCCTTTGTTTGAACTTAAAATAATCAAGTTGAACGAACCCTGACGCGATTTCTCCTTGCCAAACCGAATTACAGTCCCACATTGACAGTCTGGATAAAACAAAAATAAAACAAAAAAGTCTCCGACATCTTCACGCCGATCAGCTACACGCTGTCTGGTTACAACAAACGTAATTTCTTTTTCAGTGCCGCCATTAATAGCTTACATTTTTTGTCTGTAAATCGGGAGGAGATATGTATTGTTTTGTTCAAAAGCAATTAGAATAGTGGTTTATGTGAGCCATGGTAGAAGCACTTTCTTCTTTCTACCATGGCTGGCTGTTAGGTCTGTTGGAATTTCTGGAAGCGTTCTATATCAATGATTAACTAATCAATTAAATCGGATATAATACAAGACACTTTTTTTTTCAAACATAGAACGCAGAGAAATTTCTTATATGAATGATCTGAAGTTATCCCAGTCAGTCATCGAATATCGATACACTGTGCGATGGAGAGCGACATCAGAGGCTTTGATGCAATATTCTGATCTTAATCGAGAACAGAATGATCATAAGATCTCAGTAGACGTGCACAGTTCAGGCAAGTTGTCAGAAAAAAAAAGATCCAGAGGTGTATTTTTATATTTAATGCCTTGAATCAAAGTTTAAAATGCAAAAGTCAAGTATCATAGTTCAATTGTGCTCTAAACAGAAACTTTCATTTAAAACGCGCCCTTGTCTTACTAAAGAAACTACTGTTGATTTTATACGCCAGGCCTTTGTGTTTGCGTAGTAATAAAACTTCTCAAATGCTCTTGTGATGTTAGAGTGTATAAAGGTGTTAACTTTGGCCAAAATCGGATTGTTCCTGCTTTAATCGAATTTTTTTATTATATATTTTTGACATTTATCGGAGGAATTCCAATAGAAAACCTATCTAAGAACAATCTCAAACACATTTGTGTGAAATTTTAATAAAAATCGGAACCAACCGTTTTGGAGTCCTTGGGGAACGAACAAACTCACACAGACAGATAGACAGACAAGGACACAAATATAGACACACACAAAGTGCCTTGCGTATATATATATATATATATATATATATATATATATATATATATATATATATATATATATATATATATATATATATCGCCTGAGGTTATTGTTTTCCAGAGGTTAAATAATCAATGAAGTGTAATGGGGTTAATACAAGAGCGCTCATACCGAAGTAGAGCAGGGTATACTCTTTATTTGTTTTTACACATCACACGCGCGCGCGCACGCACGCACGCACACACACACACACACACACACACACATATATTATTTTTACATACGGATGCTAGTGTTTCGTGCCTACAGAATCATCAATGTAGGAAGTGATAATTACTTTTGGTCAGGAGAATACAAACCCAGTCATAAATTTACCTTTGACTCTGCAGTCCGGTCTTGAATTTCTCAGTCATTAAAAATTATCACGTGAAAGGCAAAGAGAAGTAAGTTCGATATAAAATATTTAGGTAAGTGGATAAATACAGAAAGACTCCCAAAATTCATGCTGGAATTGTCTGGTGCAGTGGTTGGAGTACTTGGAAAAATTCAGTTGCGAAAGTGACCTTCTTCTGAAGGTTGAAGGTTCAATCCTCAATGTGGGCGACTAAAAATACAATTATGAATTGTTTAGGACTTCTACCTAGTCATAGCTGACGGAACGAGAGCGTGCGACTCCTGTGAAATAAAAAAAAATGGTTCCATTCGAAAACTTTATTTATGATGATTTCCAACTTTTACAGAAAGGTTCTCGAGTTCAAAAAGATACACCTGAAAAAGGTCGAAGGTTACATCGACCGAAACATTGTGAAAATGACACTCAAGATGAGAACTATTGGCTGAAGAATTCAAATAATGTGTTAAACCAATCCTCTTCTCAAAAATTCAGAAATGGAATAAGAACCTGTATTTCGATGAGCTATCGAAACAGTGCATTCATGGAAACTAACGAACTGGAACAAAGGAAGAGGAAATAGATCAGAAAATTCTGAAGAGTATAGGCGGTGATAAGTATTTATAAAATAGACCGAGACTAGCAACATCACGTCTTGAAGAAAGAGGTTGCAGAGAAGAAGAAATGGTGGCGCCAATTAAATTGCAGATACTTTTCTACGCCTTATCAAGAACCTTCAAATAGGACAGAGATTCACTAATTACATATTTTTCTTCCTATTTATTCTTTTATTCTTTCTATAACGATTAATGCCTTTCTTTCCTTTTCATTTGTCAAAATTTTCCAGTTTAAGACGTTTTCTTCCTTATTTCCTTTTTTAACTTTACCGATTGAAACGTTATTTTATATGACCACCAACGGATGCATCCGGCGTTGCCCGGTGTTAAACGTAACATTAAATTCCTTTAAAAAAAAAAAAATGAAGTACAAAAAAACGGGGAAAAAACTGAGACATGTGCATTCGAGTATTATGTTTTTTTTTTTTTCTAAACAGTTCATATTTTTTAAGTAAAAAAAAATACTCGAGTTGAGATCTAAACTAAAACCTAAAGACAGTGAATCAAGTACGATAAACATTAGACCAACTTGCCACGATCTTTAAGAAGAGTTTTTAAACTTTCTTATTCTTAACATAAGGAAGCTGCCATGTGAACGATTCGCGCATGCGCAGTCGTGAAACGGAAAACGGATAAAAAGTTGATGACCCAGCCCCTAACAAGTACCAAATTTTCCATTTTGACCCCTTAGCAGCCTTTTTATCCAGATTAAAAGCGATTAAAAAGTTTTCTACGTGTTTGAATCCCTGATATACCAAATTTCAAGTTTGTAGATCAAAAAATTCGTTGAGTATATAGGTTGAGAAGTATCCCCCTCACACATATACACAAACACACACACACACACATTCTTACTTTTATATATATATATATATATATATATATATATATATATATATATATATATATATATATATATATATATATATTAGTGCAAACATTGGTGAAGCATAACTTTTTTAATCATTTTTCCAGAGGGCGTGCAATAATAATAATAATAATAATAATAATAATAATAACAACAGAGGAATACATGATCTACTACACAAAGATCTTGAAGGAAGTAAAAAGTATAGAAAAAACATAGCCATGGCATGGATCAATTACAAGAAAGCATACGACAGGATCCCTGAAGCATAGATAAACAGAATGCTTGAGAATGTACAAAATATCACATAAGGTCTTTATGCAATATTTTGATCTTAATCGAGAACTGAGTGATCATAAGATCTCAGTAGATGCACACAGTTCAGGCAAGTTGTTAGAAAAAGATCCAGAAGGCGCATTTTTATATATAATGGCTTGAATTAAAGTTTTAAATGCAAAAATCATCAATCATGGTTCAGTTGTACTCTAAATAGAAACTTTCATTTGAAACACATCCTGGCCTTATCAAAGAAACTACTGTTGATTTTATATGCCAGGTCCTTCTGCTTGTGTAGTGATAAAACTTCTCAAATGTACTTGTGATGTTAGGCTGTATAAAGGTGTTAACTTTGGTCAAAATCGAACTGTTTTCTTCTTTAATCGAATTTTTGATTATCCATTTCTGACATTTATCGGGGGCATTCCAATACATCCCTGAAGCATG
>NC_136524.1:24081968-24094468 GCF_053919585.1 Euprymna scolopes | reverse complement strand
TATTTTTATTTGCACTAATTGTGTTATTTTTATTTGCACTAATTGTGTTATTTTTATTTGCACCAATTGTGTTATTTTTGTATGCACTAATTGTGTTATTTTTATATGCACTAATTTTGTTTTTTATATGCACTAATTGTGATATTTTTGTATGCACTAATTGTGTTATTTTTATTTGCACTAATTGTGTTATTTTTATTTGCACTAATTGTGTTATTTTTATTTGCACCAATTGTGTTATTTTTGTATGCACTAATTGTGTTATTTTTATATGCACTAATTTTGTTTTTTATATGCACCAATTGTGTTATTTTTGTATGCACTAATTGTGTTATTTTTATATGCACTAATTGTGTTATTTTTATTTGCACTAATTGTGATATTTTTATATGCACTAATTGTGATATTTTTATATGCACTAATTGTGATATTTTTATTTGCATTAATTGTGTTATATTTATTTGCATTAATTGTGTTATATTTATTTGCATTAATTGTGTTATTTTTATTTGCATTAATTGTGATATTTTTATATGCACTAATTGTGATATTTTCAGTTGCACTAATTGTGTTATTTTTATTTGAACTAATTGTTTTATTTTTATTTGCACAAATTGTATTATTTTTATTTGCACTAATTGTGTTATTTTTGGGGACTAATTGTGTTATTTTTATATGCACTTGTTGTGTTAGTTTTATATCACTAAGTGTGTTATTTTTATATGCACTAATTGTGATATTTTTATTTGCACTATTGTGTTATTTTTATAGGCACTAATTTTTTATATGCACTAATTTTTTTTTTTTACTTGCACTAATTGTGTTATTTTTTATTTTCACTAATTGTGTTGTTTTTATTTGCATTAATTGTGTTATTTTTATTTGCACTAATTGTGATATTATTATATGCACTAATTGTGATATTTTTATATGCAATAATTTTTATATTTTTACATGTACTAATTGTGTTATATTTTTATCACTAATTGTGGAATTTTTTGTTGCAATATTTTGGGTGTATAATGGTGTATGATCCCACACAGTTGGACGAATCTATTTATAAAAGATGCTGCTAAGAACTGAAGAATCAAATTAATTCACGTACTGCTACAAACCAATCAGAAACCAGAATTGCTTCATAAATATTAAACCTTTTCAGGAGCAATTTCACATCTTCTTTCCCGGGTTTCGACACGGTAAGAATATTTTGTTCTGTTGAACTGTCTACTACAAACAAGTCACCTCGCAGGACTTGTGTGTAACAGCGAATTATCTGAAACTATTCTGAGGACTCAAAATGGCTTACGCTTCTAGAGGTTATGGGCCCAGCGTGCGTCTTTGTTTCGATGGATCCGAATCAAAATTCGAATTGTGGCAAGTTAAATTTCTGGGATATCTACGAATCCAAAAGCTACACAAAGTACTACAAACACAACCTGACAACAGAAATGACCCCGACTTCATTGAAAAGAACGCAACTATCTTTGTGGAATTAATAGTGTTTAGATGACCGAAGTCTATCACTGGTAATGAGAGAAGCCCTGGACAACGGCTACAAAGCATTAAACATATTGAGAGAGCATTACTTATCGAAAGAAAAACCCAAAATTATTTCTTTATACACTGAACTGACCTCTCTAAAACGAATGGAAGCCAAAACTATTACTCATTATATTATAAGAGCCGAGACAACTTCAAATTCTTTTAAAATGTCTGGTGAAGTTATAAGTGACAGTCTGTTAATTTCCATGGTCCTTAAGGGATTACCGAGTGATTTCAAGCCATTTGCCACCGTGATTATCCAGAAAGAAAAACCCATGACTTTTAGCCAATTCAAGGTAGCACTCAGAAGTTACGAAGAAACTGAAAAAATGATCACAGAAAAAAACGAATCCACAAATATCATGAAATTTTAAAATGCACACATAAAAACACCAAAATCGAATTATACCCATGCCAGGAATAAAAAACGCAACCTTGCCAAAAGCAAGTTTTTTCCTAAGAAAAGTACAAAAATTATTTGCTATAATTGTGGACGACCTAATCACAAGAGTTTCCAATGTAGATACAGGACTCAAAATGGCGACTACATTAAAAATGTAGAGAGCTCTGTTAGCGAACATACATTTTTATTTTCGTGTACATTTGATGCTTCAACAAACAATAATAATTGTCTTGTCGATTGTGGGGCCACGGCACATGTGATTACAAAGGAATCTGATTTTATCAATTTTGATCCCAACTTTAAGCCACAAAATCATTTTGTAGAACTAGCTGACGGGAGTCGAGTCAATGATATCGTTTTGAAAAGAGGCAATGCGAAAATCTCGCTAATGAACAATAAAGGTGAACTTTGTTTCTGTATTCTAGAAAACGCTCTTCTAATCCCAAAATTTAAACAAAATATATTTTCTGTACAAGCTGCCACAAAACAAGGTGCAAATATAAACTTTAGCCCCAATAAATCAAAACTGGTATACCCGAATGGAACTGTATTCGACATTAAAGAGAATTGAAGACTATATTATTTAAATAGCGTAGTCCCATCAAAAACCGCCTGCTATGATCTACAGACATGGCATAAAATTCTTGGACACTGCAATATTCCTGATATCAAAAAGTTGCCGACTGTAGTTGATGGAATGCAAATAAAAACATCAAAAACCTTCAACTGCGACGTCTGTACGCAAGGGAAAATGACAAACTATCAAAACAAGATACCAGACAAAAAGGCCCAAAACATCCTATCAATAGTGCATTGTGACTTGAACGGTCCCGTAGAACCGATGGCCAGAGAACGTTATAGATATGTGTTGAATTTCGTAGATGACCATTCAGGTTTAATAATGGTTTACTTTTTAAAGAACAAATCTGATAACCTGCTAGCAACTAAGAAATATCTAGCCGACATGCCCCCCTACGGTGAAATAAAGTGTATTCGCTCTGACAACCGTACGGAATTCACCAATAAAGACTTTAAACTTTTACTAATTAACCATCATATCAGGCATGAAACATCAGCTCCTAGATCGCCACACCAAAACGGGACTGCTGAACGTGCGTGGCGGACACTTTTTGAAATGGCAAGATGCCTACTCATTGAATCAAAACTCCCTAAAAACTTCTGGACGTATGCACTTATGGCGGCAGCTTATATACGCAACAGGTGGTTTAACAAAACATTCTCTAAAACTCCATATGAATTTTTCTGCGTAAAAAAAAAAACAAATTTAAGCAGAATGCATATATTTGGTTCAACTTGCTTCACATATATAGAGAAAAAGTAAATTGAATATTAAAGCCGACAGAGGTATATTTCTTGGATACGATAAAAACAGTCCAGCCAATTTAATATTTTTCCCGAAAAAAATAAAATAAAAAGAATCCGGTGTGTAAAATTCACAGACACGTTTAATTTTATAGACGAAAACCCGTCATATGAAGAGAATGAAATTATATTACCTCAAATAATTAGAACAAACGAAAACAATAAAAATGACGGAGACGAGAGTGTCCATGATGATGATGATGATGATGATGATGATGATTAAGTCGAAAGATATCCCAAAAGAAATAGAAGACGACCCGATTTTTTTGTGGTCGACAATATAAAAGATTATCAAATCGACTATTGCTATTCAATGGAAAATGCGCCAAAAAGCTTTAACAAAGCAATTAATTCAGAATATTGTGATGAATGGAAAATTGCCATGAAAAAAGAAATAGATGCCTTCGCGAAAATGATACCTATACGGTAGTGCCTCTCCCAAGAGATACACATGTTATTTCTACCAGATGGGTCTTTACAAAAAAGAGTGCAGCATCAGGCGTAGAACAGTACAAAGCAAGATTTGTTGCTAAGGGGTACTCTCAGATTTACGGTAAAGAATACTTTTCTACGCTTTCACCGACCACAAACCTAACGACAATCAGAATTTTACTGCAAGTCGCATCACAATATGACCTAAACATCCATCAAATGGACGTAAAAAATGCTTATTTGAATGCCCCAATAGACTGTGAAATTTATATTACCCCTCCGGAGGGATTTATAAGGAAAAATAGAAATAGCGTGTGGCGACTTAACAAGTCATTATATGGTCTAAAGCAGAGTGCTCAGTGTTGGAACACAGTATTCCATGATTATATTATTAAACAACAATTTAGACAATGCGCTGTAGACCCCTGTTTATATACCCAACACAAAGACGATAAACTACTGATTTTAGTTTTGTGGGTCGATGATATTTTAATCGCATCAAATTGTGACATAATGTTAACTGATGTTAAGAACAAATTAAGTAAAAGATTCAAAATGACCGATCTTGACAAAATATCCTGGTTTCTGGGGATAGAATTTACTCAAAGCAAAGAACTTGTTACGATGACTCAATCGAGATACATCGACAAAATACTATTAAAATTTGGAATGGGAGAGTGCAAGAAACGCTCTACACCAGTTGAAAATGATATTAATAAAAATATACACTCAGAATCTGAAATAATAAATGACACACAATATCGCGAAATTATAGGTAGTCTTATATATTTAATAACTGCAACCAGGCCCGACATATGCTATGCAGTAACAAAACTGTCACAAAAATTATCACAACCGACAATGAAGGATTTAAACAGAGCTAAAGAAGTCCTACGTTATTTAAAAGGAACTAAAGAACAGAAGTTAGTATTTAGAAAATCAAGAAATCCCCTAAAATTAGAAGGTTTTTCGGATTCAGACTGGGCAAACGACAAAGATCGCAAGAGTGTATCTGGATATTGTTTCAGACTCTCAGAAAATGGGCCTATTATTTCATGGAAATATAAAAAGCAACAGATTGTATCTCTCTCTACGTGTGAAGCAGAATTTATCGCGATCACACACACGACCCAGGAAGCACTCTACCTTAAAAATATCCTGAAGACTATTTTAGAGCCAGAATTGATTACAAGCCCCGTAGTAATTAATTGTGATAATCAAGCCAGTATATTCTTAGCACAGAACACGATAATCAACCAAAGATCTAAGCATGTAGATATAAAATACCATTTCATAAAAAACGAGATAAAAAAGGAATCCATTATTTTGAATTACATATCATCAGAACAAAATATCGCTGATGTATTTACGAAACCGGCGACAAGGATAAAGCTACAACGTTTTTTCTCAAAACTTGTTGGAGAATTCGACTGAATAATTTTTTTTTTCTTTCACTGCCCTGTATGTATATAGATTTCTATATATTAAAAATACAGACCAGCGAAGTTCCACTTATGAGAAGGCTCTTACTTTTTTGCATGAATATCAGCGGAAAACCCTAGGGGTAATGCTCAGAGTATATAGATTTCTGTATATCAAAAAAAAAAAAAAAGTCCTGGACAAGACGTTAAACTGTATCCATTTTATTTGTATTAACACTTTAACCTACTAATACTTTTGCTTAGAAAAAAAAAAGAAAAAAAACTCTTTGTAATTTTCCTTTTTGACATTTGAACACAATTAAAAATGGCGTCTTTTTAATTGCTAAAATTCTAAGATCCAAATAATTTCTAATTTTTGTTATGTCTAAGTGAATATAAAAATATATATTTATTTTTGAGCAGAACAAACACAAGGGACTTCCCCATTATAAAAAAATAGGGAGGATGTTGCAATATTTGGGTGTATAATGGGGTATTTATTTAAATACTGCCCACCTCAGCATTATTTGGCACAAGGCCTGGAAAGTGGGACCCCGCAGGCTCCCCTAAAGGAGGGGCACTCCTGAAATTTTAAAAATTGCCTGAGTAACCCCGTCGGCATTCCCCGGTCGGGGCGCCTCAGGTAGCAAGCAGTAAACTTGCCCCACCGGAAAGCCCGGTGGCAAGGCCTGGGAGGGTGGACCTCCTAGGTATTACCAAGGCGGTGTACCTCAGTCCAACAGGTGCTGAGCCGGTTCCCGGCCCCTCACCTGTTGGGCTGAGTGTCAAGTGACGAATCCTTGACTGGTACTACCCTGTCTCCATGCAGCCGAAGCCGCGAGGAGACACATCCCGTCATCCAAGGTCAATAATGGGGTATGATCCCACATAGTCGGACGATTCTATTTATAAACGATGCTGCTAAGAACTGACGAATCAAATTAATTCACGTTCTGCTACCAACCAATCAGAAACCAGAATTGCTTTATAAAGATTAAACCTTTTCTGGAGCAATTTCACATGTTCTTTCCCGGGTTTCGACACGGTAAGAATATTTTGTTCTGTGGAACTGTCTACTAAAAACAAGTCACCTCCCAGGACTTGTGTGTAACAATGAACCATCTGAAACTGTTCTGAAACTCAAAATGGCTTACACTTCTAGATGCACTAATTGTGTGATTTTTATTTACCTATTGCGTTATTTTTATATGTACTAATTGTGATATTTTTATTTTCACTAATTGTGTTATTTTTATTTGCACTAATTGTGATATTTTTATTTCAACTAATTGTGATATTTTTATTTGCACTAGTTGTGTTATTTTTATATATACTAATTGTGTTATTTTTCCTTGCATTAATAGTATTATTTTTATATGCACTAATTGTGTTATTTATATATGCACTAATTGTGTTATTTTTATTTGCACTAATTGTGTTATTTTTGTATGCACTAATTGTGTTATTTTTATATGCACTAATTGTGTTATTTTTATTTGCACTAATTGTGTTATTTTTATATGCACTAATTGTTTTATTTTTATGTGCACTAATTGTGTTATTTTTGTATGCACTAATTGTGTTATTTTTATTTGCACTAATTGTGTTATTTTTATATGCACTAATTGTGTTATTTTTATATGCAATAATTGTGTTATTTTTATATGCACTAATTGTGTTATTTTTATTTGCACGAATTGGGTTATTTTTATTTGCACTAATTGTGTTATTTTTATTTGCACTAATTGTGTTATGTTCATGTGCACTAATTGTGTTATTTTTATTTCACTAATTGTGTTATTTTCATTTGCATTAATTGTGTTATTTTGATATATACTAATTGTGTTATTTTTATATGCACTAATTGTGTTATTTTTATTTGCACTAATTGTGTTATTTTCATTTGCACTAATTGTGTTATTTTTATTTGCGCTAATTGTGTTATTTTTATTTGCACTACTTGTGCTATTTTTATTTGCACGATTGTGTTATATTTATAGGAATTAATTTTTTTTATATGCACTAATTGTGATATTTTCATTTGCACAAATTGTTTTAATTTTATATGCACTAATTGTGTTATTTTTATTCTCACAAATTGTGTTATTTATGAGGAACTAATTTTCTTAAATATTAACTAATTGTGGTATTTTTATTTGCACTAATTGTATTATTTTTATTCGCACTGATTGTGTTATTTTTTGTACTAATTGTGGTATTTTTATATGCACTAATTCTGATATTTTTATACGCACTAATTGTGTTAGGTTTATATGCACTAATTGTGCTATTTTTATATGCACTAATTGTGTTATTTTTATATGCACTAATTGTGATATTTTTATATGCATTAATTGTGTTGTTTTTATTTGCACTATTGTGTTATATTTATAGGCACTAATTGTTTTATATGCACTAATTGTGATATTGTCATTTGCAGTAATTGTGTTATTTTTTTGCACTAATTGTGTTTTTTTATTTACACTAATTGCTTTATTTGCTTTGCACTAATTGTGTAATTTTTATTTGCACTAATTGTGTTATTTTTATATTCTTTAATTTTGTTATTTTTATATACCCTAATTCTGTTATTTTTATTTACACTGTTGCGTTATTTTTATAGGCGGGAATTTTTTTATATGCACTAATTGTTTATCTTTGTTTGCACTAATTCTGTTATTTTTATTTTCACTATTGTGGTTTTTTTATATGCACTAATCGTGATATTTTTATTTTCACTAACTGCGATATTTTTATTCGCACTAATTGTGTTATTTTTATATGCACTAATTGTGTTATTTTTATTTTGCACTAATTGTGTTATTTTTATTTGCACTAATAGTGATATTTTTATTTGCACTAATTGTGATATTTTTATTTGCACTGATTGTGATATTTTTAGTTGCAGTAATTGTGATATTTTTATTTGCACTAATAGTGATATTTTTATTTGCACTAATTGTGATATATTTATTTGCACTAATTGTGATATTTTTATTTGCACTAATTGTGATATTTTTATTTGCACTAATTGTGTTATTTTTATTTGCATTAATTGTGATATTTTTATTTGCACTTATTGTGATATTTCTATTTGCACTAATTGTGATATTTTTGTTTGCACTAATAGTGATATTTTTATTTGCACTAATTGTGATATTTTTATTTGCACTAATTGTGATATTTTTATTTGCACTAACAGTGATATTTTTATTTGCACTAATTGTGATATTTTTATTCGCACTAATTGTGATATTTTTATATGCACTAATAGTGATATTTTTATATGCACTAATTGTGATATTTTTATTTGCACTAATTGTGATATTTTTATTTGCACTAATTGTGATATTTTTATTTGCACTAATCGTGATATTTTTATTTGCATTAATTGTGATATTTTTATTTGCACTAATTGTGATATTTTTATTTGCACTAATTGCGATATTTTTATTTGCACTAATAGTGATATTTTTATCTGCACTAATTGTGATATTTTTATTGGCACTAATTGTGATATTTTTATTTGCACTAATCGTGATATTTTTATTTTCACCAATTGCGATATTTTTATTCGCACTAATTGTGTTATTTTTATATGCACTAATTGTGTTATTTTTATTTTGCACTAATTATGTTATTTTTATTTGCACTAATTGTGATATTTTTATTCGCACTAATTGTGATATTTTTATATGCACTAATTGTGATATTTTTATTTGCACTTATTGTGATATTTTTATTTGCACTAATTGTGTTATTTTTATGTGCACTAATTGTGTTATTTTTATGTGTACTAATTGTGTTATTTTTATGTGCACTAATTATGTTATTTTTATTTGCACTTATTGTGATATTTTTATTTGCACTATTGCGTTATGTTTAAAGGCACTACTTTTTTATATGCACTAATTGTTCATCTTCGTTTGCACTATTGTGTTATTTTATATGCACTAATTGTGATATTTTTATGTGCACTGATTGTGTTATTTTTATTTGCACTTATTGTGTTATTTTTATTTGCACTTATTGTGATATTTTTATTTGCACTAATTGTGATATTTTTATATGCACTAATTGTGTTATTTTTATTTGCACTAATTGTGTTATTTTTATTTGCACTAATTGTGTTATTTTTATATGCACTAATTGTGTTATTTTTATTTGCACTAATTGTGTTATTTTTATTTGCACTAATTGTGTTATTTTTATATGCACTAATTGTTTTATTTTTATGTGCAATAATTGTGTTATTTTTATATGCACTAATTGTGATATTTTTATTTGCACGAATTGGGTTATTTTTATTTGCACTAATTATGTAATTTTTATTTGCACTAATTGTGTTATTTTCATTTGCACTAATTGTGTTATTTTTATTTCACTAATTGTGTTATTTTCATTTGCATTAATTGTGTTATTTTGATATATACTAATTGTGTTATTTTTATATGCACTAATTGTGTTATTTTCATTTGCACTAATTGTGTTATTTTTTTTTTGCACTAATTGTGTTATGTTTATTTGCATTAATTGTGTTATTTTTATATGCACTAATTGTGTTATTTTTATTTGCGCTAATTGTGTTATTTTTATTTGCACTACTTGTGCTATTTTTATTTGCACGATTGTGTTATATTTATAGGAATTAATTTTTTTTATATGCACTAATTGTGATATTTTCATTTGCACTAATTGTTTTAATTTTATATGCACTAATTGTGTTATTTTTATTCTCACAAATTGTGTTATTTATGAGGAACTAATTTTCTTAAATATTAACTAATTGTGGTATTTTTATTTGCACTAATTGTATTATTTTTATTCGCACTGATTGTGTTATTTTTTGTACTAATTGTGGTATTTTTATATGCACTAATTCTGATATTTTTATACGCACTAATTGTGTTAGGTTTACATGCACTAATTGTGCTATTTTTATATGCACTAATTGTGTTATTTTTATATGCACTAATTGTGGTATTTTTATATGCACTAATTGTGATATTTTTATATGCATTAATTGTGTTGTTTTTATTTGCACTATTGTGTTTTTGTTATTTGCACTAATAGCTTTATTTTTTTGGACTAATTGTGTTTTTTATTTGCACTATTGCGTTATATTTATATGCACTAATTGTGTTATTTTTTTGCACTAATTGTGTTTTTTTATTTACACTAATTGCTTTATTTGCTTTGCACTAATTGTGTTATTTTTATTTTAACTATTTTGTTATTTTTATTTTCACTTATTGTGATATTTTTATTTTCACTAATTCTGATATTTTCATTTGCACTAATTGTGTTATTTTTATTTGCACTAATTGAGTTATTTTTATTTGAACTAATTGTGATAATTTTTGCACTAATTGTGTTATTTTTATATTCTTTAATTTTGTTATTTTTATATACCCTAATTCTGTTATTTCTATTTACACTGTTGCGTTATTTTTATAGGCGGGAATTTTTTTATATGCACTAATTGTTTATCTTTGTTTGCACTAATTCTGTTATTTTTATTTTCACTATTGTGGTTTTTTTATATGCACTAATCGTGATATTTTTATTTTCACTAATTGCGATATTTTTATTCGCACTAATTGTGTTATTTTTATATGCACTAATTGTGTTATTTTTATTTTGCACTAATTATGTTATTTTTATTTGCACTAATAGTGATATTTTTATTTGCACTAATTGTGATATTTTTATTTGCACTAATTGTGATATTTTTAGTTGCACTAATTGTGATATTTTTATTTGGACTAATAGTGATATTTTTATTTGCACTAATTGTGATATTTTCATTTGCACTAATTGTGATATTTTTATTTGCACTAATTGTGATATTTTTATTTGCACTAATTGTGATATTTTTATTTGCACTAACAGTGATATTTTTATTTGCACTAATTGTGATATTTTTATTCGCACTAATTGTGATATTTTTATATGCACTAATTGTGATATTTTTATTTGCACTAATTGTGATATTTTTATTTGCACTAATTGTGATATTTTTATTTGCACTAATGTTGATATTTTTATTTGCACTAATAGTGATATTTTTATTTGCACTAATAGTGATATTTTTATTTGCACTAATTGCGATATTTTTATTTGCACTAATAGTGATATTTTTATATGCACTAATTGTGATATTTTTATTGGCACTAATTGTGATATTTTTATTTGCACTAATCGTGATATTTTTATTTTCACCAATTGCGATATTTTTATTCGCACTAATTGTGTTATTTTTATATGCACTAATTGTGTTATTTTTATTTTGCACTAATTATGTTATTTTTATTTGCACTAATTGTGATATTTTTATTCGCACTAATTGTGATATTTTTATATGCACTAATTGTGATATTTTTATATGCACTAATTGTGATATTTTTATTTGCATTAATTGTGATATTTTTATTTGCACTAATAGTGATATTTTTATATGCACTAATCGTGATATTTTTATTTTCACTAATTGCGATATTTTTATTCGCACTAATTGTGTTATTTTTATATTCACTAATTGTGTTATTTTGCACTAATTATGTTATTTTTATTTGCACTAATAGTGATATTTTTATTTGCACTAATTGTGATATTTTTATTTGCACTAATTGTGATATTTTTATTTGCACTAATTGTGATATTTTTATTTTCACTAATTGTGATATTGTTATTGGCACTTATTGTGATATTTTTATTTGCACTAATTATGTTATTGTTATTTGCACTAATTGTGTTATTTTTATGTGCACTAATTGTGTTATTTTTATGTGTACTAATTGTGTTATTTTTATGTGCACTAATTATGTTATTTTTATTTGCACTTATTGTGATATTTTTATTTGCACTATTGCGTTGTGTTTAAAGGCACTAATTTTTATATGCACTAATTGTTCATCTTCGTTTGCACTATTGTGTTATTTTATATGCACTAATTGTGATATTTTTATGTGCACTGGTTGTGTTATTTTTATTTGAACTTATTGTGTTATTTTTATTTGCACTTATTGTGATATTTTTATTTGCACTAATTGTGATATTTTTATATGCACTAATTGTGATATTTTTATATGCACTAATTGTGTTATTTTTATTTGCATTAATTTTGTTATGTTTATTTGCACTAATTGTGATATTTTTATTTTTACTAATTGTGTTATTTTTATTTGTACTAATTGTGTTATTTTCATTTGCACAAATTGTGATATTTTTATTTTTACTAATTGTGTAATTTTTATATTCTCTTATTATTCATTAAAAGTGAAAATGAGAAAGTAATGGCGCTATTTTCAAATGTATAA
>NC_136524.1:24046968-24076968 GCF_053919585.1 Euprymna scolopes | reverse complement strand
GTTGGGGATATTCTTAAATGTTGTGTTGCACATGCATGTGTGTCCCTTTTAAGTATTTCCGGTGTAAATGATTTGCGTCCGTCACTGTCATGCAAACATTTCAGCTTCTCTTTAAATTACACTGCGCAACAAATTTCAGGTTAAAAATTAAAGAACATGCCACACAAGACCTGCTTCCATGTAAGAAAAGAAACCCTGATCCTAAATCTAACCTTTATTTCTCTAGACTAGTCACCGTCTTTATGTACTATAAATCTAATATATAAAAGGCTACGTCTGTCTGTCTGTCTCCATATTTTCAAACTCTATCTCCTCTGAAACTAAAAGTCACAGAACGGTGCTAGGGGCCTCAAATGATTGGATTTTTTACGGACAGTTCTTTTATGGGTCTTTGGCCGATTTAAATAGTTTTTAAATGGTCAAAAATTGGTCAAAATTGAAAAAATCGTTAAACATTTTGTACATTCATCTTAGTTTATTTTTTATTTTTAATCAGTTCATATGTATGTCACGTTGGTACAGTGGTAACGTCACCAGCTTTGAATGTTACAGTTTTGCTATTGGTTTCAATTCTAGCTAATGGCACCCAAATACATTTTTTTTTTTTTACTTTTGAAATCACAATTCTATAATAATATATACGAAATCTGGACAAATTAAAATATCATATTTAAGCGTATTTTATGACCAGGCAAAGCCTCACCCCCGTTCCCGCTATTTATATTTTATTATTATTGGTTATGAACAAAAAACACAGAATTATCAGTTCAAACAACATTTGTCCTCTTAACTCTTTTGTGTTGAGGGCCATCCTCCCCTTTTTATATTCCACAAGTAATCTGCCAACATGCCAGGGTTCTATTTTCCTTTAAAACTTTTCTCCATTACTGAAATATCCTGATGGAATTTCTCACGTTATTTATCACTCGCATCACTAAGATTCTTCGCAAAATTCTTGAAAGTGACAATTTTGCAACACAAAAAAAAAACTGTACCTAATTTGACAAAAAATAAAGGCCAGAAATTGATTTTCCATGCGATCATGCATATCAAAATTGCAAAAATGTATTGAGAATAGTGATGACTATGTAGAAAAATAAATTCCGGGGCATAAAAGGTCGCTCATTTTAATGCTACCCCTCCCATTTTAGTAGATCCTCAACTTTTTTAGTTGAAAACATGAGGCTTTACTTTTGGAATGACCATCATATTAGCGTCTGTCGTCGTTTACTTTTTTTAAAATAGGAGTCAGGTGATCATTCTATCACAACATCATCATATTCCGTTTAACGTCTGTTTTACACGCTGACATGTGTTGGACGGCTTTTAGAAATTGACCCCAAACTAACCTATCCATGACCAGGTCGTTATTCCTCCCTTTTTTCTCTTTCAAATCGAGTCTTGCAATGAAGAATACAATCTGTAATGTAATCTGTCCTTTTCTCGTTTCTTTTAATTAGCTGGAGTCCAGAGAGCGCACAAACCGGAAGTTCTGTTGTTGACAGCGACAGGACGGAAACTATCAAGATTTGTGCACCTCACTCCTTTGTAAAGATTTCCCATTGGCTACTTTTAATTCCTTTTCAGCACAGCCCTCCAAAAAAGGTATTTCTGTTAACATACAATGTCATCTGTTGTCGTCGTTTTATTTCGAATATAGACAACTGGATCATAACAAACTTCGACTGTAATGGAGACGGACCCACCGCCTCCATCATTCGATATAAACACATACAATAAATAAATAAAAAATAAATAACGAACAAAATTCTACAAATATGTTTGTTTATTTACCTCCTTTGCAGGAGATTAGACATAAGGTCAGGTAAGGTTTTGGAAAACAATCACACTAGATAAAATCAACTCTGGATTAACAAAAAAATGTCTAAGCAACCCTGTCGGCGTTCTCTGGTAGGAGTACCGCAGGTGATTTAAAATAAACTTAACCCCTCTTCAGAGAAGGTAAAGCTTGGGAGGACGAACCGCCTGACACTGAACAGAACGATACCTCAGCCTGACAGCAACAAAGTAGTCCTATCGCTATTCCCCAGTAAGGGCGCCTCGGGCGTTTTGCAGTAAACTAACACCCTTTTCAAAAAGAAGATAAAACTTGGGAGAACAGACCTCTTGAAACTGAACAAAACCATACCTCAGCCTGAAAACAACAAAGTTACTGTCAGACTGATTGTCAAAGACGTATTCCGACCTTACACGGACAGTACCTACTCAAACTGTGCTGGGTAAGTTTATGGACGATTTAATTAATTAATTAATTAATTAATTAATAATAATAATAATAATAATAATAATAATAATAATAATAATAATAATAACAATGACTTTTTGTTATAGCTGCATAATTATAAACATTTATTGTCTGTATTTCTCATATCTACGTGACTTACAGTTTATAAAGACGCATAATATATTTTTATCTTTTTTTTTATTAATTCGAACCCACAATGCTGATATTTCTCATATTTTTCATGCATAAAACAATTGTGAAATATGTCAATTCCGACAAAGTTTATTGAAACCAAGAAAGTGACAAATACAGCTCACTGTTTCATTTTTTTTTTTTTTTTTTTTTTTTTTGCAGCCTATCTCAGTCGAAACATTAGAGATTCTTGATCCTAGTTCTTCACATTTCATTTTCGAAATGAAGTCTCGATTCTACTGGGGTAGTGCCAATTCTCGAACCAGCCAATCTAGACTAAGGTAGTGGCATGATACCCATTGCTTTCGATCGTTTCACTTGCTCTGACTCTTTCACACTTTCAAGAATTTAATGTCAATCCAAGCCATTCATATATATATATAAATATATATATATATATATATATATATATATATATATATATATATATATATATATATATATATATATATATACGATTCAATCAGTTTAGACAGAGGCAATTGCATGGCACTCTTTGCCTTTTACACTAAAAAGCCGTTCCTGCTGGTTATGAATTAAAAACACAGAATTATCAGTTTAAACAACATTTGTCCTTTTAATCCTATGTATAAGTAATGGAACGATTCCAATATTTTCCCCGACTTTAATACAATTACTTGTTCTTTTAAAAATTCCTGATTCAGATATAATTACTGATTCCAATTCCGATTCTTTTAAATTTCTAAAAATAGACTTGTTTTGGGTGGAAGCATTACCACAAAACAAAAAACAAAAATGTAGATATAATTTCACAAAAGTACAAACGTATGGAGATGATCTACAGATTTTAGTTTTGCTGGCAGTTTAAAATCAGTAAATATTTATCATTGGTACGAGCAATGTTAAAAAAAATTAAAAATTAACCAAAAACAAATAAAAACAATGAAAAGAATCGTTTTTCGCATCGGAAAATAAACACAAAATTTTGCGATCTTGATATCGATTCTGATACCCAAAAATGTTTTGATTATTTCGATTCCCGATTCCGATTTAATTTAACCATCCAAACACTACTATATATACGATGTCACTTCCTCTGACCCTTTCAAATTGTCAAGAATTGTAAAATCTGTCAATTCTAACGCTAATTTTTTTACACTGATGAAATCTAATGTCAATTCCAGGCACTGCAGCTCAGTTCACTGAAACCAGAAAAGAAAACAGATACTGCTCACTAACTGATTGTTTCATTTTCCAGTTTATCTCAGTTAAAAGGTCAAGGGTCATCATTCGTGCTATTTTATAATTCATACAAGACATTGAACAGATGGTAGAAACTTGTTGACATGATCCCCGAGAGACTGCTGGATTTCTTTTTCCATGCTTAAAATGAAAGTTAAAGACGCATTGTTTTAAATCTGTACCATTTAGATTATTCAGACTACTGTTTTCATCTTGAGTGATATTCATGCTAATCAGTAAAACCAAAATAGATGTCTTGGGTTATTTAAGTCAATTTAACTGAATAGTGTTTCTAAATTTTTTAGATAAGGATTAAGAATTTATATGTATTATTCAGATTACTCTTCTTATCCTAAGTTTTATTTGCACAACATTTCAGTTGCTATAACCACCGACCTTCTTCGGGTGTATCTTGTCAAACTAGAAATCTTTCTGTTGAACTATACGCAATTTCTGCCCAACCATGAATGATGGAATGAGGGCATGCTACCCCTGTTCGTTAAATGAAGGGATCTGCGTGAAATTTTGTACACATTCTCAAGACCTGGCAGAAAGATTCCCAGATTTGACGAGCTATAGCTAAAGAAGGTCGGAGGTTTTAGCGACTGAAACTTAAGATGAGAACAGTAATCTGAATAATCCAAATAATACAAATTCTTAATCCTTATCTAAAAAAAAAAACTTTAGAAACAATATTGAGTTAAAATGACTTAAATAATCCAAGACATCTATTTCGCTTTTACTAACTGACTTGCTATCTTTTGAGGTAACGACATGTTTATTATGATGTCATTCTGCAACCTGTAAGATTTCTTGTCTGTATTTCTCGTATCTACGTGACATTCAGGCTAATATTTGTTTGTATTTAGATTTTATTTATTTGTTATTTGCAACATTTTTTTTATCACTTTTGAATATGTTTTTGCGATAGTCAAGATTGCCTGCTCTTTTTTACTTCCGGTTTTTGTTATTCATTTGACTGAGTAATTAGGCTTGATCAAGCAGACAAGAAAGACATTTGTAACAGTGAAAAGGGAAGGGTCATAGTGTCTGAGAAAAAGATGATCGTTAATTAAACGGACCATATCTTACTTGTTAACATCGTCTTGTCTGCAGAGCAAAAGCCGGAAGTCAAAAGGAGCAGATAATCTGAAGAATTATGAACAAAGCTTCTTTCTTAGAACTGCAAACCCGTGGAACTGTCTTCCGTTTGCCTGCTTTCCAACTGACTATAATATGGTCATCTTCAAGTCCAACATAAACAAGTTCTTGATGAGCCGTTCCCCTTAAGTAATCCAATTTACCAAATTTACACTTCTAACGATTACTATGATATTGTCCTTTTGACTAATGTACACTCTTTAACCCTTATCCTCGAGTGGCCTATGGGCCTTGATAAGCGGTGACTCCTATGTAAAAAAAAAAAAACAGAAAAATTTACTTTTCCGTCTTTGGAATTTTTATTTTGTATTTGAATTTTTTTTTATATTTACCGCCTTTTGATAACAATAAACCGATAAAATTAAAAAATGTTTTATGTATTCTTTTGATATACGACATCGTTTGATATACAAAAGCCTTTTCTCAAAAATTCTTTTTGATGAGAGCATTAAAAATGATTTTTTTTTGTTTTGTTTTGTTTTGTTTTGTTTTTTTTTCTCAATTAATAAAATCTTCGGATAAGTCTTGGAAGTACTTTAAAAAATATGTATCAACAGTTGCTACGGAAATTCCCCTGGGCCCTTATTTTGGTGATGTCTCCATAGACATGAATAATGCATCAACTACCCCCTCCCCGCCCAAGTTAAAAAAAAATACTGATTTTTATTAAATCCACTTCTTTTATCTTCAATCTTTTTTGTTAAATTATTTACTAAATTATTATTTTTTTTGTCAATTTGAGTCCATTATTCACTCAGTTTTTACTTATCTTTTGCAAACGGCCGTCATTATTTTTTGTCTCTTCTTGTGGCCTTTAGCATGGTTCACAGAAAATTACTCATCCCTACATGTTTTGGTAATTTTGCAGTAAAGTTAATATAGAAGAAACGGAAAAATAAGATAATAATACAACTTACAAGATCACTGGTTCAGCAACGTTGAGCCTGGCCAGTACGAAATGGATGACCATTTGGGAAGGTGAAGCACTGTATGTACCGTAAGGTAAAATACCAGGTTGAGAAACTGGCGCGGTCTATCCTTCTCTTCGGGGTAAGTGGGACTCTCTTAAGCTGTGGTAGGCACCTCATCTAGTGATGGCGTCATGATAAAAAATACCCTTGATAGCCCTGGTGAAGCATCAAGTATTCAGCTCCCGGCAAGATTTGAATTAAACTACAAGCTTGTGTAGTGAGTTCAATCTTGGCTACGATCCCGCTGGCTGGATGGACTGATTTGTATACTTTTCAAACTTTCTGAAATTGTTAAAAAAATTTTTTTACCTATTATTTTAAAACTAGTCTATTAAAATCGGGCAAAATTTATAGCCTGTTGATGTATCTTGTCTCTACTATATTAATTAAGAAATGATCTGCTGAGCTAGCCCTTGTCCTCTCCAAACGTTTTAACAAATGCCAAGCCGAGTCTTGCTTCCCTGATAGCTATAAAATTGTCTGAGAAAAGAACTGACCTTCTCAATTATCACACTATCCGCAGCCTTAAAGCCTTTGAAAAGGTCTGGCATAAAAGAATTCTTTTGAAAATTAAATCCTATGGTATTTCTGGATTAATATCTTTTCTAGACAAGAGAAAAATCCAGGTTGTCCTCAATATCCATACATCTAAACAACATGATATTAATGCAGGTGTGTTCCAAAGATCGATCCTTCGATTTTTATAATTCCTGATATTGGTAAATGATTTCCATAATAAAATTGAGTTTGAAGTGGGTTTATTTGTTAATAACCCCACGCTATATATTAAACATGAGAAAAAAAAACGAATGTATACATATTCAAAATAATGACAGAAATCTTAGAAAATGACCTTCTGTCTGTAGTGGAATGATGCCATGATTGGATCCTAACATTTAATGCTGCTAAAACTGGATGGCTCTCGTCTTGGGGAGGCCTCATGTTTTGACAAGCTTCTGAGCTTAACCGTTACTCCTGATCTGAAATGGAACACATACATCAAATCCGTTGCCAAGGCTGTTGGAAAAAATGGTGGGATCCTTATATGGACCCAGTAGATATCTCGCTGCTGATACAGTTCTCTATTTATATAAGAGCCAGGATGTCCAAGGATGGAGTACTGTTGCCATATCTGGGCAGGAGCTTCTAGAAAGGACTTATCCTGCCTTGATAGAGTTCAAAATAGACTTATCCTGCCTTGATAGAGTTCAAAATAGACTTCATAGCCTCTTCTCTGCAACCTCTATCTCACTGAAGAGATGTTGCAAGTTTGTCTCTGCTTTATTATTTTCATGGCAAGTGCTCGACTGAGTTGTAATCTATGGTCCCCTCCCCTCGCCAAACTTTCACAAGAAACACTCGTCTAGCTTTAACCACTATCAATAATTTCCTGCACTCTTTATCTGTGCCTAAAACTAAACGTAGATTCCATGAACAAAGCTTCTTGCTTAGAACTGCACGCCTGTGGAATTGTCTTCCATTTTCCTGCTTTCCAGCTGACTAAAATATAGTTGTTTTCAAGTCCAACGTAAACAAGTTCTTGATGAGCCATTCCACATGAGTTAACAATTTAGCGAATTTTCATTACTAATGATTACTTTATTGTCCAATTGACCCTTATCCTCGAGTAGCGTCTGTGCCTTGATAAGTGATGATACCTATGTAAAAAAAAAGAAAAGAAACCTTCTCAACCAACAATTGCTATGACCTGACCCATCTCTCAAACTCCTCAGCCTAACGTTCATAAACAACATGAATTGAAACAAATACATTGAGGGCATTGCCAAGGCTGCTGCAAAGAAGGTGATCTCCTTCTATCATGCTCGCAGATTACTCACACCAAAGCCATAATTCACCCATGTATGAAACATTATTGTCACATCCAAACTAATGCATCTACCATTAGCCTCTTACTCTTAGACAGGGTCCAAAAGAGAGTCTCAAAATATCACATGTCTATGCCTGTTTTACAAATTCTTTAATGAAAGTGCTTTGATGAACTTCCGATTAACCAGACAAGCAGCAAAATATACCCCTTCACAGTTAAGATGCCACAAAGCCTTCTACTCTAATAGGTTCTTTCCTTGGACTACTACACTTTGGAATCCCCTCCTTTTTTCCTGCTTCCTTAGCGGTACTAACATGCAGAAGTTTAAATGTTAACAGATAACTGAACATAGTCTCCTGTTAAACACGATCCTAATTGTGTTCCAAGTGGCAATATGCTTCATTTAGGGGGCAAAGGACTAAAATAATATATATATATATATATATATATATATATATATATATATATATATATATATATATATAAGGTTTTTGATAGGGAATGGCATAAAGGTCTAATCCACAAGATCCTCAGGTACGGTATAGCTGGAAATGTTTACTCAATTATTAAATCATTTTTCTCTGGTAGGTTCATAAGAGTAGAAGTTGATGGGCAAAAATCAGAAGTTGAGCCCAACTCTCTTCCTTATCTATATTAATGATTTCCTAATTCACATCCTAAAATCATTCGTAGACATTTGTGCTGACATCTATGTCAACACTTCAAAGGGCGTAAATGACAAAGTTCTCTCTGATTCTCTCTCCTCTGATCTTGATCACATGGTACAATGGGGAAAGAGGTGGCTGGTTACTTTTAATGCATCTAAAAACCAAGCTTCTATGTTTACATCATCAATGCTCTGATCTCCGTCTGCCATCAGTTGAAATGAATGGCTCTCGTCTTGGGGAGGTCTCATGTTTTGACAAGCTTCTAGGTCTGATCTTTACTCCTGATCTCAAATGGGGCAGGTAGATCAAATCTGTTGCCAATGTCGCTGGAAAAATAGTGGGATCATTCTACCGCTCCATTAGATATTTCACTACTGATGCAATTCTCTACCTGTATAAGAGCCATATACATTCAAGGAAGAGTACTGGAGCCGCTAGAAACACCTTATTCTGCCTTGAAATAGTTCAAAATAGATTTCGTAGCCTATTAGGGAATGCTCTTTTGTTTTCTCTGTAACCTCTTTCCCACAGAAGAGACGTTGCAAGCTTGTCTCTGCTTTGCCGTTATTTTCATGGCAAGTGTTTGTTTGAGATCCAATCTATAGTACCCCCTCACCAAACTTTCACGAAAAACACTCCTCTATCTGAAACCACTATCAAAAATTTTCCCCACTCTTAATCTGCGTTTAAATCTAAATGTTGGTTCCATGAACAAAGCTTCTTCTTTAGAACTGCACACCCGTGGAACTCTCTTCCGTTTCCCTGTTTCGAGTGACCTTCAAGCCTTCATAAGTGGTGACTCCCTTGTAAAAAAAAATAGCATTATTGGGTCAAACATATGGTTAATGTATTCAGAGTTCTATTTCTCCTGCCCCTCCCTTTCCTTCCTCCACCTCTCCCCCTCTTTTATCATCTCATAATAGAAACTGTAAGAGTGGCATAGAAAATAGAAATATGTGAATGAAATACCAACAGTTTGTTCGTGAACGTGACGCAATGTAAACAAAGGTCTGGTTGTTACGTGTGCATTTTACAAAAAGTGGAGCGACATTGGTTAGGTTTTTTCTTTTTTTTTTTTTAACGATAACTCAAATGAGATGATTACCCTCTTTCTAATAATAGCACTGAGCATAAATAATCGATACTAGTGTTGCTACGATTAATCGGTATCGGAAAATATTTGTGCCAATTTTCCGATACCGAAAACGAATCTTTTAACTATCTTCTTTCGCTGTTTGTTTGTTTGTTTGTTTGTTTGTTTGGTACTGATGATATTAAATCCTAAATATTTATTGATTTTAACCTACCAGTATAGATCACCTCAAGTGTATTTTTACATTTACAAAAATATATGCACATATTACATTGACTTTTATGGTAATCTGAAAATCATTAAATAAAAAATAAATAAACAAAAAAAAACAGCCGTTTCATAACTAAATATATGGAGATTTTAGAAGAATCGGAATCGGGAATTATATCAGGATTTAAGAAGATTAAAAAATGGACATTGGGTTTACTTTCAGCAGCTTCATAACACTCGCTTCCCTTATTTGGTCCTTTAGTCCTCACATTCCATAAGCAAGGTTTCTGACAAAAAGGGAAGAATTGCTGTTTTCTAGGTCAGAATCTATTCCATCTAACACTTATCATTGGCAATTTTTTGACCTTGAAGTAGTATTTTTTTTAGCTCTTCCAATTGTCTAGAGCGATTTCCATATTAAAAAAAATGGTCTTGAATTTAGAACAGAATGGTTAATTGTGTCGGAATTGTGAAAAATGTTGGAATCGTCCAATCATTAATAAGAATAAATGCACAAATTATGTGAAGAATGTTCACAAACTTTTAGCATTGAACTCTATTTGATTCATTTACAATACTGGGAAGTGACGATGGTTCAATGGTTAACGACACGGACTGACAACCTGGGTGTTCCAAGTTCGAATCCAGTTCATTCCACCGAAATCATTTTCACTTAGGGATGTTGGCAACCTTCATATGATTCCTCCTGTAAGTACCCAATGTCTTCCGAGAAAGAATTTTGACAAGAAAAATATCAGGGAAACCAATGCCAACTATAGAATCTTTAGATTTATGCGATATGATGGTAATGATTAACTTTGCTGCTCAATTCCATTTTATCATTTTTAGATTCTTTGGTCCTGGATATGACCTTAAACTATATTCGATGGTGAGGCTCCAGCTTGCGTCTTTGGGGAGTGTGGAGCAACCCCTTAATTGCCATTGCTCCCAGGTCCACTCTGACCCGGAGTGGTAGTACCTGTTAGGGTCCCAATTATGGGTTAAATAGAAATCGACTTGAAAACAACAAAGGTATTCTATCAAAAACTTTTCTCCAAAATCACTGGATTCGGCATTAAATAACCTGAAATGGATTGATAAGCCGTAAAACAAAAACAACCAACCAACCAGATTCTTTAAATATTTGGTATATCAGTATAATATTGCCGAGCATTGTGAGACTTCTTCGTAAATATTATTGTTATTTGTCTATAACAGCGGTTCCGAACCAGTGTGCCATGGCACATTAGTGCGCCACGGAATGATTACTGGCGTGCCACAAGGAGATAATAGCTAGAAGCCATTTAATTTCATTTTGTTTAGTAAAGACATTTAATTTCATAATCACAATGACCACCCTCCCCAATTCAAAGTGGCCAAATTTCTGGAATCTAAACATTTCACACATATTAATTGGTAATCTTTTTATGGTTTATATTAGTGATGGGACGATTAATCAAAATGTCAGAAGTTTTTCAAAGTATCTGGAACCGGCATTGGAGCTGAGTAATTCAGACCCGATTTTGATACCAAAACGATACTGGAGATTGAATATAGGATATGTTCATTTATGTGGATAAAATTCATCTTTTTATAATCTTGCTTGTTGCAAAAAAGCTTTATGAATAGGGAATGCTTATCGCTTTTGATAGGTGTACCGTGAAAATTAAAAAAAAAACAAAAAAAAAAACCTAAAAAGTGTAAGAACCAATGGTTTAGTCTCTTGAAATGATACACGTCTCAAGGCGTTGCTTGCTTAAATCGTTGAGTACGTCTACAGGGCGAAGGTCTACATCTCAGTGAGAAATGATTATAAAGCGGCAACATGGTTCAGCATTATATGGATGGCGCTTAAAAGCTTCTTTTTTTTCTCTCTCTCTGATAAACACTCTTAAAACAGAGAGACACGATGCGATAATAGGCGATGGATTTGCTCAGAAAACGAAAAGATAGCCGCATATGTGTTTGCTTGCATGTTGCGGGGGGGGGAGTGAGAGGCGTGGACGAGTAGAGGTGTCATGTTACATAGACAACTGCAGCAGATTCGTTTACCTAATGGAGATGTTTGCCGGACATTGAGCGGGATTAAAAATAAGACGTGACAAAAAGGTCATCGTAGGTCATCAAGGATCGAGTAACAGACATCCGGATGTGCGAGAATGTAGGAGAAAAAGCAGGTAGATTAAGAACCTTTTAGCAGGTAATAGTTCTATCTGGCATTATTTAAATCAGCGTTCCCTCCCTCTCTTCCCACTCCTCACAAATTAGAGGGAGACTCTCAGCAACACCATTAACACTGTCCGTTATTTCAACTGCAAAAAAAAAAAAAAAAAAAAAAAAAACTGCAGTTTACCGAAGTCTTCATAAATAACTACCTTTTAACAAAACCTCCTATTAATGCGGTCACAAAGTTCTGGTCGTATTCTGGAGTTAAATATCGAAACATAATAATTAAAACATGATTGTTACAAAGAAGTACTATGCAGGAGAGGTCGGCAACATATGACCCGTGTGCAATTTCCAATAGCACGCAGACGCAGCAAGTATTCTGCAGACGCAACAAATATTCTCCCCCTGTGGTACAGAGAAATTACTAATTCGATGTTAAAAATACAAAAACAAGAATATTCTTTGCGCGTTTACAAACGCACAAAGAATATTCTTGTTTTTGTATTTTTAATTTTTCTAAAATCTATAATATAAATCTCACCTGTCTGATGTATGTATGTATGTATGTATGTATGTATGTATGTATGTGATTGTTCATAGGAATACCCTTCAACCTCCAGAGAAAGTCAACTCGATGGAAATTGCTAAATTTGTATGTCACATCTGCTACAAGATGTGCAAATCTGCGGCGGGATGCAGAGTCATCTGAGATAGCATGGCAACAAGGTTGGGAGAACTCAATGTGACGGCGATCATCTGGAAAGATGCAGCAATCATCATGTATGTATGTATGTATGTATGTATGTATGTATGTATGTATGCATGTATATATCATCGTCGTCCTGATCATTGAGTATTTATGACTTTTGGAATGTACCTTCAGACCAGTACCCGCATTAAGCTGGTCTGCAGTTTGACTTGTTGCTGGCTATCTTGCTCTTGCTTGTTGCTGGATGTCAACATTTTGAACCAAGAAAGACATTTAGCTGTCGTACAAAGCTAAAACTCTGTAACATCATTGTATAGATACTCCCTCAGGCATTTGTCTATAAAATAAAATAGTCCTGTGGCGATAAAAAAGTTGTAACTTGTGTAGGCCTGAAATGCTGGATGCATGTAACAATTGATCTGCCATCATCTTATGTATCTATGTATATATGTATGTATGTATGTATGTATATTTATATATGTACATGTGTGTGTATATGTATGTATATCTATGTGTATATGTATCTATATGTGTATGTCTGTATATATGTTTGTGTGTATGTATATACACTTATATATGTTTGTATGCATGTATGTGTGCATGTAGGCATATATGTGTTTATGTGTATGTATGCACATGTGTGTGTATGTGTATGTATGCATGTATATGTATGTGTATATGTGCATGTATGTGTGTATGTGTATGAATGTATATATATATATATACGTATATGTATATGTAGGTAAGTGTATGTATATATAGGTGCATATGTGTACATATATGTATGTGTATATGTAAGTATATGTGTGTATGTATTTGTATATGTGTGTATATGTGGATGTATATGTATGCATATGTATGCATGTGGGTATGTATATATATGCATGTGTATTATGAATTGTGTATGTATATAGGTATATATGTGCATATGTTTATAGATATGTATGTATGTATGTGTATATATGTATGTATGCATGCATATATTTAGATGTATGTATGCTAATGACCGTCTTGTGTATGTTTGCGTGTGTGCAGGTATGTATATGCATGTGCATGTGTGCGTATTGTGTATGTATGTATATATGTGCGTGTGATATGTATGTGTGTATGTGTATGTATGTGTACATATGTATGTGTGCGTGCATGTATATATATGTATGTATACTAATGACCGCCTTCAGTGTCATGTCTGCTTGAGCATGTGAATTCGCCGGCAGGACTAAATAAGTCATTTTCGGGCTCATGGACTTTCAGTGTCTGAAGGAGTGGCACTCGTCTGACAAGACGTTGCAATCACCATGTATATATGTATGTATGTGTGTATGCCTAAAACTTTCGACAGACGGATTTTAACGACATGGCATCGTTTTGAAGCTCTACTCTTCAGGACGACAAATATCGAAAAATTGGCTAAAAACATTAATTCCCTCACCCTCAACTGGGTAATTTTCTAGAAGTAAGGGTCACTTTTTCCGCTGATATTTTCGAAAGTCATCCCCACTTTTCGATTGACTTAATTTAAACCTTCACCACTTCCGGTTTGGCGATGGACGCAACGGCAAAGACGTCACTTTTTAATAATAAATAGGAAATAGATTTATTCAATTGTATTATTCAATTATATTCTTTGTTTTCAAACAATAAACAATTCTATATTCGAAGATGAACTTTTTCAAATCATAAAATTTAAATACATAAATTTTAGATCATTTGTTCTATCTTGTATATTGAACAATTTTTATTTGGCTGGGATTGTCTTATTAAAAATATTACATCTGTCGCTATACATTCAGTCCGTAACTTTACTGACTTTACTTTTGTAAACCAGTTACAGGTAACTAAAGATCTCTTCAGGCGATATTGCTTATACAAAAGTAAAGTCAGTAATGTTACGGACTGAATGTATAGCGACATATTAATATGTCGCTATACATTCAAAATAAACATTAATTTTTTTTAAAAAGTACTTCGGTATTGAGCACTCTTGCCATAATCTTGTTAAAAACTTCATTGGTTGCATCACATCTGAAAATTATTAACTTGGAATTATATATATATATATATATATATATATATATATATATATATATAATATTTTCCTTCTTGAATACCTTTAACTTGGTATATATATACTAGCAAAAGTACCCGTCGTTGACTGGGTTCAAAAACAGCCTACAGAAAATGGACTCTGATTTATGAAAGTATGATAGGTTATGAAAAGGCAGAGTTGTAAATTTGGGTTGAATTTGGGGGTATCAAAACCAAAGCAAAATATGATGAAAGTAAAAATAAAATAGATAAACCTCATAATTTATTATACCATACCTGTTCTAACTGAAACACTTATCACAATATTCTGTGGATCTATATTAAACAACCTTGTTAAACTTTGTGACATATTTCCATTCTATGGAGGTCAGGTGCGAACGAACACCCCATAATTTTATTATACCATATTTCTTCAAATTGAAACATAATTATCAAAGTATACTTACTTACTTTATGTTATTTCTGTAAATATTATTATTATTATTATTATTATTATTATTATTATTATTATTATTATTATTATCTTTTTATATATTTTTTTTATTTATCAGTGATTTTTTATTTTTTTTATTTTTTGATGTTTATTTTCATAACTGTTCCCTATCTTTTCTCCGGCCTTGCGATATCTTTACCTGTAACCATTACTGGAAATTTTAGTTTTAAATTTTAAATTTCATCGTGGTAAATATGATTTATGATTAAGAAAATATAACTTAATTATTCATGCATTCAGGTTTTATTAATTAAAGTAGGTACCTTCTCATTTATACATATATATGTGCACATGTATCATGTGTGTGTTTGTGTGTGTACGTTCGGCTAAGTTGCTGATACATTTACATGTTTGGAAGCCGTATGTGCTAATTTTCCTTTATCCACCACCCCCTTGAGCCGACCTCCTTCCTTCTTAATATTTTCTCTACGATAGATAAGATTCATGTTTTGACACTTTCCCTCCAAACCTCATCTTCATAGATGATTTCCATTTCTTATGACAATGTAATCACACTAACCCTTATTTTCCTTCTTCAGTTTCTCTGTTCTTTCTCTTTCGTTTTCGTTTTCTTGTTCTTTTCTTTTTTATTTCTCTATTTTATCCTGTTAATTCTTGACATTTTCTCTCTTCCTATCGCTTTCTGTGTTTGGAGTCTATAATATCACTTGACCTACCACCCCTCTCAAAATCCGTGTACCGCTTTCAATGGTACACGGACTTTATTACGTCGCCTGACGAGGACTTTTGGGTCTTACCGAACCATTGTCTGAAATATTATCATGTTCAGTGTAGCGGCTATGTTATATTTGCCTATATAAATTAAATTATATATATATATATATATATATATATATATGTATGTATACATATAGTAGTAGTAGTAGTAGTAGTAGTAGTAGTAGTAGTAGTAGTAGTATTTTTTATTAAAAATGTTTATATGTAAAAATTCGGTAATGTTCATATACCAATAAAATCAAAGACAATATTAATTGACTTAAATAAGCTTCATGAGTAATGGTTTTCATAATCGAGCCTGCATGTATTTTTGGCAAAAATCAAGACAACAAAATAGAAAATGAGAACATCATATGCTGTATTTCCTCATGTGTTACAAATTTAAAGATAGTCCAAAAATAGCTACTCTTCAGACACCAAAATACATTTGTTATCTATATATATATATATATATATATATATACAGAAAAAAAAAACTTGAATAAACGTAGAACCCCATTTTCCAACATATACCTCTACTGTCATGTCTTCTTCTCCAACATCAGGGGTCTATGTCCAACCTTCCAGAGGTTGAAACCCAATTACAAGAGATGAAACCGGACATGTTCTTTCTAAGCGAAACTGGAATAGGGCCGACCACTTCTCTAGATGAGTTCATAATTAACGGATACTCTAACTTAACATCTAAATCTGACCCCCAAGATCGCCATAGACATGGAATATGTGCCTACATTAAAGATGGCTTCCCGTGTGGCAGGGATATCTCCAGAGAATATGCTAATTTACCTTATATGTGCTTCCGGGTTGCACTTACTTACACCACTGCATTTATATTTGCCCTCTATCGGCCCCATAACAGCGGAGTTACTATCTTTAAGAGTATATCTGAGAAAATAGACTACATCCTGTCTGCACATCCCTCGGCTAACATTAACATCTGTGGTGACTTCAACGTCCATAACGTGGAATGGCTGACCCATTCAAATAAGACAGACGAGGAGGAGAGGTTTTGTCATGATTTTGTTATTGCTTATGACCTCACTCAGATTGTTCGCGAACCCACCCATGTGCCCGATACTACAGGTCAGTATGCAAGCCTTTTAGACCTTTTTCTCTCCACTTCCCCTGAGCTATGTTCATGTTCCGTTCTTTCTCCTCTAGGATCCTCCGATCACTCCATCCTATCAGTTAAGATAAAATGAAATGTAATAAGTCCCCAGACGTACCCCTCCACCGTACTGTATACCGATACTCCATGGCTGACTGGGATAGCTTCTGTACATTCATATTTGATCTACCTCTGCATTCCATGTTTAAAAAGGATGTGTCCTCTATAGTATCATATCTGACCGAATGGTTTATTGTAGGCATAGACCGATTCCTACCATCTAAAAATTCCAACAAAAACCTAACAGCCAGCCATGGTTCTCCCCAGAATGTGCTGCCATCGCGCACAGAAATCACTTTTTCAATAGCTACCAACGTAATAGATGCACTGAGACTAAAGCTGCTTTCAGGAACGCCAGCAACTACTGTAAAAGAGTAATAAAAAATGCAAGAGAGCTATATGCCCAGTCTGTTAAATCCAAAGTAGCTGATCAACAGCTTGGTTCCCACCAGTTTTGGCAAATAACAAATAGGATCCTGAACAGAAGTGTGCGTTCTATCCCAACCATTATCAATGGACCTGAGGTCATCTAAGCAGCATCAGACAAGGCCAAACTATTTGCAAAGAACTTTGCAGCTAATTCTACCCCATACGATGAAGGTCATCAACTCCCTATATTTCCTTCTAAAAAAACATGCTATGCAACATACAAATATCTGTGCATGAGGTCGCCAAGCTAATCAAGAACCTTGATTCCAGTAAAGCAACTGGCCCTGATGGCATTCCAGTTATAGTGTTAAAAAAGCTTCAACCAGAACTTGCTCCCATACTTACGAAACTCTTTTAGTGTTGCCTTGAAGTGCTTTCCGACTCCCTGGAAAACCTCATCAGTATGCCCTGTATTTAAGAATTCAGGTGATAAGTCATCTCCCTCTCAGTACAGACCAATAAGTCTGCTGTGTGTCATGAGTAAGTTGCTGGAATCCATATTAAATAGAGAAATAGTCAACCACCTCAGCAGAAATAACCTTCTTAGTGACATGAAATATGGTTTTCGTTCTGTAAGATCTACCGCAGATGTGCTAACAGTTATATCTCATAAGATTAGTGAATCTCTTGACAGAGGCTTCCTTTCTAGGGCAATTGCTCTTGATATATCAAAGGCCTTCGACAAAGTATGGCATAAAGGCCTACTTCACAAGATTTCCAGCTATGGTATAACTGGAAATATTTTCTCTTAAATCATTTCTTTAGTAGGGGTCGATGGACAAAAATCAGAGGCCTGCAATATTAATGCTGGAGTCCTTCAAGAGTCCATCCTGGACCCAACTCTCTTCCTGATCTACATCAATGATCTCCCTAAACACATACTTAAATTATTCGTTGACATCTATGCTGATGACACAACCATCTACGGCAACACATCAAAGGCTGTAAATGACAAAGTTCTCTCTGATTCTCTCTCCTCTGATCTCGAGCGCGTGGTTCAGTGGGGGAAGACGTGGCTGGTTACCTTTAATGCATCTAAAACCAAACTCCTATCTTTACATCATCAACGCTCTGATACCCATCTGGCATCAATTGAAATGGATGGCTCTCGTCTAGGAGAAGCCCCATGTTTTGACAAGCTTCTGGGATTGACCTTTACTCCTGTTCTGAAATAGAACACGTACATCAAGTCTGTTGCCAAGGTCGCTGGAAAGATAGTGGGATCCTTATACCGCTCCAGAAGATATCTCACTATTGACGCAATTCTCTATCTATATAAAAGCCAAGTACGTCCAAGGATGGAGTACTGCTACCACATCTGAGCAGGAACTGCTAAAAACAGCCTATTCTGCCTTGACAGAGTACAAAATAGACTTTGTGACTTAGTGGGAGATGTCCTTTTCTCTTCCCTGCAACCTCTCTCCCACAGAAGAGACGTTGTGAGCTGATCTTTGTTTTATCGTTATTTCCATGGCAGGTGCTCGTCTGAACTCCAATCTCTGATCCCCTCTCGCCAATCTTTTATGAAAAACGCCCGTCCAGCTGAATCTACTGTCAAAAATTTTCTCCACTCTTTATCTGTGCCTAAATCAAAACGTAGATTCCATGAACAGAATTTCTTTCTTAGAACTGCACGCCTGTGGAACTCTGTTCCGTTTGCCTGTTTTCCACCTGACTACAACCTGGATGTTTTCAAGTCCAATGTAAACAAATTCCTGATGGACCGCCCTCTTAAGTAGACACTTATTAAATCTCCATACTAACGTACTGTACTTGCAATAACCCTTACCCCTGAGTGGCTTCCGGCCCTTGATAAGTGGTGACCACCTTGTAAATATATATATATATATATATATATATATATATATATATATATATATATATATATAAATAGAGACTAAAATATGAGAGGTTAGGGTTAGGGTTAGGGTTATATAGGAGTAAATCAATAAATAAAAATAATTCAGAAAAAATAATTATTAAAATGGAAAGACATTAATAGATTTAATGAATAGAAATGTGGGTTACTTACTCAATTTGAGGGGAATCGAAAAAAAAAAAAGAAGAAAGAAAGAAAGAAAAGAAAATGAGGATTAACTAGGTGAGTCCAAACTGTTTGTTCCCTTAAAATAGGAATTATGAATATATTCATATATATATATAATATATGACTGATGTATTTTGGTGTCTGAAGAGTAGCTATTTTTGGAATATTTTTAAATAATATAACGTTTAAATTTATCCAAATAGTTATGAAACAATTGTAACACATGAGGAAATACACCATATGATGTTCTTATTTTATATTTTGTTGTCTTGATTTTTGCAAAAATATTATATATATATGTGTGGGGGGGGAGGGTCTAAAGAAGCTTTGAATAAAAAAAAAATGCAAGCATAAAAATAAAGAATGCAGTTTAGATTCCCGGAAGGAAAAAAAAAAAAATAATTTAAACCTATAGCAGACTAAGCACCTACATAATCTGATTTCTAAAGAGTTTACGATGACCAAAGAGGATTCATTTATATATGGATGAAAAAAAAAGGCCTTAACTAAAATTGTTATGTAGAAATAGACTTAGCATAAGCCGATTTCGCAAAAGTCTTCAATTTTAAAACAGAATTTAACTACATAATAATGAATAGGATATATATATTTTCCAGGTAAATATATCCAAAAGTAAAAACCATTGAATTTAACGTTTATTGTTGTTGTTGATAGCGCTCTACTAAAAGAGCATAATACTTGTATAGAAAAGAAGCGATATTATACACCCTTTTAAACCAGGTAATCTTATAAGTAATCGTTGGCATTGTTTCCTAGATTACTGCAATATCAATTTCTCATTAACCGTAAAATTCTTATGCATGGTTTAACCCTAAATATTTAGATTAATGCATGAATTAAGGATACATAAATCATTAACTTAATATGAAACTTAACCCCCGAAAAACAATTTTTCATTTAATGTTTATAATGTATTTGTATTTATTACTTTCTAAAATACATTAAGCATGCATACATTAAATCTAATAAAATAAATATAAACAACTTTTATGAATTTAATACAACAATAAATGTAGTGCTATTTCATTCTTCTATAATTTGGACTACGTTATTTGCACAGAAATTATTATAAAATATTTCTAGAGCAGATTAAACTTAGTATCATTAAATTACATTTAGAATCTTAGGCTTCCCATTATAAAATGGTAAAGTGATAAGTCCTTAATTTTTTAAATTCAAACCAAATTTTACCACTATTATTTTACTTATATTTAAAACCAAGCGATCATTGTCTAGATTATATACGTTCGTTATTATAGGAACCAGCCGCAGACGGGTGAACTCCAAAATCTTTCCTTTTTCGTTTAGCCGTCTGACCTAATTTGAAGTAGCTAAGATTATTTCTTATTGTGTCTGTTAGCTGCTGATTAAACCACCTCCTTTTTTTCTTCCAGGGAATACAGAAATCATAATTTAAAAAAAAAAAAAGGAACAAGTTTTTCAAATTTCAATTTTTAATGAAAAGATTGGCCTTGAAAATGTCGCTCTATGAAATCTTTTTAGATTGAAACCGTAAATTTATTATGGCGACAAATAGTAATTTTGTTTACCTAGATTAAATACTACAATTATATATATATATATATATATATATATATATATATATATATATATATATATATATATATATACATACATATATATATATATAGAGAGAGAGAGAGAGAAAGAGAGAGAGAGAGAGAGAAAGAGAGAGAGAGAGAGAAATTAGTGAAATTCTCCAAAAGGTGACTTATCAGGATAATACAAATCACACCGATTGAGGTATTGAGGTAGACCTTCTAAAGAAGAAGAAAAAAGGGAAACATTAAGAATATAAAAATGTATATGCATGTAAATTTAATCGTTCATTCAATAGGGAGCTTGCATCAATTAGGGGGACGGGATATACAAGCTCTTTATACCTAGGTATTTCGAAGCCTAATGCTTCTCATCAAAATAATCTTATCTCCTCTTCCGTATGTCTTTATATCGTCGTTTTTTCCTCATATATATATATATATATATATATATATATATAACGATTTGCATATATACAATATATATATATATTAATTTATACAATATATATATTTATTTATTTTATTATATATATATATATATATATATATATTTCGAAGCCTAATGCTTCTCATCAAAATAATCTTATCTCCTCTTCCGTATGTCTTTACATCGTCGTTTTTTCCTCATATATATATATATATATATATATATATATATATATATTATGTATATATATACATATATATATATGTATATATTTTATATGTATATATATTTTATATGTATATATATATTATATGTATATATATACATATATATATATATTTTATATGTATATACATACATATATATATTATATGTATATACATATATATATATATATTTTATATGTATATATATACATATATATATATATTATATGTATATACATATATATATATATATTATATGTATATACATATATATATATATTATATGTATATACATATATATATTATATGTATATACATATATATATATTTTTATATGTATATATATGTATATATATATTATATGTATATATATACATATATATATATATATATTATATGTATATACATATATATATATTATATGTATATACATATATATATATATTTTATGTATATATATACATATATATATACATATACATACATACATATATATATATATATCGTTACATTAGATATGTTAGTGAGCGTGAAACTAATATCTGTAGATCTAAAATAATTTTTAATATTTATTTGAAAAATTATATATATATATATATATATATATATATATATATATATATATATAAAGAGAGGAGAGAGAGAGGAGGGAGAGAAAAAGAGAGAGAGAAAGAGCGAGGGAAAGAGAAAGAGTCTCAAGGTGGTTGTTTCCATGCAACGCATCGGCACGTTGCCCATACCAACCACTTTGAGGCTCTTACAGTTACTAATATCTCAAGCTATGATGCAAATCAAGTGAGAAAAGACATTTTCTCACCGCGCTTTTTATTTTGGATATTTTTTGAAGCTGTTACCTGTTGTCAATAAAACTTAATGTATTTTTCTATAAACTGCTTTGTCATTCGTTTTTTGTTTTGTTTTGTTTTTTTTGTTTTTTTTTATAATTGCCTTTCCATCTAAATATGTATTTTTCGCCTGTTACAGTTAAATCTTAACTGCGATCGAGTAGAGATGTCGTAAGAATGTCTTGTAAACTACATTTAGATGGGGTGGGGTAGCTGGTTAATAACTGATGAGTTATTTGTTGGTTGCTTTTTGTTCAGAAATAGAGCTTAAAACATTATTGGATATTTCTAAGCAATTACAGATAAGAAACTAAAAACTCATTCTGTGCGACCCTTGGTCATAGGAGGAGAAATATTTCTATTATGCAACATTTAGTTTTGCACTAATCAAGTGTATCCTCTTTTTGAGAAGTTTTTGTTCAGAATTCAACCTATATTACACAACAAAAATAAAGAAAACTCTGTATGATGTACGTACCCGTGATCACGTAAAGAAGTTTTATTTTTTATAAATAATAATATTTTTTGCGAAAAATGCGACTTCTTATGCATTACACCATAAATTCAGTAATGATGAATTATTGAGTTATCTCCTTTAATTTCTAGACTATTTCTTTTTTCAAAATATATATATTTCTGTAGAAATATATTTTCTTATAATATATACCAATCCTTATTTAAGAAGCTCAATGTAATTACAGAGCAATATAGAGAATAAATGACAAAAAGACTATATTCTAAAATTCATGATGTTGACTATCTTATAATTTATTCCTTTAATTCTATTGACTTATAAAATTCTTCATTCAATTCCCTTGGATTTTACTTGTGGAAATGGAAATTTAACTAACTTTTTGGTGTCTGGGTTTTTGGATTTACCATTATTGGATATTTTACCCTTCACTAGACTATCCATTCACGTGAAATCACTTTTTTCTTCACCCTATTCCCTCTGCTTCTGATGAGAAGGAAAGTATTTCTTCGAAACTGCGCGGATTAAGAACTATCCACTTATTTAGTGCTTCCTTTTTAAAATTAAATATGTTTTAAACTCTTTTTCAAAGTGTTTTTTAACATGTTTTATTAACTATATATATATATATATATATATATATACAGTGATGATCATATTTATTGGCACGGTAAAATAAAAGTTAAATTTTGTCTAATAAATTCTAAAAAAGGGATTAAATTAAAGAAAATAACAAAGTATATTATGTATTTTTAACTGGCCTTTCCGATGCAGCAATCGGATTTTAGAAAAAATAAATAACAAAGGAACAACAAACATAATTGCAAAAAACCCTTGTTCAAAATTATTGGCATGGCTTTGTTTTTCTTTTAGTATCAGTATAATATCAATCAATTTCCGGTTTACGTGCTTTCTGAACTTTTTTATAGCCATATTATGCTTGTTTAACGCTAATTCAGTGAATAATTTTTTCAGATAATTTTTAGATAGCGATTTATTTAAACTATTATAAGTGACTAAATTATAATTTTCAATCGCCATGGTTAAAACTAAGGAACACAGCGAAGACGTCAGGAAGCTTGTTGTAGCATGCCATACCAATGGGGAGGGCTATGATAAGATTTCAAAGAAGCTAAACCTTCCCAAATCCACTGTTAGAGCCATAATAAACAAGTTCAAATCGCAAGGCCACGTTATGAGTTTAGAGGGTAGAGGGAGAAAAAGGATTCTTTCCCCAAGAGATGAACGGAAAATTGTTCGACAAGTAAAACAAAACCCAAGGATCTCTGTTGGGGAGATTGTTGATGAACAGAGCACCTCTGGAGTGAATGTATCTCGACATACAGTTGGTAGAGTTTTGAAGAGAGCTGGTTTAAAAGCATGTCATCCGAGAAAGACTCCCTTATTGAAGCCTATGCACCTGAAAGCAAGGCTAGCCTTTGCAAAACGTCATATTGATAAAGATGTTGCATTCTGGAAACGTGTTCTATGGACTGACGAAACGAAAATAGAGTTATTTGGCCATAATAAAGTGTCTTATATTTACAGAAAATCTGGCGAAGCTTTCCTGCCTAAGAACACCATACCAACAGTGAAGCACGGTGGAGGTAGTTTGATGTTTTGGGGATCCTTTGCTGCCTCTGGACCAGGGCGACTTGTTAAGGTCACAGGTAGCATAAAAAAGGAAGATTATGTTAAAATATTGGATGAAAACCTGAAAGACTCTGCTAAAGAGCTCTCACTTGGTCGTCGTTGGTGGTTCATGCAAGATAATGACCCAAAGCATTCGGCTAAACTGACTAAGAAATGGCTTGAGGACAATCATATTAATGTTTTGGAGTGGCCATCACAAAGCCCAGACCTTAATCCAATTGAAAATTTATGGAGAACATTAAAATTGAGGGTAATGCAAAGGAAGCCTAAGAATCTTATTCAATTGGAGGATTATTGTCAGGAAGAGTGGGCTAAAATTACTACTGAAGAGTGCAACAACTTGGTTGTAAACTATGAAAAGCGACTGAGGAAGGTAATCAAGGCCAAAGGCTATACAATTGATTATTAAATAAATCGTGCCAATAATTTTGAACAAGGGTTTTTTGCAATTATGTTTGTTGTTCCTTTGTTATTTATTTTTTCTAAAATCCGATTGCTGCATCGGAAAGGCCAGTTAAAAATACATAATATACTTTGTTATTTTCTTTAATTTAATCCCTTTTTTAGAATTTATTAGACAAAATTTAACTTTTATTTTACCGTGCCAATAAATATGATCATCACTGTATATATATATATATATATATATATATATATATATATATATATATATATATATATATATATATATACTAACAAAAGTACCCGTCGTTGACTGGGTTCAAAAACAGCCTACAGAAAATGGACTCTGATTTATGAAAGTATGATAGGTTATGAAAAGAAAGGGTTGTAAAGAGATAGCTTCGAATTTGGGATTATCAAAACCAAAGCAAAATAGGATGAAAGTAAAAATAAAATAGATAAACCCCATAATTTATTATACCATACCTGTTCACACTGAAACACTTATCACAATATTCTGTGGAGCTATATTAAACAACCTTGTTAAACTTTGTGACATATTTCCATTCTATGGAGGTCAAGTGCGAATGAACACCCCATAATTTTATTATACCATATTTCTTCAAACTGAAACATAATTATCAAAGTATACTTACGCAGATAAATATGAAAAGTCTTTATTAAAGTTTGTGCCTATTTCTATTCTATGGAGGCCAGGCGCAAACGCAGACACCACAATTTTATTATACCATCCCTATTTAAGTTAAAACATACTTATCAAAGTATTATTATGTACGAGGGGCATACAATAAGTAATGCCTCTGACCCACTTCCAGTTGTCTGATTTAGCTGAAATTTTGCATGTGCAATGATTTATATCTCTACGAGTTATGTGACAAATTACAGCTCTGAACTAATTGTGGTTTCTGTTTTACAAGTGTTTGAACTGAGTCAGGTGTGAAATGGAGCCTGTTGAATGTTGAGCAGTGATCCGGTTTTTGTATTTGAAAGGATGTACACCGCAGGAGTTTTGATGAAATGAAAGAAACTTATGGTGATAATGCCCCATCATATGACCTTGTAAAACGCTGGCATTGTGGATTAAACATGGCCGCAAGTCTGTGGAAACAGCTCCCAGACCTGGTCGCCCCCCCCCTTCCGCCATTTATGAGGCATCTGTCCATCAAGTTGAGGCTGCCATTTTGGAAGATCGGCGCATTACTATTCGCCAAATAGACCAAGATGTCAAGATAAGTACAGGGTCTTTGGGAACTATCATTCATGACCATTTGCATATGCATAAGGTGTTTGCCAGATGGATTCCCAGGTTGCTTACACCATTCCAGAAGCGAGAACGTGTCGAGTGCTCGAGGATGAATTTGGAGATGTGCCAAGAAGACAAGTCAAAGTTTTTCAAAAGACTGATTACACAGGATGAAAACTGGGTCCATCACTATGATCCAGAGACCAAATTCCAGTCAATGCAGCACTTGGACTCACCACCTCCAAAGATGGCAAGGGTGCAGCCCTCTGCTGGCAAGGTCATGCTCACAGTCATGCTCACAGGACGGAGTAGTGATGAGAGATTTCCTGACATCGTAGGAGATGTCCTTTTCTCTTCCTTGCAACCTCTATCTCACAGAAGAGATGTTGCGAGTTTGATGTATCGTTATTTTCATGGAAAGTGTTCGACTGAGCTTCAATCTATGGTCCCCCCTCGCAAAACTTTCACAAGAAACACTCGTCTAGCTGTAAACACTATCAATAATTCCCCCCACTCTTTATCTGTGCCTAAACCTAAACGTAGATTCCATGAACAAAGCTTTTTTATTAGAACTGCACGCCTGTGGAATTGTCTTCCGTTTTCCTGCTTTCCAGCTGACTACAATATGGTTGTCTTCAAGTCTAACGTAAATAAGTTCTTCATGAGCCGTTCCATATGAGTTATCAAATTTAACAAATTTTCATTACTAATGATTATTATATTGTCCAATTTCTACTGTACACTCTTTAACCCTTGTCCTTGAGTGGCCTCTTGGCCTTGATAATGAGTTGATACCTATGAAAAAAAAAGAAAGAAAAAGTCCAATGTGAACAAGTTCTAATTGAATCGTCCCCCTAAGTAATCCAAGTTACAAAATTCCCACTGTTTACTATGCTTAAATCACAATGACTAATGTATACCTATTAACCCTTATCCTCAAGTGGCCTCTGGGCCTTGATAAGTGGTGACACCCTTGTAAAAAAAAAAAAAAAAAAAAGGGTACCACAATTACAGGAGCCTATTATGCTTCACTTTTGAGGAAATTAAGGGAAGCTATCAAAATCAAGTGGCGGGCAAGATCAGCAAAGGTACCCTCCTCCTGCAGGACAATGCTCTGGTCCACAACTCGCATGTCGCCAGATCAGAAGCACGGGTGTGTGGATATGAAATCCTCCCCCATCTTTCCTACTTTCCTGACCTTGCACCCTCTGACGTTTTCCAGATGATGTAGCCTTGATTTCTGAAGTCACATCATGGTTGGAGGACCAACCTGGGGTGTTCTACAAAAACGGTCTCCAGAGCTGCATCAAACGATGGGAGAAATGCATAACTCTGGGTGGTTCCTATGTAGAGAAAGACTAATAACTGTGCCAAGTTTTGTTGCTCTACTGCTATGGGAAGTGGGTCAGGGGCATTACTTATTGCACGCCCCTATATCAAAAACACTTGTAAACGTTTTTTTTAATTTTTTAATTTTTTATTTCCGTACTTTGTGGACCAGGCGCATGCGCAGACCCCACAATTTTAATGAGTCATCATTATGCCAGATCAAACATACCCATTCCTGTGTCCCGATACATCTTCTATCATTATATGTGATCAGTTTTCTATAATAGTCAACCATATAGGAGCCTATTCGTGACTAGACACACACACACACACAGACGTTCAGTTTTATATTATATATATATATATATATATATATATATATATATATATATATATATATATATATATATATATATATATATATATATAAGGTTTCTCCCTTATTCCCTTTTCTGTAACCCTTATTACTTGATAATATAATAAAGTATGTAACTTTACTCTTTATCTTCTTAATATATTATATATATTTTTATATTTATTATATATATATATATATATTTATATATATATATATATATATATATATATATATATATATATATATATATATATATATACACACATACAAGACTTTCTCCCTCTTTCTATATTCCTGTCTGTCTGTTTTTTACCCCCCCCCCCATCTCTCTCCCTCTTTTTATCTATCTATCTATCTATCTATCTATCTATCTATCTATCTGTTTGTCTCTTGTTTGTTTGTTTTTTTCTTGTTCTAGCCTTTAATAAAATGTAAGAGCACGTGTGTATAATGTATGCATTTTCTTTTTACAAACTATGCATTTTAAAGACAATACGTTAATGGCTGTTTAAATTCCTTGTTTCGTTTGATGTCATTCAAGTCAGAAATGGAAGAAGCAGGCCAAAGAAATTACAGATGAATCACAAATATCGACTCAAACATGTTAGAGACTCGCCCAGGCATCATGTTACTTTTTTTAAAAAAGAAGTCATACCCTTATCAAGGCCTGGTGCCCGTTCGACGATAAAGGTTAATGAGTATATGGTAGTCATTGGGACAATAGTGTAGTTATGGTTAGTAGTGGATATTTGGTAAGGGTTAGGTTTAGTAGTGGAGATTTGGTTATGGTTAGGGTTAGGTTTAGTAGTGGAGATTTGGTTATGGTTAGGGTAAGGTTTAGTAGTGGATATTTGGTTAGGGTTAGTAGTGGATATTTGATTAGGGTTAGGGTTAGTAGTGGATATTTGGTTAGGGTTAGTATTGGAGATTTGGTTAGGGTTAGTAGTGGATATTTGGTTAGGGTTAGGGTTAGTAGTGTATATTTGGTTAGGGTTAGTAGTGGATATTTGGTTAGGGTTAGTGTTAGGGTTAGTAGCGGATATTTAGTTAGGGTTAGTAGTTGAGAATTGGTTAGGGTTAGTAGTGGATATTTGGTTAGGGTTAGTAGTGGAGATTTGGTTAGGGTTAGTAGTGGATATTTGGTTAGGGTTAGGGTTAGGTTTAGTAGTGGATATTTGGTTTGGTTTAGTAGTGGATATTTGGTTAGGGTTAGTAGTGGATATTTGGTAAGGGTTAGTAGTGAATATTTGGTTAGGGTTAGGGTTAGGGTTAGTAGTGGATATTTGGTTAGGGTTAGTAGTGGAGATTTCGTTAGGGTTAGGGTTAGGTTTAGTAGTGGATATTTGGTTAGGGTTAGTAGTGGATATTTGGTTAGGGTTAGTAGTGGATATTTGGTTAGGGTTAGTAGTGGAGATTTCGTTAGGATTAGTAGTGGATATTTGGTTAGGGTTAGTAGTGGATATTTGGTTAGGATTAGTAGTGGATATTTGGTTGGGGTTAGTAGTGGAGATTTGGTTAGGTTTAGCAGTGGAGGTTTGGTTAGGGTTAGGGTTAGTAGTGGAGATTTGGTTAGGGTTAGTAGTGGATATTTGGTTAGGGTTAGTAGTGGATATTTGGTTAGGGTAAGTAATGGATATTTGGTTAGGGTTAGTAGTGGAGATTTGGTTAGGGTTAGGGTTAGGTTTAGTAGTGGAGATTTGGTTAGGGTTAGTAGTGGTTATTTGGTTAGGGTTAGTAGTGGAGATTTGGTTAGGGTTAGTAGTGGAGATTTGGTTGGGGTTAGTAGTTGATATTTGGTTAGGGTTAGGGTTAGGGTTAGGGTTAGTAGTGGATATTTAGTTAGGGTTAGTAGTGGATATTTGGTTAGGGTTAGTAGTGGATATTTGGTTAGCGTTAGGGTTAGGGTTAGTAGTGGATATTTGGTTAGGGTTAGTAATGGATATTTGGTTAGGGTTAGTAGTGGATATTTTGTTAGGGTTAGTAGTGAATATTTGGTTAGGTTTAGTAGTGGAGATTTGGTTAGGTTTAGTAGTGGATATTTGGTTAGGGTTAGGGTTAGGGTTAGTAGTGGATATTTGGTTAGGGTTA
>NC_136524.1:24021968-24044468 GCF_053919585.1 Euprymna scolopes | reverse complement strand
GATAATATTTTAATTTTTCTCCCTATATCTTCCAAAATAGAGAATATCACTGATAAATTAAACAAGATTGAACCCACTATTAACTATACGTATGAAAGAGAAAATAACAACTCCATACCTTTTCTGGACATCAATATAATAAATAACAATGATCATCTAAGTTTTAAAGTCCATCGGAAAGTCACGAATAAAAATGATTACATACACTTTTACTCTCATCACGATGATAACGTAAAAAGAGGTATTCTAATAGGATTTTTTTCTTAGGGGCCCTGAGAATATGCAGTGAAGAATACATCGTGGAAGAATTTGAGTATATCGAACGTACATTCATGAACTTGCAATACCCTCAACATTTTTTGGCAAATACAAAAAGAAAAGCACTAAAAATTTACCATAACCGAAACCGAGACCATTCCCTAAATAGCCAGACACACAACAGACAATTAACATTACCAACTAATAAAAACAACGACACAATCTATAAGAACCTAAATAAGACAGGCATTCAAATAACAAAACTAAACTCTTTAACAATTAGGGATCTAACACGTAAAATTATAACTAATACCAACATTAACACCAAAGCCGGAATATATTCCATACCCTGCCTTGATTGTGGAAGAATATACGTAGGAAAAACTCTGCGTAATTTAAATAAAAGAATATATGAACACAAAAGAGATGTAAAAAAAACAACAATACACTCAACGCCATATTTTGTCACATCATGGAAAACGACCACCATTTTGATTTTAACAAAGAAACTTTCCTTAAACACATACATAACAGATCCACACGACGTTTAATTGAGTCAGCTATAATCTCCCATTCCAGCAATATAATTAAGCAAAGAAAAGGTTTTTTCCACGTTGCTCCCTTTCTGTCGAAAATAATTATTAAAGAGAACAACTTAGACACCGGTTAAACGCGATATAAAAAAAAATTTTTTTTTAAATAATCGTAATTTCACTTAATTTTATTATTTTTATTTTACTTATTTACTGTTTTTATTTTATCATTATCTATTTTTAGACTCCCTTTTATCACCTCCTGTTCTTATTTTTAGACACCATCTTTTAAGTTACTACGCTATTTAATCCGATTCAATTATTTCTAATTTAAAAAAAGATTCTTTTCGTAATCTCATGTCATTTTATTTATTTAATCTATCACCGCTATATTTCCAAACACAATTTTATTTTTAAATCACTACGATATTTTAATTTTTAGACGTAATCCACTATACTAATTTATTCTAATTTATTTTTTCTCTCATAAAATGTATATATATGTATATATGATATCTAATTTACATAAGGAAAACACGTTGCTCTCCCCCATCATTATATATAGCTCCAATCCTCCGACTCTCTCGTCAATGACCATCTCTCTTGAAGAAGCCCACATAAATCGGGCGAAACGTTGAGTATCCAGGTCCTTCCACCTCCATTTTATTTCATATCGTCGGATTTAATCCAGCTCAACAATCATATATATATATATATATATATATATATATATATATATATATATATATATATGCATATATATATGCATATATATATGCATATATATATGTGTGTATATATATATGTGTGTGTATATATATATATAATATATATATATAAATGTATATATGTAAAAATATTTTTAACCTTTATATATCTTATTTAAATAAGAATGTAAATATACTAAATACTAATAATAGTGGGGGTGATAAGTAGTTAAATGGATTAATCCGTAATCTTATAAATACAAGACTGATAAATTAAAAAATATATCCATTTTAAAAGTGGAAATTGATGAAGCACACAGGTAAGAAATTCATTTTTATAGTATCAAAACTGCAATTAAGAATAGGAAATGTGATCAAATGTTTGTAACATGTCTTCTTTCTAAGATTAAGGGTGGTGGTGTTTGATCAACACTGCTGGGGAACCATGATGTAATATACTGTTTTGCTTTTAAATCCCCGAAACAGTGTTTCATGGTAAACAACTGATGATCCCTTAAAAAATAAATTATTGGTACTATAGTAAATTCGAGAGCGAGTTGATGCAGTGATTGCAGGTGATTAAATAACTTGCTGACTAGATGGTTTTCTAACGAATGATAAAAAATATTTTTGTATAGTTTTAAAGGTTAAAAACTTCAAAGACTATATATATATATATATATATATATATATATATATATATAAAATGTTTCTCCTACAGCCATCCTAACACTAAACCAACAACACTCATTATCCTCTCCAAAACAGTCCTTGTACAATTATTGTCCCGCCCTTTGTTCAACGCAATGAACAAAATTCAAACTATTTCTCTAATACAAATCAGCAAATTAATATTAATTTCAGACCTCAAGCTTTTAATAAAGTATATACATATATCGGTGCTACTTCAACATTAATTAAGAAAAGAATATCAAACCACATTTCTTCTTTTAACAACCAAAATTCTAATAATAACCAAGGAACTTCTCTAACTACGTTAATTAAAAAACTTAATTCTAATAATACCCCTTTCTCAACCAAATGGGCCATCCTAAAAAAGGTTAAGTATTATACTCCAGGCTCTAAGTCATGTTGCCTCTGCACAACCGAAGCTATAACTATAATTACTTCCCCTCAAAGTAGTAATATAATAAATTTTAAAAACGAACTGATCTCTTTCTGCAAACATAAGTCCAAATTCAATTATGGTAAATTTGAAATTACATAGCCATTAATTTAACCTTTCAAATATATATATTCTTTTCTATAACATTATCGTTTTCTCTACATACTTTCTTAATATTTTACAACTTCAAAGAAATTTTTTTTGTAATTCTTTTTTCTTCCTTGTCTGGCCGGTTTCTCCTCTATAAGTTCCGTTTTTAGCGATCAAATATTCCTATCTATCAATATATTAATCTACCTACACATTCATATTTTGTATGTATGTTTACTTATACTTTTCTATATGCATTTACTTACATACTTACATACTTACTTGACTCAAGTTTTGTTGCAATATCTGGGGACTGGTATTTAAATCTGCAAGCAGTTTGACACGACATTGAAAGGTTCATAATATAGTCCACCTACAAGAACCAGCTAATACAGGAAAATTTCCCTGGCACTCTTATATAACACAGTAAAAATAAATTTTTAGGATTTTTACAATATCAATACAACACCTTACCTAACCCTAACCCTAGACTTATATAATCACAAGTTAAATCTTCTGATACAGACGATACTTTATTATAATCTAAAATCAGAAAATATTGTGACTCGTATTTTTTTGTTTTCATGGAGACATTTCTATTCATACTTAGTTTTTCAAGAAAGATACTTTACAAATATATTAATATATTAAAGCTGCTTATATTATTGCAATTAAATGATATTGATCATTACAATGCATAGATCATTAAAAAAGGAGGATAAGATTTAGTCTAGTCTAGTTTAAATGTCATTTTAATTAATTTGATTGACTCAAATCCACCGTTGACCTTTTCATTCGTTGTGATAATATAATTATCTTTAATTTAAAGGAATTAAACAATAACTAAAACAACAAAAAAAAAACATTTTTCCACTCTATTTTGATTTTGAATAAATAAAAATTAAAAACAAGAGTTATCTTTTTAAAAATTAATTATAATTTATAATTAACGTAGATGAAGAAAAAAGTATAGACCCTAAATTTGAGACAATTCTTTGATGGTGTAAGTTTTAGCGTCGAAAATTCCCCTTCTAGTTTTTTACCAATCTGCTGCAGGAGCACTAGAAAGTCTTTAAAGCAGACTTTACACCTAATATTAAATCTGTTCATTTCCTAGTTGTAACTTCTATCTAAACCACATAACTTTTGAAACATTTATAAAAACCAACACCACTTCTTATAAATACAATCTAAGTTCAACAATCCCTACGTTAAAATTAAAAAGAAAAACTTACACTCTGTGAATCCTTATTTAACAATAACACTTCCAACGAACAGATGTTTAACAAATTTAGTTATGCGCATGATAAAATTTTAAAGGGTTCTGACTTACTGAACCGGTAATAACCAGTGTGGGATTAGCCTGGGTGGAGGAAGTTTACGGAAATATGAAATTCACAAGCAGTTCCCAGACATAGTAAGATGATATACAGCGACTAGCATTCCCAGGTCATCCATCTGGCATTAGCCAGGTTCCACAATGCTCAACTTCGATGATCTAACAAGAACTAGTAGAATCAACAAAAGAAAAATCATTTGGTTTACACCCCCTATAGACACATTGTATAATAACTATATTTTAGATGTTAGCAACATAGGTTGATGTGATGATTGTTAACAATGCATCTGGTCACCAATATGACAATATTAAAAAAAAATTGTAAAGGATTAAAAATCTATGCTTTAAGGTAGACATTCGGTCCAATATTAGGTCTGTAATTACCTAGATGTAACTTTCTGCTCAAATCTTGGAACTTTTCAACAATATCTAAAAGCTAATGCCACCCCTATATATATATATATATATATATATATATATATATATATATATATATATATATATATATATATATATATATAGTCTAAGTCTAATAATTCCTACTTTATAATTAAAAATATCATTCACTTTGTATAATTAGACATATCTCCTCCAACGAACAGATCTCTGGCAAATATCTATTCATATAAAGTTGGGTATGTATATATGGCTATATGTATATTTGTATGTACAGCAGACTTTCTTAAACTAAGTAATCTATCATGGAACACAACTGCTAGGCGTAAAGGGTCGTAATGTGGGCTATATTTTGTTTAATTTTTTATTTCAATTGTTTCATAAATTTAAATTTTAAATGTTAGGCATATTTTAAAATGAAAATCATGTAATGGATTTTGATCAGAATAAGAATAAGGACTCCAGACATAAGGTTTAGTATCATTATATCTGCATTTCAATCTTCTTAAGGGGACATAAAAATGGTGCAAAACTGTTCTGTTCAAAAAATAATCAACAGGTAAAAAATAAAATTAGAAAAGTATTTTTAGCATTAATATACAAACCCATCTCACCAAACCCTAATTTCAAAAAAATATCTCTATTTATATATAAAAGGCACTTTGTCTGTGTGTGTGCTTGTGTGTGAGTTCATTCTTTATGGACTGTGAAACGGCTGGGCCGATGTTTTAAAGTTTCATCTAAATGTACTTTATGTGTCCACGAGTGTTCTTAGATAGGTTTTGTATTGGAATTCCCCCTAATAAGTATCGAAAATCGATAATTGGAAAATCCAATTAACAAAGGAAGAGCCCGATTTTGATCAAAGTTAACACCCTTATATAGCCTAACATCACAAGTACATTTCAAAAGTTTTATTCCCGCAGAAAGACCCAACATAGGTCAACATTAGGTTCATTGATAAAACAGGGGCGTGTTCTTAATGAATCTTTAGACCAAAATTAAAACATGATACTTGCATTTTAAGCTTTAATTCAAACATAACGTAATTTTATAAAATCATAATTTTATAAAATCAGCAATACATTGTCTACAATACAGTATAGACTACAATGTCTTTTGGACTAAGTCACTGCGAGGAAGCATGTGAATTATCTTCCTGATGCCCTGTGGTGGGTCCCCTACTAGAAAATTCGTTGATCTTCATTCAATACCGGTCAACGTTGGTTCTCCCTGCTAGAATTTAATAGAAATACTTAAAATCAGTTAAGCATGCGCTACCATTCTTGGAAAGACTGTTAAAAATGACACAATAATAAAGTCATAAATAAGCACAATTATAACAATCTAACTCCACCACACCAAAGAACATGTAATTGCTGAAATCCATATAATTGCATATTCGACAAAAGGTGCATATCAAATAACATCGTTTACGAAGCTAAAATCAATAGTATTGAGCAAGCTTATGTAATAAACACCTTGATTTGTAGTACACACTCACCCGTCAAAATCAAATTGGCCAACTACGTCCATTCCTTCAAAAACAAGACTAAAAGAGATTAACATATTTATCAAATTACTTATATAACTGAAAACCTCAAATTTAAACTGCAGATGGACTTTAAAAAATAATGTTTTCAACTCCTATTCATGTTTTGTCTCTCAGTGAAATGTAACAATTAGCCAACCTTGTAAATATGTGATATGAACGATCGAGTAGTTGTGTAATAAAGTTGGGTGGGGAGGAGGATTTTCGGTCTGTGATGATTATTATTACTAATATTATTATTAATGCGTGTCTTCTATTATTACGTGTCTATATGTATGTGTGTGAGCAGCCGTGACCTTTTGTCTATGTATGTATGTGTCTATGGATGTGGTCGTGTTATCTCCAGGGTGTGTATATATTGCGATAAAATCACTATACTTTTTTTGGTTTCTTTATCTTTTCTGATCAATTCTTCCTGTCACTGGTCGATGCTGAATAGGAACATCTGAAGAAAACATAACGCCGATATTCTGGCATGGATTTTTTTTATTCATCTAACGAGTGAACGGGTGAGGATATTGGAATAGTCTTATCACTAATCTATATATCTATAAAAGTGAGAATGTGTGGGTGTGTTCAACCTATATACTCAATTCATTTTTTAATCTACTGACTTAAAATTTGGTACATATGGTATTCAGACATGGGGAAAGCTTTTAATCGGTTTTCATCCAGAAAAAAAGATCTGCTAAGGGGTCCAAATTGAAAATAATTGTTACGTAGGGAGGTGGATCGGAGTTTTATCTTTTTGTCAACTGTTCCACAAATGCACATACGTAAATCATTACCATAGATATTACTTATGTTAAGAATAAATAGGTTTTAAAACACCTTTTAAAGATCGTGTCAAGCTGGCATAATGGTTATCATACTTAATTCACTGTCTTTAGGTTTTGGTTTCGATCTTAGCTCCAGTATTTTTTTTTTACTTACGTTACAGTGGACTGCTTAAAAAAAACATAATACTTGCATGCATATGTATCCGTTTCTTTTCGTTTTTTTTTTTTTATATTTTTTTTTTAAGAATTTAACGTTACGTTTAATACTTACGGTATTTCTGTTCATAAAAAATAAGAAATCTGCATTTATTAAAATATATTTCTGCATATTTTACAATCGGGTAACTCCAAACGACCTGTTAGTAGTAATATAATTATCATATACAGTTGTAAAATTGTTGATTTGTACCAGTTGGACGCTAAGCCTCGACTAGCTCTTCTTGTTTGATAAAGCCCTTTCAGGTCGAAATAAATTTATAATGAGATCAAGCTGTTTGTGCCGTGTTTTTCTTTTAACTTTTATTGATGCTTTGCTATGCATTGAGCACATAATGGTTTGAAGCCAGAACATAGGAACCACAATGGGCAATTAATTAAATATGTAATCTTTATAAAGTAAGGTATGAATTACAACCAGCCGCCCGAGATACTGCAAATAAAGGAAGTAAGATCATCTAGTGCTGAAGTAGATTACATGAGAAGTAAATGAAATTAATAAATTAATATAAGATTATTTACATATGTTCAAATAAATCAAAATAATCATAAACTGAAATCGTGTGCGATCGTTTCAGAGATTATGTCAAGTTTATTGAAATAAAGTCTCCTCGCCACTACAACGGAGGTAGGGGAAGGGACCATCAGATTTTGTAACTCTGACTGATATAGTTTTGAATTTGACAAATCGATATTTGATTCTGGTTAGCAACTTCTTCCTTTTTATCCATGCATCATGTTCTTTACACTAAAATGTAATTCAATTACGTTTCTTTTATAAAATACTTATTCTGACTGTGAAGATTTTTAGAATAGTGGCATTTTTCGTTTATGACTGAAGTAGCATAAACTGCATACGAAATTAATAAAAAGGAAATTTTACATTGATAATTGCATATCATTTTCAAAAATGAAACTATTTATTTTTTAAATTACTTTTACATCATAATAGTCTACTATGTAATTTAGTTTTGTAAAACTATTTACATTGTTGTTTTATTGACATGATGTGAGTAACTGCCGTCTGTGATAATTTTATTATTATGTATTTAACACATTACACTAAATATATAGACCATCTTTTTATTTCATTATTCCCCCCCCCCCTTCATACTTTACTTTACTTTCCCTCCCAGTAGCACTGAAATATTTTCATTTTGAGAAAGAAAATTGAACAATCGACTAAGGATAGCTTAAATCTTCATTTAGGCTTGAATAAAACTTAAAATAGTGAAGTCTTAGCTATACAGGACGTAAGTGGCTACTGTGAGCGACGCCAGATTTATAAAGAGGCAAGCTAGGTTGAGAGCTGAGTATCAAGAAGTTTGTTCAGAATATATTTAAATTTCTGCATGTTGGTACTGTCGGGGAAACAGGAAACAGGATGGGAATTGCAGAGCCAAACTGCTCGAGGAAAGAATCTATCAGAGTAAAAAATGTAGGGGCCTCTACATTGCTTTAACCTTAGGAGCTAGGTATATCGTGGGTGCTTTTGCGGGGGGGAGCTCCTACAATTATTGGTGTTCCATATCACTTTCAGTTCTCTGGCAAGTTCCATGTATTTGCTCCGTTTTCCTACATTTTTACTCTTCACTCTGTGATCTGCAGTAAGAGCAAAATCTATAATTTGACTGACGATTTTTTTTGTATTTATACAGAATACGGGCCATACTTAAATAATAACATTATTATTTAGAACCCATCCTTTACACGTGAAAGGTGGGGCTTTGTTAACTATTCTGTATTTTCACTTAACAATTTAATAAACAGATTCAATTTGAAAATCCTACCAAAAAAAAATAGCATTATGTATTATATATTTTTCATAAGTACCTCTTTGTTGATTATCATCATGTCTTGTTTCCTTGTATGAATGAGTTTATCTGTTTGAACTTTTATGTTTTTTATGTCTTAGGAGAAATTGTGTTTTTCATTTCCCAATAGTGTCTTCAGTTTGTATCTGTACCTTTTGCCTGCATTTTCAAAATGCAGGTGTTTCAATAGTTCCCAGTGAGCTGCCTTCCCATGCAGTCATGTCTGTTTTTATATTGTGGGCAGGGTTTTTTTTTTTTTTCAAAGATATCAAAACGACAACAATCTGAAATTGCATATGATCGTTTTTGAAGATAATATCAAGTTTTCCTGAATACAGTCTCCTCGTTAACACATAGAGAAAGAGAAGGGCACATACATATGCTATTTTTTTGCATTTATTCATCCCTAGTTGGGTTATCTAGCATTATCCAGGGCAAATGTGTAAGATATTTCTATTAAAATTTATATCTCTCTATCCGTCTCTCTTTTTCTTTATTTCCCATCCTCCTCCTTACACTTCTTTTTCTTCTCTGACCAGCCCATTCCTCTGTCTGGACATGCACACACACATACAACTCTTTTTTACAGAATTCTTGAGGAATAGGTTGGGATAAGAAAAGTAACATCTTAATTAAAATATCAGAGTAGCTTCCCTGACAAAATCTGTCTCGGTTTAGTTTTCAAATAATGAATTTTCTTTTCTTTCTTTTTTCTAAATTTTAGATATTATTCCTCCGGGGTAACACCGATCTAGAAAATATAAACTTTGTGAACCTTTCTTTCTTTCTTTTTTTTTAATTGTGCATAAAAGCACACAGACAACTGCCCTTTATATAATAGACGTCGTGAGCATGATACATAAATACAATATTGTGTCGTTAGATTTCACAAAACCACACCCAAAATCGTGCTAATAAATCGCAAGGTTAATCATTTCAATTCGCTAAATTACTTGTACTTTTGTTGCATCGCAGGTAAATTAAAAGATTAATAGTAACTTATTTTTTGTTTGTTTCATTTTACTGTTTATCAACTCTAACAATGTTCCCCGCTGGATCCTGAACTCTTCAGCGACTTTGTTATCTTCCCTTATTTCGTATCCTAGGAATAATATATGGAAATTAGAAAGTGGGTCTTGGGTTTACTTTTGGCAGTTTCGTAACTCTTGCTTCCCTGATTTCATCCTTTAGTCCTTACATTCCATAATTGTTTCTGATAAAGGGGAAAGAATTGCTGTTTTCTGGGTCGGAATCTATCCATCTAACACTTAATTTTGGCTATATTTTTTTACTTTTAAGTAGTAGCTCTTTAGCTTCTTACATAAAGTGGCTTCATGCCTTGTCTGGGGCAATTTTTATTTAAAAAAAAAATATATTGATCTTCATATCCAATGATTTATTATGTAATTCGTTTTCATATACATTTAAAATTATTTTTCATTTGTTCTATAATGTCTATCTAAGACATAATATTAAGAAATAACGTCACACATAACCATTTAAAATCTATTATAAAAATAAATAAATAATTAAAAATATTAATAACATTGACGTTAAAATTCTAAATATTTGCCATAAACTGTGCATAATATTTCAGCTTCATACAAGCTGAAATATTATGCGTGATTTGTTTTGTTTTTATATATTTTTTTACATATCCAACATTTTTTTACTTGTTTTTCTTGGCAATTTATGACTACAATAAATTTCGGTTTCACTTAATGTCATAACTAGTAAATTCTAGCTACAAATATAATTTGCTGATTTCTTTCTGTCATCTGATGAGAAGAATAACAGTAGCATTCTTTGAAACTCTATGTGAATAAGGATTTTCCAAATTGGTTTTTGGAGTATTCAGTTGAACAATAAATTTTTTATTGTAAATTTCAACTCACAGCTTTAATTTTCTGTCTCTCATATATATATATATATATATATATATATATATATATATATATATATATATATATATATATATATATATTAGTGGTGAGACGATTAATCAGAATCACAAGTCAGAAAAATCAGAACTTTTGGGGATATTTGAATATTGGAATTAGTATTAGAATCGGAAAGATTTGTATCTATTTTCCGATGCAAAAAACGAAAAACGATTCTTTTAAGTGTATTTTTTCATTTGATTTTGTTTAAAACAAAATCTTCCACTGCTGGTAGTAATAATAAGATCGTAAATATTTATTGATTTTTAAACTACCAGCAAAACTAAAATCTATAGATCACCCCCTCCCTCCACAGGTGTGTTTTTACGTGTGAGAAAATATATGCATATTCAAAATGTGTTTTGACACTAATAGGGAAAAATAACAATTATATAATTAAATATTTAGACATTTAGAATCGGTAATAGTATCGGAATCGGGAATTTAGTATGGAATCAGTAATTGTATTGGCAGCGGGAAAAATATTGAAATCGTCCAATCATTAATATATATATATGTTTTGGGCAGCCTTCAGACCTCTGCTATTGTAGGTATCACCAACATCCTTAGGATAACCCTTGATCTTTGAAGCTCTTGGTTTGAAGCCGGGATTGAAGAAAATCCTATGGAAATGAATCCCATTCCTTTCCAGAGAGACGTTGATAAACGAAATCAGAATTATTATTATTATTATTATTATTATTATTATTATTATTATTATTATTATTATTATTATTTACTCAGAACGAGTAGTCAGGCCATCATCAAAGATTTCTCTTTGAGAACAATTTGTGGTATTCTCTGGAGTCTGAGTGACAACAAGTCTCCCCAGATTTCCAGTACTCTTCACCTCTTTCGATAACCTTTGCAAAAGAATTTGTGTTATCAGAACAGCCGTTTACCATTGATTTCTCTTTGGCAGTGACCATTAGTCTTCACTGGGATTTTGGTGGCAATAAGCCTCGCCACAGTCCCAGTGTTCGTTGCACTCGTCCAGCAGAGGTCTGGGTTGTGCTTTCTCTCTTCTGTCTTTCCATCCTCTTTGACCCTCTTCACTTATTTGATGTGAATATCCCTAAATTTGCAAATGATTTTGCGTTATCACAACAGCCACTTGTCACTGATTTCTAGCTGGCAATGACCATTGGTCATCACTGGAATTTGGATGAAATAAACCTCCACAAGGCACCTGTCCTCGTTGCACTCTCCCAGACTGTGGAAACCAGCCCACATGAACTATGAACACTAACCAGCAACTTGAAAAGAAATAAAACAAAAAACAGAACCAAGCCTACAGAGAACCAAGAAAACCTGGGGTGGGGGGTACAATTCCGTTTCCCCTCCCCAAAGCCTCACCCACACAAAACGAAATAAAAGTGTAGTATTGACACAGACTAGCACCACATAAAATCGAGAAAGGTCAAGGAGGATGAAAGGACCATAGAGAGAGAGCACTAACCAGACCTTCTCCACTTGATCGTGTCTACTCTTATAATCTATTGTTATTATTGTGTTTGTTAACTTCACCGTGTTGTCTCACTCAGAGGCAGGTTTTTGCACCAAAGCTAGTAAGCATATTCAAAGGGTCAATTAAATTGAAAACACCTGACGTAGGATAAGTTCCTATTTACAATGCCTCCCAACAGGACAGAGTTAGACACCAGGGTCGTTTTTTAATGTGGAGAAAAGGAACAAAAATAAAAATTGTCTCAGTCGTGAAGGATTTCGTCTCCACTCACAGAGAACAAGAAATTGAAGTGTGGCATCTGAAGAACAGATACTACACTTTGATCTTTAAAAAAAAATATGTTTTCTTTTGGCATTTTTATATATCTTAATCATCTAAAATCCGTATTGAAATGCTCCTTTCTTTTAGGTATTTTAAAAATCCATTTTAATTATTACACAATTAACCATAATTTGCAATTTACTCACAAATGATCCATCGCTTAATAATTTTCAGTCTATCATGCTCACACTCTCTATGATTTTAAACCTCCCCACTCTTACTTTGTACTCTCTCTCTCTCTACTCTCTTTCTCTCTCTCTCTCTCTCTCATTCTTTCTCTCTCTCTCTCTCTCTCTCTCTCTCTCTCTCTCTCTCTCTCTTGATTAACGGTTATGATAGTAGTAAAACTAATTATAAAACAGAACATTAGAATAATCCATTATAAGTAATAGTGGACATGACTGTTAGTGCTAATATAATATTCTGCATGTCCCTCACTTCCTTAGTCCGTACGTTACGCTTTGAAAAAAGGCCAAATACAATTTTTCAAGGCCAAACTGCTTTTAAAAAAGGACAAATTTGCGAAATTTGACATTATCTTACTATGCTGGCCAAGAATATGAAAGTGATCTCCCTTTGATGTAGCCTCGTTTTTGAATATCATTATAATAATATATGATCATTGTTTTAATAATGTGAGAAAGGAATTCATAGTAATTTCGATGTGCAGCTGTTTTTCACCGACGAAAGAAGTCAGTGAAACATTACGTATAAAAAGGGAACGTTCAAAAGAAGCAGGGCAAAAAAAGGAGAACATTGTCTGCAAAGAGGTGCTGGATTGGAAGAGTAAATTAAAGATTGTTTCTTAGAATGTGATTTTATTATTTGTATTGAACTATGTAGCACAATATTACTTTCTGTGTATTTATTAGTACTTATTAATTTATCTCATTTCGATCAGTTTTATATTTAAAATACAATGGACACTATTTTCGTTGAAATGTTAATAAACTCATATTTGCTGCGTGTTATTGTTTTCTTTTTGTTCTTTTTTGTTTGTTTTTTTCTGCCGCAAAAACTAATTTTTCAGGCTACCCAGAAAAATATTCAGCTTTATCTAAACATATTTGTTGATTAAATATATTTCTCATTCCGTGGAATTTCCACGTGTCCTGCTAGTAAATACTATTTTAGCAAAGACAAAGAGAAAAAGAAAGAGAGAGAGAGAGACAAAGAGAGAGAGACAAAGAGAGAGAGAGAGAGAGAGAGAGAGAGAGAGAGAGAGAGAGAATAAAATGAGGCGAGAGGCGAGGGAGGAAGACTAATTAAGGATTTAAATTTGACTGGCTACGCAACTCATTTTTCCAGATCCAAATAAATCAATATCCGAATCACCAGACCTCGTTTCTTCTATTATACACACACATATAAATATGCCTTGTGTCTGGTAGCGTTTATACTGCAGTATATTTGTTTTATGGAAATTGCTCCAGACTAGGCATGAATCCACTGGATGTAAGGAGCTAAACGAAAACAATACTAATTCTTCAAGATAAAAAGAAACAACTAACCAACAATAAGTGTTATATGGATAGATTCCGACCACAGAAGCTGCAGTTCTTCCCCTTTGTCAGAAGCATGCTCACTTTTTACTTTCCTATGAGTTATGAAAGCTGGTATGTATCTAAAACGTAATAAAAGATGACGAACATTTCAAATTTAAATTAATTTTTTTCTTTTGATGAGTTTTTTTTTTAATTTTTTTTACAAAGGCATCACCACTTATCAAGGCCCAGAGGCCTCTCAAGGATAAGGGTTAAGGAGTGCACAGTAGTCAATTGGACAATATAGTAATCGTTAGTAATGGAAATTCGGTAAATTTGTTAACTTAAGTGGGACGGCTCATCAAAAACTTGTTTACGTTGGACTTGGAGACAACCATATTGTAGTCAGCTGGAAAGCAGGAAAGCGGAAGACAATTCCATAGGGGTGCAGTTCTAAAAAAGAAGCTTTGTTCATGGAATCTACGTTTAGATTTAAGCACAGATAAAGAGTGTGTAGGCGGGGGGTGTGTTTCGTTTCAGCTAACAGAGTGTTTATTGTGAGTGGATCACGTTTTAATTTCCGGAATAGATATATTGTTTTTATTCCGTTTCTTGCAGTTATAGTAAAAACTTGGGAGTTCTTCAATTCTCAATAAAGTACAAATTGTGGAATTCTTCGATTTTCAATAAAGTACTAATTTGGGAATTCTTCAATTCTCAATAAAGTTCAACTTTGGGAATTCTTCAATTCTCAATAAAGTACAAATTGTGGAATTCTTCAATTCTCAATAAAGTACAAATTTGGGAGTTCTTCAGTTCTAAATAAAGTACAAATTTGGGAGTTCTTCAATTCTCAATAAAGTACAAATTTGGGAGGTCTTCAATTCTAAATAAAGTACAAATTTGAGAGTTTTCCAATACTAAATAAAGTACAAATTTGGGAATTCTTCAATTCTCAATAAAGTACAAATTTGGGAATTCTTCAATTCTCAATAAAGTACTAATTTGGGAATTCTTCAATTCTCAATAAAGTACAAATTTGGGAATTCTTCAATTCTCAATAAAGTACAAATTTGGGAATTCTTCAATTCTAAATAAAGTACAAATTTGAGAGTTTTCCAATACTAAATAAAGTACAAATTTGGGAATTCTTCAATTCTCAATAAATTACAAATTTGAGAATTCTTCAATTCTCAATAAAGTACAAATTTGGGAATTCTTCAATTCTAAATAAAGTACAAATTTGAGAGTTTTCCAATACTAAATAAAGTACAAATTTGGGAATTCTTCAATTCTCAATAAATTACAAATTTGAGAATTCTTCAATTCTCAATAAAGTACAAATTTGGGAATTCTTCAATTCTAAATAAAGTACAAATTTGAGAGTTTTCCAATACTAAATAAAGTACAAATTTGGGAATTCTTCAATTCTCAATAAAGTACAAATTTGGGAATTCTTCAATTCTCAATAAAGTACAAATTTGGGAATTCTTCAATTCTCAATAAATTACAAATTTGGGAATTCTTCAATTCTCAATAAAGTACAAATTTGGGAATTCTTCAATTCTAAATAAAGTACAAATTTGAGAGTTTTCCAATACTAAATAAAGTACAAATTTGGGAATTCTTCAATTCTCAATAAATTACAAATTTGAGAATTCTTCAATTCTCAATAAAGTACAAATTTGGGAATTCTTCAATTCTCAATAAAGTACAAATTTGAGAATTCTTCAATTCTCAATAAATTACAAATTTGGGAATTCTTCAATTCTCAATAAAGTACAAATTTGGGAATTCTTCAATTCTAAATAAAGTACAAATTTGAGAGTTTTCCAATACTAAATAAAGTACAAATTTGGGAATTCTTCAATTCTCAATAAATTACAAATTTGAGAATTCTTCAATTCTCAATAAAGTACAAATTTGGGAATTCTTCAGTTCTAAATAAAGTACAAATTTGGGAGTTCTTCAATTCTCAATAAAGTACAATTTGGGAGTTCTTCAATTCTCATTAAAGTATAAATTTTGGAGTTCTTCAATTCTCAATAAAGTACTCACTTGGGGAATTCTTCGATTCTCAATAAAGTACAAATTTGGGAGGTCTTTAATTCTCAATAAAGTACAAATTTGGGAGTTGTTCAATTCTCAATAAAGTACTAATTTTGGAGTTGTCCAATTCTCATTAAAGTATAAATTTGGGAGTTGTCCAATTCTCATTAAAGTACAAATTTGGGAGTTCTTCAATTCTCAATAAAGTACAAATTTGGGAGTTGTCTAATTTTCATTTAAGTATAAATTTGGGAATTTTTCAATTCTCTATAAAGTACAAATTTTGGAGTTCGCCAATTCTCATTAAAGTATAAATTTGGGAATTTTTCAATAAACAATAATGTACAAATTTGGGAGTTCTTCAATAAAGAATAAAGTACAAATTTGGGAATTCTTCAATAAACAATAAAGTACAAATTTGGGAGTTTTTCAATTCTCAATAAAGTACAAATATGGGAGTTCTTCAATTCTCAATAATGTAAAAATTTGGGAGTTTTTCAATTCTCATTAAAGTACAATTTTGAGAGTTTTCCAATTTTCATTAAAGTATAAATTTGGGAGTTCTGCAATTCTCAATAAAGTACTAATTTGGGAGTTCTCCAATTCTCAATTAAGTACAAATTTGGGAGTTCTCCAATTTTCATTAAAGTATAAATTTGGGAGTTCTGCAGTTCTCAATAAAGTACTAATTTGGGAGTTCTCCAATTCTCAATTAAGTACAAATTTGGGAGTTCTCCAATTTTCATTAAAGTATAAATTTGGGAGTTCTGCAATTCTCAATAAAGTACTAATTTGGGAGTTCTCCAATTCTCAATTAAGTACAAATTTGGGAGTTCTCCAATTTTCATTAAAGTATAAATTTGGGAGTTCTGCAATTCTCAATAAAGTACTAATTTGGGAGTTCTCCAATTCTCAATTAAGTACAAATTTGGGAGTTCTCCAATTCTCAATAAAGTACAAATTTGGGAGTTCTCCAATTTTCATTAAAGTATAAATTTGGGAGTTCTGCAGTTCTCAATAAAGTACAAATTTTGGGAGTTTTTTCAATTCTTAATGAAGTAAAAAAATTTTGGAGGTCTTCAATTCTCAATAAAGTACAAATATGGGAGTTCTTCACTTCTCAATAAAGTACAATTTGGGGAGTTCTTCAATTCTCATTAAAGTACAAATTTGACAGTTCTTCAATTCTCAATAAACAGCAAGGTCGACACTCCATGCATTGAGTAGTCAAGAGTAGACAGGAATAAACCAAATCAGAGCAAACACGATGTCACATGATATGTTCACAATAAGCCAAGTCCACACTGGAAAAGAAACGAACATGTCGGACAGCATACGAAAGAAAATTACAAATCCCCAGTTTTTAATGTACGCATCTATTTAACAATACAAATGGAAATCACAACTGTCTTCTCTCAAGCTTTTCACACGAAAAAAATTATGAACGAAAGATACAATTATTTTCCTTCAACCGTACAGTTTAATTTATGAATGTAAATTACGACTGCCTATCGCAAACGGATCATGTACGCATATGCAAATGCAAATAAAACAATTGGCTTTTTATACACAGCTTTTTTTTTTAATTTTAAACAAGAACTGTTCTTTTTTACACAAATCTGTCACATAGGGATACATCAAATTATTTTAAACCGATGGCCGGCGGCAGAAAACGATAATACCACCCCTTCCCAGGTCTAACCCTTTTTGACTGCAGTATGGAGATGTTACTACGTCGTTGTGTAAGTGTTACTCGACTAACAGGGCTCTTGTAAAAATCCAGTAGGAGTCGGCATCATCATCCGCGCCCTCCTGTCGTCTCTGCCTCAGTGTGTGGCAACCAAAGATGTGTCAGGAGCGGAAGTGCCAATCAATAAAGTGGGAGTAGCAACGTCACTTCTGCGCCATGTTTTTGTGTGTGTTATGGGCAAGATCTTCCTCGACTGTGTATGCAATTGCTGAGACGCACTGCTCTCGGTGTTAGTGAGAGAGCAGAAAATCTGCAAGATTGCAAATTCAATAAATAACGTCAAGTAAGGACGCTAACCTTGTGCAGACTAAGCAACTCTAAGGGTCAATCTTTTTGGCTCTATGCTAACGTCCAACTTGCTTAACAAGCAAATTAACAAAGTAACAGTAGTTGCCTCTAACAAATTAACAAAGTATCAGTAGTTGCCTCTAACAAATTAACAAAGTATCAGTAGTTGCCTCTAACAAATTAACAAAGTAACAGTAGTTGCCTCTAACAAATTAGCAAAGTAACAGTAGTTGCCTCTAACAAATTAACAAAGTAACAGTAGTTGCCTCTAACAAATTAACAAAGTAACAGTAGTTGCCTCTAACAACTTATCAAAGTAACAGTAGTTGCCTCTAACAAATTAACAAAGTTACAGTAGTTGCCTCTAACAAATTAACAAAGTAACAGTAGTTGCCTCTAACAAATTAACAAAGTAACAGTAGTTGCCTCTAACAAATTAGCAAAGTAACAGTAGTTGCCTCTAACAAATTAACAAAGTAACAGTAGTTGGCTCTAACAAATTAACAAAGTAACAGTAGTTGCCTCTAACAAATTAACAAAAGTAACAGTAGTTGCCTCTAACAAATTAACACAGTATCAGTAGTTGCATCAGCAGCAATGGCTAACAACACAGACTGGCAACCTGAGCATGCCAAGTTCGAACTTACTTTGTTCTACAGCAACCTTCACGTGATCCCCCCCCCCTGTAAGTACCTGATGTCCTTCTCGAGGAAATAAATACCAACGACCATCTGATTCATTCGAAACGAATGATGTTCAACAACAACAGGTGGCCGTGGCTAAGTGGTTAACGATACAAACTGGCAACCTGGGTGTGCCAAGTTCGCATTCAATCTGTTCAACAGAAACACTTTCACTTACGGATGTTGACAACCTTTCCATGGTCTTTTCTAGAAATAATAATAACCAGAAAGATATCGGGAGAAACGAATACGAACAATAATTATCTAATTCACATGAAATGAATGAGTGATGCTCAACAACAACATCAGCAGCAGCAGAAATAATTGTAGCCTCTTCACCTTTTCGCTCGAAACAAATTGTAGTATCTGTTCTGATACTGCACTTCAATTTTTTTCTGTCTTCAGTCAGTGGAGGAGAAAACCTTCCAGACAGAGACAATTTTTATTTTTGTCCTATCCAGAGTGAACCTATTTAGGGAGCTGGATTTTCACCTTTCTGTCTAGCTCTGCCCTCGTGGGGAGAGGCAAGTAAATAGCAATAGGATCAATCTGTTACAGATCCAGTTTGCCCCAGCTACCACCGTTTCGGTTTGTCCTAGCTGAAACATGTCCGCTCCTGCTCCAATGTGTTACAATCTGCTCAACTTCAGTTGCGCCTTTTCATAGCTGCTATGTAAGCACATGCGACATGTTGTCCTTTTCAGGGCATGTTTTTTTTTGTTTGTTTTTTTTTTTTTTCAAACTACCGCGTACAAATACAGTAGATTGTCCAGGAAAAGTGCATCTCTCAAGCTAAAACATGTAATAAGATACAAAACCATACCCATAATGTGAAGCAGGAAAAGAACGGGGGAAAAAAGTGACGTCTTTGCTGTCACTACCACCGCCAAACTGGAAGTGACGTAGGTTAAAATTAAGGCTAGACAATCGAAAAGAGGGGATGACATTCGAAAATATCGGTGAAAAAAGCAACCCCTCCCTGTAGAAAAGTGCCCAGTTGAGGGTGAAGAAATTAATTTTTCGATATTTGTCGTCTGAAGGGTCGAGCTTCAAAACAATACTGATCTTGTAAAAATCCGTCGCCTTTGTCGAAAGTTTTAGGCAGACATGCAAACATATACATATATTTATATATTTGTAGCTAAAATTTTCGACCCAAACCGATTAAAAAGCTTGCCCTATTTCTGAATAACCATTACGTAAAATTTCAAATGTTTAGGCCAGAAATTGTCTGAGTAATTTGGTAAAGACTGCAGAGGTCAAAATTTTTTAAACTTTGACCCCTTAAAATTAATTGTTTTGGGCTCAAATCAAGTTATTAAGTTAGATCCATGTCCAAGGAATCTATATCTAAAATTTCAATTGTTTATACCCAAATTTGTCGGGGGAGTTTGGTAGAGTTCTCAAAGGTCAAATCGTTGAACCTTGACTCCTTAACAGTCAAATTTCTGGCCGAAAACGGATTACAAAGATTTTCTCAAATCACAATACCCTGTATATCAAATTTCGAGTCTGTAGACCTAAAATTGCCAGAGTTATTGCATAGGGAAATGTACACTGATAGGCACTTTCACTTTTATATATATACTAGCATTTCAGTCCGGCGTTGCCCGGGTGTTTGGATGTCTGTTGAGCAAAAAAGAAAAAATGGTAGTAGGAAGGCAGGCTCGAACCCGTAACGCGAAGGAGGAAAAGAACGGCAAAAAAGCCTGACGTCTTTGCTCTTATGACCACCGCCAAACAAGAAGTGACATTTTTTAAAATTAATGCTAGACAATCGAAAGGAGAGGATGATTTTCAAAAATATCGGCGAAAAATGCGACCACCCCCTGTAGAAAAGTGCCCAGTTTAAGGTTAAGATATTAATGTTTTTAGCAAACAATATTTGTCATCTGAAAGGTCGAACTTCAAAACGATACTGATCTTGAGAAAATCCGTTTCATCTGTTGAAAGTGTTGGGCAGACATGCAAACATACATGCATATATACATACATACATACATACATACATACATACATACATTTATATATTGGTAACTAAAAATTTTCGACCAAACCGATGAAAAAGCTTGCCCTATCTCTTCATGTAAAATTTCAAATGTTTAAACCAGAAATTGTCTGAGTAATTTGGTAGAGACCGCATAGATCAAAACTTTTGTAAATTTGACCCCTATTATGAACCCTTAACATTTATTGTTTGGGATTCAAATAAAGTTATTAAGTTAGATCATGTCCAAGGAACCTATATGTAAAATTTCAAGTGTTTATACCCAAAATTGTCGGAGGAGTTTGGTAGAGTTTTCAAAAGTCAAATCGTTGAACTTTGACCTCTTAAAAGCAAAATTTCAGGCCGAAAACCGATCAGATAGATTTTCCCAAATCTCAGTACCCTGTATATCAAATTTCGAGTCTGTACACTAAAAATTGAGAAAGTTATTGCGTAGGGAAATGTACACAGACAGACAGACACTTTCACTTTTATAGATATATAGACTAGCATGGGTGCCCGGCGTTGACTGGTTGCCCGGGTGCTTGGAGGTGTATGCTGAGCAACCAAAAAAAAAAAAAAAAAGGGCCAATTTTTTTTAAATTTGACCCCTATTATGACCCCTTAACATTTATTGTTTTGGGCTCAAATCAAGTTATTAGTTAGATCCATGTCCAAGGTACCTATATCTAAAATTTCAAGTGCTTAGACCCAAAATTGTCGGAGGAGTTTGGTAGAGTTCTCAAAGGTCAAATCGTTGAACTTTGACCTCTTAACAGACAAATTTCTGGCCGAAAACCGATAAATCTCAGTATCCTGAGTACTCAAATTTCAAGTCTGTAGACTAAAAATTGACAAAGTTATTGTGTAGGGAAATGTACACAGACAGACATACAGACACACAGACACGTTAACGTTTATAGATATACTAGCATTTCGGCCCGGTGTTGCCCGGGTGTTTGGAGATGTATGCTGAGTAAAAAAAAAAAAAAAGTCAATTTTTTTTTTATTTTACCCCTATTAACATTTATTGTTTTGGGCTCAAATCAAGTTATTAAGTTAGATCCATGGCTAAAGAATCTATATCTAAAATTTCAAGTGTAAACCTACATCTAAAATTCCAAGTGCTTAGACCCAAAATTTGTGGAAGAGTTTGGTAGAGTTTTCAAAGGTCAAATCATTGAACTTTAACCCCTTGACAGCCAACTTTCTGGCTGAAACCCGATGAAAAAGATTTTCACAAATCTCAATACCCCTTGTATCAAATCTGGAGTCTGTAAACTGTAGACCCCAAATTGACGGAGGAGTTTGCTAGAGTTCTCAAAGGTCAAATCGTTGAACTTTGACCCCTTAACAGCCAAATTTCTGGCCGAAAACCGATCATATCGATTTTCCAAATCTCAGTACTCTGTATATCAAATTTCGAGTCTGTAGACTAAAAATTAGAGTTATTGCATAGGGAAATGTACACAGACACACAGACAGACAGACAGACAGACAAGTTCACTTTTATATATATATATATGTGTGTGTATATATATATATTTATATATATATATGCGTGTGAATATGTGTGTATAAAAGTGAAATGGTTTGTCTGTCTGTTTGTATGTCTGTCCGTCTGTCTGTCTGTCTGTCTGTGTGTCTGTACATTTCCCTACCAAATAACTCTGTCAATTTCCAGTTTACAGACTCGAGATTTGACACAAGGGGTATTGAA
>NC_136524.1:24014468-24016968 GCF_053919585.1 Euprymna scolopes | reverse complement strand
ATCCTTAGTAATGGAGATTTGATAAAGTGTCATTACTTAAGGGGGCGGTTCATCAGGAATTTGTTTGTGTTGGACTTGAAGACATCCAAGTTGAAGTTGGGAAGGAAACAGGCAAGCGGCAGAGAGTTCCACAGGCGTGCAGTTCTAAGAAAGAAGCTCTGTTCATGGAATCTACGTTTGCATTTAGGCACAGATAAAGAGTGAGGAAAATTAATGACAGTGGTTTCAACTAGACGGGTATTTATTGTGAAAGATTGGCGAGGGGGGGACCAGAGATTAGAGTTCAGACGAGCACTTACCATGGAAGTAATGATAAATAAAAGACAGGCTCGCAACGTTTCTTCTGTGGGAGAGAGGTTGCAAGGAAGAGAAAAGGACATCTCCCGCTAAGCCACAAAGTCTATTTTGTACTATGTCAAGGCAGGATAGGCTTTTTTTAGCAGCTCCTGCCCAGATGTGGCAACAATACTCCATCCTTGGACGTACTTGGCTTTTATACAGATAGAGAATTGCATCAGTAGTGAGATGTCTTCTGGAGCAGTAGAAGGATCGCACCATTTTCCTAGTGACCTTGGCAACAGACTTGATGTACGTGTTCCATTTCATATCAGGAGTAATTGTCAAAACATGGAGCCTCCCCAAGACGAGAGCCATCCATTTCAATTGATGCCAGATGGGGATCAGAGCGTTGATGATGTAAAGATAGAAGCTTGGTTTTAGATGCATTAAAAGTAACCAGCCACTTCTTCCCCCATTGTACCACGTGCTCAAGATCCAAGGAGAGAGAGAATCAGAGAGAACTTTATCATTTACGGTCTTTGATGTGTTGCCATAGATGGTTGTGTCATCAGCATAGATGTCAACAAATGATTTAAGTATGTGTTTTGGGAGATCATTGATGTAGATCAGGAAGAGAGTTGGGCCCAGGATGGACCCTTGAGAGACACTAGCATTAATACTGTGGGCTTCTGATTTCTGCCCATCAACCACCACTCTTATGAGCCTATCAGAGAGAAATGATTTAATAATTGAGAAAATATTTCCAGCTATACCGTAGCTGTTGCATGGAGGAGAAAATGTTAAAGAGCATCTCTCCTCTCTCTCTCTCTCTCTCTCTCTCTGGCTCTTTCATACTCTCTCTATCTTCTCTCTCTGTGTCTCTATTAGATAGTAGATCGAGAGAGAGAGGGAGAGGGTGGGAGGAGGTCAGAGAGATATTTTTGTAGTTAATCCACGTTGCAGGAAGTGACGTTTCATCTAACCGGATGTCATGTGATGCTACGTGGCAAGGTTGGTGAAACGTTGAGTCTCTCAGAAAATGGCAAGCCAAGCAGAAGTCTAAAATGGTTCTCTCCTAAGTAAGGGGGGAGATGCGCGCCCCAGACGTGGGACGTGGTAGGTACCCACAGTGGAGACCATCGATGGCGACATCTGCAGATCATGCCTGGGAGAATAAAAGGTTGAAAACCCAACATCTGTCTTCATCTTGTGTATTCCGGCGAAAACAGCAAGAGAGCTCCACCCAGATGAAGACTCTCCCAGAGCAGTGGAACCAGGTATGATCTTCTTTAATTCAAACACATAAATACACAACAAACGTCCTAACCACTAGACAAACGGTTTAAGGGATCTTGGGTCCCGTTCTCTCGTCTCTTAACACTTGTAATATCTCTCTCTCTCATCATCGTAAACTTCTTCTCTTCATTAGTAAAATGGACACGTCATCACCAGGGTACCAGTATCCCTCAAGTAAAGTGTCCAAGTCAAATCCTCTTCTTCTCCCTCCCTTATGTAACAGAAAAGGCATTATTTACTAGGTTTCAAATCCAGATTTAAACTTTGTCAAAGCAGCGTAGAGTGCGCTGAGCGACTCCTGCCCAGATATGGTAACAGTACTTCCTTTTAGGACACATCTGCCTCTTATACAATTAAAGGATTGCGTCGGGAGTTATACTTTCTAGAACGATAAAATGATGCAACCATTTTTGCAGTGATCTTGTCAACAGATTTGATGTAAATCTTTCACCTCAGGTCAGGAGTAAAGGTTAGACCCAGAAGTTTGTCAAAACAGGGAGCCTCTTTTAGACAAGAGCCATTCATATCAATTGGGGCCAAATGGGGATTAGAGCTTTTATAGTGAAAAGATAACAGTTTATTTTGGATGTGTTAAAATTAACCAGCCGCTTTTTACCCTACTGTAACACATGTCGGAGAAGAGAAACTCAAAGAAATCTTGGCCATTGTTGGCCTTTAAAATGTTACCATAGATTGTAGTGTCATCTGCGTATACGTCAACGAATGAACTTACAATGTGATTTGGAGATCGCTGACAAAGGTAGTTGGGCTCAGGATGGATCCTTGAGGCACACCAGTGTTGATACTTTGAACTTCAGATTTTTGTGCATCGACGAATACTTGTATAAACTTATCAGAGATAAAAGATTTAATGGTTGTCCAGATATTCCATAGCTGAAAATCCTGTGAAGTAGACCTTTATGCC
>NC_136524.1:23916968-24009468 GCF_053919585.1 Euprymna scolopes | reverse complement strand
AAGCACTCATTTAGATGCTACAATCTAACAGGGGATGATATAAAACGCTACACTAATGAGTTAGCTTCAATGCTCCAAGTAAATGATATAATAGAAAGGGAGCTTATAGCACTTGTGCGACCTCGACTATTCTTAACTAACCCAACAAGCAGCAAAATCCCACCTCTACACAGACGAGATCCTTAGATGCCAGAAAGCCTTCTACTCTAATAGTTTATTCCTTTGAACTGCTAGACTTTGGAATTCCCTCCCTGTTTCCTGCTTCCCTGATTTTACTGACACACAAAAGTTTAAATGTAATGTAAACGTAAACATATATATATATATATATATATATATATATATATATTTGTATATTTTGGCAGCAAGTCATTATTTAGACACGTCTGATTGAACACGACAGAGTTATTCCTTTTTCCGATCTTTCTTGATATATTTTCCATTTGCCGAGCGGTCTTTTTAATTTCATCAGGCATTATATATAGAATGGCGTCCAAAATATGCATCTCTTCTTTTTTTACCTTCCTATTCACGTATGCTTCATCCTTATTTGTAGATATTTTCTATATTTTTATATTTTCTTTAATATTTCTTAATATCTATTTCCTTCATTTCTAACGTAAACATTCTCACGTCAGCTTTTATTTATATCTTATATTTGTATAATGCTGTCAATTCTCTTTTTCCGATGAGAAGTAGTAAGCTTCGAAATGCCATGGTCTAAAGAAGTTTTCTCACCCTTTTCTCTTATTCTTTTCTTATTTAATCTGATGATATAATAAAGTTATATGTAACTTTTATTTCTCATCTTTTATTTCATAGATTTAATTGCTCTTCTTAACCGTGTTGAGCATTTTATATCTTGATAAATTTGCTTTGTTAAATATATTTTCTTTGTCAGTTTCATTTATTATGGTTTTATATATATATATATATATATATATATATATATATATATATATATATATATATATATATATATATATATATATATATATAGGGTTCAAATGAGTGAAAATCATGAACATTGCATAAACGTTTGTTTTTACTTCCCAGACAGTGCTCAAATTTAAATACTCTTAAAGAGGCCTATAATTTTAAATTATTATTATTATTATTATTATTATTATTATTATTATTAAACAGTCTTTCATGCTTTCATAATAATCAGTGCAGAAAAATTATTGCATATATATATATATATATATATATATATATATATATATATATATATATATATATATGTATATATATATATATATGTATATATATATATATATATATATGTATATATATATATATATATATATATATATATATATATATATATATATATATATATATATATATATATACATATATATATATATATACATTCAAATATACTAAATCTTACATAATTAAACTCATTACATTTGAAAAATTAGTTTGCCTTGCCTCTATTGGGTTTGCTTTTATATATTTTTTATTATACAGTCAACACCAAAAGAATCGCACTAAAAATCGTAAGAGTATTTTCATTTCATTTTAATTTTTAAATTCTATTTGTTGTATAAGACAACTAAATTATTACATAGGGGTTTCATGAGCCAGTGGAATGTTACCATGGAGTTCCAGCCAAGCAAAAAATGCTTGAAAAGCATATATATATATATATATATATATATATATATATATATATATATATATATATATATATATATATATATATATATATATCTTAAAGTTTTTAGCAAAGAGTTTGGCTTTGTCCGATGCTGACGAGATTATCTCTAGTGCATTTATTATTTGCTAAAATTGATGGGAACCAAGCCGCTGCAGCTAATTTGCACTTGACAGACTGAGCATACAACCCTCTCACATTCTTTATTACTCTTTTACAGTGGTTGCTGGCAGTCCTGAAGGCAGCTTTAGTCTCAGTACATCTATTACATTGGGAGCAATGGAAAAATAGTGATTTCAGTGCGCAATGGCAGCAGCACATTGTGGAAGGAACCACGGCTGGCTGTTAGGTTTTTGCAGGAATTTTTTGGAGGGTACGAAGCGGTCTATACCTACAATTAACCATTCTATCAGATCTGATATTATGGAGGACACATTCTTTTTAAACATGTAACGCAGAGGTAGATCTGATATAAATGCATGAACGCTATCTCAGTCAGCCATAGAGCATTGATATACTGTATAATGGAGAGGTACATCTGAGGACTTATTACATTTTGTTTTTATCTTAACTGAGACAATCGAGTGGTCTGAAGATCCCAGTGGGGACAGAACAGAAGATGAATATAGCTCAGGGCCAGTTGTGAGAAAAAGGTCTAGGGGATTTACATACTGACCATCAGTGTTGAGCAAATAGGTGGGTTCGTGAACAATCTGAGTGAGGTCATAAGCAATGGAGAAATCATGACAGAACCTCCCCTCATCATTTGTCTTGTTTGAGTTGGCTAACCATTCCACATTGTGAACATTGAACTCTCCACAGACGTGAATGTTAGTTGAAGAATGAGTAGACAGGATGTGGTCAAATTTCTCAGATATGCTCTTAAAGACAGTAACACTGCTGTTATGGAAGCGATAGAGGGCAAATATAAATGCAGTGGTATGAGCAAGTGCAATCTGAAAGCACATATAAGGCAATTTAGGATCTTCTCTGGAGATGCCCCTACCACATGGAAAGCTATCTCTAATGTAAGCACATATTCCAAGCCCGTGGCGATCTTGCAGGTCAGATGTGGATGTTAAATTAGAATATCCTTTAAATACAAACTCATCTAGGAAAATAGTTGGTCCAATGCCAGTTTCGCTCCTTTGTGTTTTACATCTGTAACATTTTCTTCATGTCCAGTTTTTGTCTGTAGTTCATGTGTATTAATTTCTGCATTCAAAAGTTTTCCTTAATATTTCAGCAGTTTTCATTACTTTAAAAGTTAATTAATAAAATAATATAATGATAAAATTAATAAATGTCTTTTACCAAACCAATGTGCAGCTGACACCACATATACAAAAGCAGTAAAAAATATGGAATAAAGTTGCATAAACATTTCTGTTGCTACACATTCATGAGCCTGTTTTGGTCAGTCAGTTACAAGTAAACCCTCTTCAGGCACCATTGCTTATACAAAAGCAGAGTCCGTAACTTTACTTTTGTATAAGCAATATCGCCTGAAGAGGTCTCTAGGTACTTGTAACTGGCTGACCAAAACATGCTCATAAATGTGTAGCGACATATTAATGCTAATGTAAAACAAATAAAAAGTATATCTGGCCCTACTTCGGTATTGAGCACTTTTGTATTAACCTTTAAAAAATCCATTGATTGTTTCACCTCTGGAAAATATTCAACTGGAAAAAATGTTTCAAAAATTAAAAAATGTTTTTAAAATAGCGGTCAATTTTTTTAAATTTCACCCCTATTATGACCCCTTAACATTTATTGTTTTGGGCTCAAATCAAGTTATTAAGTTAGATCCATATCCAAGGAACCTATATCTAAAATTTCAAGTGTTTAAACCCAAAATTGTCGGAGGAGTTTGGTAGAGTTCTCAAAGGGCAAATCGTTGAACTTTGACCCCTTAATAGACAAATTTCTGGCCGAAACCTAATCACATAGATTTTGCCAAATCTCAGTACCCTGTATATCAAATTTCGAGTCTGTACACTAAAAATTGACAGAGTTATTGCGTAGGGAAATGTACACAGACAGACACACAGGCACACAGACACACAGACACGTTCACTTATATATATATATTTAAAAAAACAAAAAAAAAACAGTATATTAATTCATGACTCCCCAGCAGTGTTGATAATACACACACACACACACACACACACACACACACACACACACACATATATATATATATAAGAAAATTAAATTGTTTTTAGAGTATTCATTCGATCAATAAATTTTGATTGTAAATTTCAACTTACAGTTTAAATTTTCTTTCTCTTATAATAAGCTCTACTCTCTATTGCGTATTGAGCTTTTTTAATTCGGTTGGGATTAAATAATCTATATATAAATACTTAATAAATATTAATAAATATATAATAAATATTAATAAATATATAAATAGATTGAAGTTTACCATTGCATAGGTAAACATTACATCCTTTGGATTTTATTACTTTTATATGAAATGAAACTTAGTTCAGGGTTAGGGTTAGAGTGAAGTTAGAGTAAAAAGAAAGTTTTTTGTGATTTTTTTAGACTTGCATTCATTTAAAATAAAAGCAAAGCAAATTCCTTTATGGAATATATATATATACCTTCACAGCATACAAGATAGATTCAGAAATCTAGAAGGGGAAATGGTCACTTTTCTTCCCTACAACTGCTTTCTCACTATCTATATTGTTATTTCCATGGGGTTGCGCGACTGAGCTCCAATCCCTAGTTTGTCTCTGTAAAACATTCATAGCAGGTACTCGTCTTATGACTACATCAGAAAAGGACTTTGCTTTCTTCCTCCACGTACCCAGCATTAGTTGCTATTTCCATAGACAGTGCTTCTTTGCAACAAACTTCTTGGGCTTTTGGCTAGGAACAAAGTGTAGTATCTTTTTATACGTATATCATGAAAATTGTGTACATGTGTATTCATGAAAAATAAACTTTCAAATCAATTTAGGGATATTTTTGATAGGACGATCCTTTAATGTGAATGTGGTATTATGGAGATAATTCTAGTTAAATACAGAATAGACAGGTGTTAGTATTTGCGACCATGCTCATTTCCACCCAAACTTTTGAATTGCCTTGTACCTAATTTGTTGTTAATGTAAATCTATATTACATACTTACAAATAAATAATACAAAGTGTAGCACCTGTTTTGGTGCTACACTTAGTCTGTTATGTTCTCGGATTAAGTGCTTCTAGACTGAGGCAATTTTTATTTTGTTCCAATTTAAATTGCCTCTTTTTTGGAAAGCTGAACTTTCTCTGCAGTATAAACCGGTCTGATGTCTATCTCTGCCCTTCTGGGGAGACAAGTGGCAAGTAATTTTTTCCCGTCCGTGAATCCCATTATTGTAGAACTGCTTTCCTATGGACTACAACAGATTCATTAATATCGATAAGCATCATAAACCACCTTCTAAGTAATTAAACTTAGTTCATTCCAGTGACCGATTTTAGTACTTTCATAGTGCTCTTCATCTCTTGGCTAACAACAATTCTATCTCATTAAAACTTATCCTCGAGTGACTATTGGCTTTGATAAATGATGACCCAATAAAAAGTTTCAAGAAAAGTGGTGTTTGGTTTGGTTTTTTAGTAGAGGAAAAATGTTATTTTTGACTTTGCAAAACATGATTGAGTTTTGCAAAAAGAAAAAAAACACAATCACATCAATGTTTGGTATTTTTAGGTTAGGAAGTCAATATCTTCAGACAGCCTGATCTGGTAGCACCAATAGCAATGGTTTAACTTCTTTTTATTATATTAGCAGAAGAAAAAAAAGACTAAAAACGAAAAGTTAAAAAAATTAAATAAATTTGGAGTCTTTAGCCGCAAATTAAGATTACTCTCCACCAGCTGCTCTGTAAAGACCGGCTCATCTTATATATGTGTTCTAAAAATTAATATAAAATTAATAGTTTCCTTTACCAGAGGTAAATCCCCCCCCCGATGATTTTTGTTTTTTTTTTTGGGCTTAGAGCAAAGTGTTTCTCCCAACTCCCCCTTTTCTGTCACCACTCCCATTTAGAGAATGTCCTGCTTGTTTTCTGTTCTGAACAAACCAAAAACCAGTAGGTTGTCTGTTATTTAGAAAGAGTTTGGGGATCTTATTGGCCGGTTTGTTTTTCTTTCTCTTATCCCCTACTTTTAATCCAATGAATTTCTCTAAATAAATGTATTTATGAAAAATTTTGATGGCCTAGTGCCTAATTTGTTACTAATTTAAATGTTTATACATTTTACAAATAAATAATTCAAAGTGTAGTATCTGTTCTGATATTACTCTTCATCTTTTCTGCCTTCGATCAGCGAAAGAGATATTTTTTAAGGAAATTTTATTTCTGTTCTAATCCAGAGAACTTAAAGCATAAAACTTTTTTCCAAAGTGACCAGATTTGACATTAAATAACCCGAAAATGGTTGATATGCCGTAAAACAAAACAACCAGACCAAACACCATGAATAAATATTTGAAAATATATAGAACTTGAAGTATAAAAATTTTTTACCAAAGTGACCAGATTTGACAACAAATAACCTGAAAAAGGGTTAATATGCCATAAAACAAAACAACCAAACCAAACCAAACCAAACACCTAAATCCTTGATACGTTTCAATTTCATTTCATTTTCAATTCATAAATTTGAGTTTGTAAAACTGTTTATCAAAATATATAAACTCTTTTCGAATTATTTATCTGCCTCACACGGCGGGAAGAAATGACGCCAGGAGAGTAGGAATTGAAAAATCCAGCACCTTAAAGAAAGAGCACTCTGGTTGACAACAAAATTGTTTTGGCAGTCCCGTCGGCATTCCTCGATGGGGGAACCTTACGCCATTAGCAATAAACTAACCCCTTCTCAAAGAACAAGGTCACACTAACGTTCCTAAAACTCTGTCAATCTGATTTCGGCATCAAATTACCACTCTGAAGTGCTGCTAGTTTTCCATTTCGGTATCGCATGATTGGCATGATAGATAACAGGTCAGGGTGTATCAGATGTCGTGTTCAAGCCCTTATCAATCTGTCACGTTCAATTCAATTCTGCTGAAAAAGGTATAAACACAATTTCCTCCGAACTATAGGCCAAAAACATTAGCCAGGAACAAAATGTAGTATCTGTTCAGATACTACACTTAGTCTATTCTATCCTTGACCATTGTAAGAGAAATCCGTCTAGACCGAGGTATGGTCCCGTGCAGTTTTAGGTTGTCCACTCTCTTAAGCTTTGCATTCTCGCCCTTTGAGAAGGGGTTAGGTTATTGCTAATCGCCTGAGGCTCCCCTACCAACGGGACTGCCTGGGCAACTTCTTGTTGGCCAAAGTGCTCTTTCTCTATGCACAATTTTTATTTTTTGCTACAATCCAGAGTGCTCTTCCTTTTTGGGGAGCTGGATTTTCTCCAGATTAGAAACCGACTCTGCCAGTCGATGCTGACACAAATTTTTTTTTTTTTGTGTGTGTGTGTGTGTGTGTGTGTGTGTGTGTGTGTGGAGGGATGGAAGATGTTATTACAATTTTGAAGTTTCAATTTGATTCCATGAGGTTTTCTTTTATCTTTTTGTTTTATTCTGTTGCAGTTTCTATAAATCCGGTTATGTTTCTAGCTGCTCACCATCATCATCATCATCATCATTAGCAGCAGCAGCAGCAGCAGCAGTAGTAGTAGTAGTAGTAGTAGTAGTAGTAGTAGTAGCAGTAGCAGTAGTAGTAGTAGTAGTAGTAGTTTTCTTTTTATAAGAAATTTTATTTCAATTTATAACTTTCATAACTTTTCGAAAAAAACATTCTGTTAAACATCCTCCAAAAAATGGGTGGGGGAGACCAGATAAATAAAGTTTATCATCTCTCAATTTTCCAAAAAAAGACTGAATATAATCGCCAAAATTTGAACACAGACTTAAAACTTAAAGTCTCATGTTGTTTTGTCTTGATCTTCTGTAACATAATTATGTACGTGTTCCCGGTTAGCGTTTCTAACTCATGAGTATTAGTCTCTGCAATCAAGGGTTTTACTTAATATTTCAGACGTTTTCATTATTGTTAACCATTGTATCTTATCAGCTTTCCCCCTGATTCCAATTTCTCACATTCTCTTTTTGGAAATTTTTTGCGATTGTTCCTAGTGCGCTTATGGTTATTGGTGTTATCTTGATTCTTTTTTATTTGACATCTAATTTACACACATGTTTGTGATGTGTAAAATTAAATGACATCCCTGAAAAAGAGGAGGGGCACTCTTTTCTCAATTCTTATGGAGACATATAGGAACCTTAGAGTGGTTTAATCAATGTAGAGTGAAAGATGGAGAGAAATACATGGAGAGGGATCAGTGACTTACTCAGTTAATTATAAAATATGATCAATGAGAACAATTAATTTTCTTTTTTGTTCAAACATAACACAATCTCCACACTGAGGAATAGTTTAACATGTATGTTGTATTATTAAAGCATATAAGAAAAAGCCTTAGAAAAGCAAACACTGATTAACTTGCATTTAGTTTCAGCCGATGTAACTTCCAACCTTCTTCAGATGCATTTTTATGTCAAACTTGTGAATCTTTATGTTATTTGGATTATTCAGACTACTATTCTCATCTTGGTTGTTATTTTCACAACGTTTCAGCCGATGTAACTTCCAATCTTCTTCAGATGCATTTTTATGTCAAACTTGTAAATCTTTATGTTATTTGGATTATTCAGACTACTATTCTCATCTTGGTTGTTATTTTCACAACGTTTCAGCCGATGTAACTTCCAACCTTCTTCAGATGCATTTTTATGTCAAACTTGTGAATCTTTATGTTATTTGGATTATTCAGACTACTATTCTCATCTTGGTTGTTATTTTCACAACGTTTCAGCCGATGTAACTTCCAACCTTCTTCAGATGCATTTTTATGTCAAACTTGTGAATCTTTATGTTATTTGGATTATTCAGACTACTATTCTCATCTTGGTTGTTATTTTCACAACGTTTCAGCCGATGTAACTTCCAACCTTCTTCAGATGCATTTTTATGTCAAACTTGTGAATCTTTATGTTATTTGGATTATTCAGACTACTATTCTCATCTTGGTTGTTATTTTCACAACGTTTCAGCCGATGTAACTTCCAATCTTCTTCAGATGCATTTTTATGTCAAACTTGTGAATCTTTATGTTATTTGGATTATTCAGACTACTATTCTCATCTTGGTTGTTATTTTCACAACGTGTCAGCCGATGTAACTTCCAACCTTCTTCAGATGCATTTTTAATGTCAAACTCGTGAATCTTTATGTTATTTGGATTATTCAGACTACTATTCTCATCTTGGTTGTTATTTTCACAACGTGTCAGCCGATGTAACTTCCAACCTTCTTCAGATGCATTTTTAATGTCAAACTTGTGAATCTTTATGTTATTTGGATTATTCAGACTACTATTCTCATCTTGGTTGTTATGTTAACAACGTTTCAGCCGATGTAACTTCCAATCTTCTTCAGATGCATTTTTAATGTCAAACTTGTGAATCTTTATATTATTTGGATTATTCAGACTACTATTCTCATCTTGGTTGTTATTTTCACAACGTGTCAGCCGATGTAACTTCCAACCTTCTTCAGATGCATTTTTATGTCAAACTCGTGAATCTTTATGTTATTTGGATTATTCAGACTACTATTCTCATCTTGGTTGTTATTTTCACAACGTTTCAGCCGATGTAACTTCCAACCTTCTCCAGGTGTATCTTCATAATAGTAGTTATTGGTAAAGGGTAAAAAGAATGTTTGTGTTCTCCCCACCCTCAACGAACCATCGTGGCTAGAATTTCAAATGTGTGATGATCTTTTATGAAACAGAAAGATCGGCGAATCATTTCCATTAAAATCAAGATGAGAACAGTAGTCCAAAAGAACCCAATAATACAAATGATCAATCCTCATCTCAAAAATTCAGAAACAGTGTCAGTTTTTTTTAATTATTTTTTTGTAAGTTTTCTATTTGTCTATTTAGTTCTATAGCTTGTTTATTTATTATTTATTTTGTAGAAGCAATATATTCGATTAAAGTTATTATTTAAATACATACATATATATATATATATATATATATATATATATATATATATATATATATAAGCAAACAGTTAATGAAATATGTTAAAAAACACTTTAAGATGAGTTAAAAACATTTAATCTGCAAAGGAAACACTATCCATTTATCTAGTGTTTCCTTTTCAGATTAAATATGTTTTTAACTCATTTCAAAGTGTTTTTTAACACATTTCATCAACTGTTTGCTCATATTATAAGCTCTATTTCCTATTTGGTATTATCGAGCTTTTATATCTGGCTGAGATAAGTTTATAAATATTATTTCTTTAATATTTATAATTTACTTTAATTTTACCATCTTGGATCATTTTGGTAAATTCAATTGTAATTTTCATTTTATATATATATATATATATATATATATATATATATATATATATATATATATATATGTATGTGTGTGTGTGTGTGTGTGTGTGTGTGTGTGTGTGTGTGTGTGTGTGTGTTGTGTGTGTGTGTGTGTGTGTAAAATAAAATAATTATGTCATCAAAAAGTAAATCTATAACAAACAAAAAAACTTATCCAGATACTATGGGCTGGAGGTTAAAACTGTCAACTATCACTTCGATTGTTGAAGGTTCAATCTCTGGTAAGGGAGCGGTATTAGACTAGCCGCATTGATGAGTACTATATATATATATATATATATATATATATATATATATATATATATATATATATATATATATAAATAAGAATTATAGTTAATTTACCAAGATGGCAAAACTAAAATAAATTTGCTAAATTCTACCCTCTGATGAGAAGGAAAGTATTTCTTCGAAACTCCGCGGATTAAGGACTATCCACTTATTTGGTGTTTCCTTTTTAAAATTAAATATGTTTTTAACTCTTTTTCAAAGTGTTTTAAACATGTTTTATTAACTACTTGTTCTTATATATATATATATATATATATATATATATATATATTAGTGATGAGACGATTCCAATATTTTTCCGGTTCTGATACAATTCTCGATTCCATATTAAATTCCCGATTCCGATACAATTACCGATTCCGATTACGACTCTTTATAAATCTCTATATATTTAACTATGAAATGATTTTGTCCCGATTGCCATAAAACACGTGTTAAATGCTCATATATTTTCTCAAACTTCAAAACTTACTTGTGAGGGTGATGATCTATAGATTTTATTGGAAATTTAAAATCAATAAATATTTATTATTTTATTATTACTACCATTAGCGGAAGATTTTTCTTAAACCAAAAATCAAATAAAAGAAGATAATTAAAGGAATCGTTATTGGCATCGGAAAATTGGCTCAAACTTTTCCCGATTCCGATGCCCCCAAAAAGCTCTAATTTTTCCTAATCCCGATTCTGATTCCGATTAATCGTCCTAACACTAATATATATATATATATATATATATATATATATATATATATATATATATATACATATATATATATATATACATAATTTATATTTGTTTTGTAATTATTTTTGTAAGTTTATACTTGAATATTTATTTTTATATTTTATAGATTTTATATCTATTATTTATATTGTAGAGACATATATATATTAATATATATATATATATATATATATATGTCTCTTATTATATTTTGTAAGTTTTATATTTGTTTATTTATTTTCATATTTTACACATTTTATATTTATTGTTTATCTCATTTAAATAAGAATATTACTTAAACATTCACAAACGCTAGTCATTAAATTGTCTTATACATAAAGACATAATTTCTCACCGTAGTACCTGTTTACTCGTCCCCCCTACGAGAGTCGAATTAGACACAAACGTCAGTTTTTGTTTTTGTTTGTTTGTTTGTTTGTTTTTACTTGCCTCTCCATGAGGGCAGAGTCAAACACAGGGTCGCTTTTTAATGTGGGAAGAAACCAGTTCCCAAAAAAAGGGGCACTCTGCTTAATCAAAAAAAATTTTTTTTTTTTTACTGTATCAGTCATGAAGGATCTCTCCTCCACCAACCGAAAGAAAAAAAAAAGTGAAGTCCAACATCAGAACAGATACTACACTTTGATCATGGCCCAAAGGCCAAGAATCCTAAACGTCAGCTTTAATGTGACGAAAATCCAATTCCTCAAAAAAGTGGAACTCTGGATTACAACAAAAATAAAAATTGACTCAGCCTAAAAGGATCTCTAATGACCCAGAACAGAAAAGATTAAATGTATCATCAAAACAGATACTACACTTCCTTCCTAGCCAAAATCCCATAAAACAGTTTCTATTCATTTGTTTTTGTACGAGGTCAGACTTAGATATAAGTTCAGTTTTTAATATGGAAAAGATCCATCTCCCTAAATGAGGGACTTTGGGTTGGGGAAAAATTGTCTCGGTCTAGATGGATTTCTCCTTCACTAGCTTAAAATAGAACAGATATACTTTGATCCCAGCCCAAAGACCAAGAAATTGAATGTTTGTGTGACTCTGTATTTATTTTCTTTACCATAAGGAAAGTATCATGAACAACATCCGTTTTTTATGTGAGAAAAATCCAACATGCCAAAAAGAGACACGCTGGGATGGGACAAAAAATAAAACTTACCGCTTTAGTTTAATATATATATATATATATATATATATATATATATATATATATATATATATATATATATATATATATAGTGAACGTGTCTGTGCGTGTGTCTCCGCACATTTTCCAACGCAATAACTCTGTCAATTTTCAGTCTACAGACTTGAAATTTGATATACAGGGTACTTAGATTTGGGGAAATCTTTGTAATCCATTTTCGGCCAGAAATTTAGCTGTTAAGGGGTCAAATTTCAACGATTTGACCTTTGAAAACTCTACAAAACTATTCCCCCAATTTTGGGTCTAAACACTTGAAATTTTAGATATAGGTTCCTTGGACATGGATCTAACATAATAACTTGATTTGATAATAACAATGTTAAGGGGTCATAATAGGGGTCAAAGTTTTAAAAAATTGACCGCTTTTTTTTTCTTTTTTTTTTTTTTTGCTCAACATACAACTCCAAATACACGGAAAACGCCGGGCTGAAATGCTAGTATATATATATATATATATATATATATATATATATATATATATATATATATATATATAGTTTTAATAAAATATATTGAGAAATACTTTAGTAAGAGTTAAAAACATATTTATTATTCGGAAAGTAAATACAAATACAGGTGAAAGTCCTTAATCCGTGAAGTTTCCAAAGAAATACTTTCCTTCTCCTAAGAGGTGAGGAGTTAGCAAAATACATAAAATGTAAAGTATTTAAAGAAACTAAGTATGAAAAGTATATATATATATATATATATATATATATATATATATATATATATATATATACTAGCATGGGTGCCCGGTGTTGCCCGGGTGTTTTGAGGTGTATGCTGAGCAAAACAAAAAAAAACGATCAATTCTTTTAACTTTGACCCCTATTATGACCCCTTAAAATTTATTGTTTAGGGCTAAAATGAAGTTATTAAGTTAGATCCATGTCCAAGGAACCTATATCTAAAATTTCAAGTGTTTAAACCCAAAATTGTCGGAGGAGTTTGGTCAAAGGTCAAATCGTTGAACTTTACCCCTTTAATCGCTATATTTCTGCCCGAAAACCAATCACATCGATTTTCCCAAATCTCAGTACCCTGTATATCAAATTTCGAATCTGTAGGCTTAAAATTGACAGAGTTATTGCGTAGGGAAATGTACACAGACACACACACACACACACACACACACAAACTTTCACTTTTATATATATATATATATATATATATATATATATATATATATATATAGATAGATAGATAGGTAGATAGATAGATAGATGTGTGTGTGTGTGTGTGTGTGTGTGTGTGTGTGTGTGTGTGTGTGTGTGTGTGTGTGTGTGTGTGTGTGTGTAACCGTGTCAAACGCTTTGCAAGAAGCTTGAGATCCCCTCATTTTGTATTTCTTTCTTCCGTCTAGTTTTCACATCCCTTTATCTCGCATACCTGTTTCTATTTATTTGACTCCTCAGGAGGACAGAGTTAGACACGGAGTTGTTTTTAAGATAGAGAAACACCAGCTCTTCAAAAAGGGGCACTGTGGATTGGGACAAAAGGAAAATCAAAACTGCCTCAGTCTAGAAAGAATTCCATTTACTGACCGAGGAACGAAAAGGCGAAACGTAGCATCAGAACAGATACTATAGTTTGATCACAGTAAATAAATAAATAAATAAAATAAGGGAGACGGGGTCCAGGAAGTATATCTTAGTTTACTTTACCCACTTCTTTGTTTAGTTATTTTGGCAGGGGTTGCAGAGGGTTCCAAACTCTTCAATGTTTATTCCATTTTGTCCTGCTTAATTTCACTTATAATTTCTTTGCATCGTTCTGTTTTATTATATACTAGCATGAGGGCCCGGCGTTGGCCGGGTGTTTGGAGGTGTATGCTGAGCAAAAAAAAAAAAAAAAAAAAAAAACGGTCAATTTTTTTTTGAATTTCACCCCTATTATGAACCCTTAACATTTATTGTTTTGGGCTCAAATCAAGTTATTAAGTTAGATCCATGTCCAAGGAACCTATATCTAAAATTTCAAGTGTTTAGACCCAAAATTGTCGGAGGAGTTTGGTAGAGTTCTCAAAGGTCAAATCGTTGAACTTTGACCCCTTAACAGACAAATTTCTGTCCGAAACCCGATCACATAGATTTTCCCAAATCTCGGTACCCTTTATATCAAATTTCGAGTCTGACACCAAAAACAATTGACAGAGTTATTGCGTAGGGAAATGTACACAGACAGACACACACACAGACACACAGACACGTCTACTTATATATATATATATATATATATATATATATATATATATATATATATATATATATATATATATATATATATATATATATATTATAAAAGTTTCGCAGGTAGACACTAAACTCCGGTAAGGTAAGGTGTTCACCAGGTGAAAAACAGAAGAAAAAAATGCTACGCTTGATTTAAACCAGTAATACGCAGCATCAGAAACAGTACACATACAAAAACAAAACAAAAGTAAACATTTATACAAATAGATTGTATACATATATACATATGTAAAATATATACATAAATAAAATACTTACGTTGTCCGTTGGATCTTCGAATAATATTTTCGAGGAATGTATTCTGTGGGGCAACAAGTCCCCGCCTAGCTCCCGGCATGATGAAACTAAAGTGCTTTTTGGTGCGCGTATGTCTGTATTAGCCGCCGGAGGTTGTTGATGGATGCGGCGATGGTGCATGCGCGCACACTAGCAAACTTACACACACACGCATATATATATATATATATATATATATATATATATATATATATATATATATATATATATATATATATATATATATATATATATAAAAGAAAGATGTATATCTATCTGTCAGTATATATATATATATATATATATATATATATATATATATATATGTATGTATATATATGCGCTTTTACATAGTCAAGAGGATATGCACTTGTTTGTTTGTTTGCTTCCTCTTGCTGAAGATGCTACCAAAGTTGTTAATTATTTTTTGTTATGTATACAACGAGCACATGTTCATTTTTTTTTTTTTATTAATGTGCATTAAAAAAAAAACAGCAGAATCATGGAAGAAGAACAATAAAATGATGAGGTGTTGTGAAAAGTTTGGTAAGTTGTTCCGTGCCGACTGAAAAAAAAAAACGCCTGTATTTAATTATTATTAATATATACACACTCTTCTTCTTCTTCTTCTTCTTCTTCTTCTTCTTCTTCTTCTTCTTCTTTGTTTTACACATTCATAATGAATAGGATTTAATGATGAGAGAGAGAGAGGGAGAGGGAAAGATAAAAAAGAAGATGATGATGATGATGATGATGATGATCATCATCATCATCATCATTATTGTTGCGTGTGGGGTGAGTGTAAAGTGGGAGAATAAAAGTGAGGAGTGGTAGGAGTAGGAGGAAGAAGAGGATAATGAGAGGAAGGAGAAGAGAAGAAAAGGAAAAGTAAGGTAAAAGTATTAATGGACCATCAGGCGGGCGGCCGGGCGGGCGCACATCGCAAGATTGGAAGAATGATGACGCTGGCGACGGTGATGACAATGATGAGGAGGATAAATTATTATTTGTTTTTAATTCACACACTCTTTCACACACAGGAACGCACACACGCACATACGCACACACACACACATTATGTCTCTTTCCCTTCTCCCCCTCTTCCTCCTTCTCCCCTGTTCCTCCTTCTCTATCTATTATCTCACTTTCGCTACGCACACATTCATTCCCTTTTCGCTATAACTATATCTACCTCTCTCCCTCTCTATTCCCCCTTCTCTCTCTCTCTCTCTCTCTCTCTCTCTCTCTCTCTCTCTTGCAAATTGTCCCTTTTTCTCCTCTAGATTTCTATCTCCGTCTTTTTTCTATCTCTTCCCCTCTCTCTTTCTCTATCTTCCCCTCGCCTTCTCTTTCTCTATCTTTTTCTTCCCTCCACCCCATCTCTCTCTCTCTCTCTCTCTCTCTCTCTCTCTCTCTCTCTCTCTCTCTCTCTCTCTCTCTCTCTCGCATAAAGTCCCCGTATCTTTCGTAGTAATCGTATTTCCGCAGGCAGTATTATCCAGTCTCTAAAATTGAATCTCCCGTACTTTTTGAGCGCTTTCTGCCTAATTCGTAACATTAAAAGTGTGGCCTTGGTTTGGTCCTAAGGATGAGATTTTTTATCATTGTCCCACCAGAAATATCTAATTTTTGAATTGGAGTTTGATAACTTCCACGGGAAATATATATATATATATATATATATATATATATATATATATATATATATATATATATATATATATATATATATATATATATATATATATATAGACGGAGAGAGAGGGAGAGAAAGACAGACAGAGACATCCATATACAGTACTCTTTCACTGTATCCCAGCTCATCAGTGCGGCTAGACTAGCACCTTTCCCTAACCAGAGATTGAACCTACAACCATCGAGTTGATAGTTGGCAGTCTTAACCTCCGGCCCATGGCATCAGTGCTCGTAAACGATCTCATCAAATGTCCATTTATATAGGCACTCGCCCACAGCGTTTATATACGTAGTGCGTGTTTGTTTTTACAAGGGAGCCATCACTTATCAAGACCCGACGGCTATTTGAGGATAAAGGTCAAAAAGTTGATGGTGATCACTAAAAAAGCAGCGTAGTAATCGTTAGTGACGCAAATCTATACTTCTATAAATTTGTTTTTTTTTTCATTATGTATTGATATTCATATTAAAACCCCTTTTTTCTATTTATTTAAAAAGAAAATACAATTTTGTTATATATGGGTTGTAGAATTGCATTCATCTGCAAAAAAACTAACTAATAAGAATATTCTTTTAAACATTCATTTTAATTAATTTCCTATTAGTTTTTTCTTGGGGGGGGTGTTCTTACGGGATGATCATCTGTAGTTAACTATTATATGTAATTATATTCATGCAGATATTCTACATGATTTATACTTGCGTAATATTTCCGTAAAAAGGTTATAATAAACGCAAAAAATTTTCGATATATTTATGTATGCGTATATATTTTTGTTTAAAAAAATTTGCCTACCAAACTCCTCTGTCAGGTTTTGGTCTACAGATATAAAACTTAATATATAAGGTATTCGAATCCATGCGAAACTTTATATTTGGGTTTTAGCCAAGGAAAATGGGTGCAAAAATGTGACAATTAAAAAAATATGGAATTTGTCAAGTGAAGGTTGAACGACGGCATTACGAATACGCAGGGTAACATAGTAGCTATTGGTTCATGTTTTAATTTTTAGCCCAGCAGCAAACGTGTCTTCATAGATCAGGCATGACGTCAAAGGAAAAAGTAAACCGTAACTAAATGTTTTGGTTTCGATTCTCGGTGGTGGCGCACGAGTCATATACTTTTTTTTAATTTTTAAATCATTACTATATATTGGGTCCAATATAATCTATAAACATAAAAGCGAAATGTATGTATGTATGTATGTATGTATGTTCGCTTTTTCTGTATGTCTACAAAAGGCTTTTTTCAGAGAAGCGGTCGGTCGGTTCACAACTTTTTAAAACTTTTTATATCACATATAAATCGTAATATCTCACAGTTAACAACGAAGCTCGCCTGTCTATTTAATTTGCTCGATTTCGGGAAGATAAATATTCAACATTTGTCGCTCGCCGCATGTGGGTTAGGCTTTTTCCTATAACATCTTGGGAAAATACTATCCCGCAGTCAAACTTGACCTCATTAACTCATGAAAACGGGCACCTGCCAAATCCAAGTAATTAAATAAATTCAAACGTGTGTCCGTTAGCATCTCGCGGTGGGGCAATCGTTAACGTCGCACGTTTTTTTTTTTTTTTTTCACTTTAATTTACAATTTTGCCTCAAGGGTTCGGGTTCGATCCTCATACTTACTTTTTTTAACCCCCACCCACACCCCCGGAGTTTCCACACACACACACACACCTCCAAACACCCGGACAACGCCGGGTACCCCTCGCTAGTATAATAATAAATACGAAATCCGCATTGATCAAAATATCATTTTTAAGCGTATTTTACGGTCGGACAATGCCGGGTGGCCTGCTAGTATAATATATAATATTATTAAAATTGCATGTCAGAATAAAAAACTTCAGACGAACAAGAATTTAAATACATTTCTGAAAGTTTAACGTTATTCACTTTAATCTCTCTCTCTCTCTCTCTCTCTCTCTCTCTCTCTCTCTCTCTCTCTCTCTCTCTGTATTCTCCTAGATCTATGCCTTAACGAAAACGAAGGGGTACATCTCTCCTAATGAATTAATGCGCCCTCAGATATCAACTTGGAAATTTCTATGACGATGCATACTTAACCTTCCCACATGATCACCCGTCTGGTACTGGCCAGGCTCAACGTTGCTTAACTTCGGTAATCTGGCAAAAACCGATGTATCAACGTGATTGTGCAACACACACACACACACACACACACACACACACACACACACACACACACACACACACTCTGATGTAAAAACCTGTGGTCTACTATATGCTCTGTCCTGTGGCAATCATCTGCACCGACAAAGGTTAGCAGTAATACTAAAAAGTGTGGATGGTTCTACACAAAGCCTTCACCACTAGAAACAAATCATCTGTGTGAATTTTACAAGTAACTTAGTGTGTTTTGGCGGAATCTCATACGTTGAAATATTCGGGAGAGTCCATCGTATGTATGTATGTATGTATTATGTATGTATGTATTATGTATGTATGTATGTATGTATGTGTATGTATGTATGTATGTATGCATGTATGTATGTGTGTGTGTGTGTGTCAGTTCATGTCATATGCTACTGGTACCATGTAACCCAGTACTACCTGCCTCATGGTCGGACCACCGGCGACTAAACTCGTTCCCCTACCAGACTTGTTTGGTGAAGAGGATGGCTAGTCTCCCCTGAAGGATTAAAAGCAAGACCTTCCAAAGGGCGAATGAACCCTTTTTCAGAGTCAACGGCCAACTAGCACCGTGCGTGTTTGTGTGTATGTATGTGTGTGTTGGGATGGAGAGGGCTCCCGTAAGCCGTGGTGAAGGCAACTTTCTAGAAGAAGCAAATCTCTGATTTAAAAAACCATAAAGCGGGAGACCAGTACCCGCATTTGTTGCTGGCTATCTTGCTCTTGCTTGTTGCTGGATCTCAACATTTTGAACCGAGAGAGAGACTTAGCTCTCATACAAAGCTAAGACTCTGTAACATCATCTGTGTATAGATACTCCCTCAGGCATTTGGCTATAAAAATGGTGCTGTGCTGATGGAAAAATTGTGACGCGTGGAGGCTTGAAATGCTGGAAGCATGTAATAATTGATCTCAATGACCATCTTCAGTGTCATGCCTGCTTGAGCGTGTGAATTCACCGGTAAGACTAAAAAAAAAGTCAGTTTTGGGCTCATGGACTTTAAGTGTCTGAGGGAGTGGCACTCGTCTGACAAGACGTTACAATCACCATGTATGTATGTATGTACGTTATCAAAAAGTATATCTTTAACAAAAACTTATCAAGATAGAATAAGCTCAACACTGTTAAGAGGAGCAAATAAATATATTAAGTAAAAAGATGAGCCATAAAACTTACATACAACTTTATTATAAACTCTGAACAATAACGAAAAGTAAAAGAAAGAAAAAGGAAACCTCTTTCGGCCATGGCATTTCGAAGCTAAATGCTTCTGATCAGAAGAGGAGAAGGGCTAGGATTATATAAAATGTAAATATAGATATGTAAACATGGCTAAATAACATTTACATTGGAAATGAGAATGAATAAGAAATTAATAAATATTGAAAAATAGGCATAAAAATGTAGAGTATGAGGTAGCGATCTTTGAAAAAAAAAGAAAACAAATAATGAAAAATATTAAAATTTTAAATAATATAACTAGGATGAAGTATACGCGCAGAGGAAGGGGGGAATATGAGAATAAAAAGTAGAATGGTAGTATATATATATATATATATATATATATATATATATATAAAGCTGAATGTGTGTGTGTGTGTGTGTGTGTGTGTGTGTGTGTGTGTGTGTGTGTGTGTGTGTGTGTGTGGTCACGAATAGGCTCCTATATGGTTGACTATTTTAAAAAACTGATTACATATAATGATAGAAGATGTATCGAGACACAGGAATGGGTATGTTTGATCTGGCAGAACGGTGGTTCATTAAAATTGTGGGGTCTGCGTTCGCGCATGGTTCACAAAGTATGGAAATAAAAAATTTATAAAATAAAAAAAAACGTTTACAAGTGTTTTTGATATAGATGTACATAAGAAGACTTTGATAAGTATGTTTTAACTTAAATAGGGATGGTATAATAAAATTGTGGGGTCTGCGTTCACGCCTGGCCTCCATAGAATGGAAATAAGCACAAACTTTAATTAAGACTTTTCATGTCTATCTGCGTAAGTATACTTTGATAATTATGTTTCAGTTTGAAGAAATATGGTATAATAAAATTATGGGGTGTTCGTTTGCGCGTGACCTCCATAGAATGGAAATATATCACAAAGTTTAACAAGTTTTTTGTTTTTTTTTTAATATAGATCCACAGAATATTGTGATAAGTGTTTCAGTGTGAAGAGGTATGGTATAATAAATTATGGGGTTTATCTATTTTATTTTTATTTTCATCATATTTTGCTTTTGTTTTGATGCCTGCAAATTCGAAGCTATCTCTTAACAACCCTTCCTTTTCATAACCTATCATACTTTCATAAATCTGAGTTCATTTTCTGTAGGCTGTTTTTGAACCCAGTCAATATATATATATATAAGTAATAGAGAAAAATAAAACGAAAGAAAATAGGGCTCAATATAAAGTAATGGGGATTTTTACAGGAGAGCAAACGGTAAAAAAAAAAAAAGGAAAAGATAGTGAAGAGAAAGGAGAAAAGGAAGTCATTAAAAATGTATATAGAAAAAGTAAAAAAAAAAAGGGGGGATACGAAAATGCATATATAAATAAAAGCAATCTGAAGAAAGCAGGGCAGGGCCCAAATTTTTAAATAATCTAGATTAAAAACTTTAAAAAAAAAAGGTTCGAAGATAAAAGATTTTAGAATTTTACAAGTTCAAGTGGAACCTTTAGGTTGGAGTTTCGGAAAGTGAAGAATATGGCAACTGTCTAAAAATCAAAAAAAAAACAGTACAAAGAAAAATAGACACACACACACACACACACACACACACACACATATATATATGTATATACGTAATATATATACATACATATATATATACATATATATATATATTAAATTTATTTTCTCTTTTTTCTTTCATCACATGGTATTAAAACGAAGGAAAATAGGTGTGTATGTTTGTGTAGAATACTAGAAAATAGTTGTAATTACTTTAGCTGTAGCCTTCATTACACAAAAAAAAAACACAAAGAAAATTATTTTTATTTCATACTTTGGTAATTTGTTGAAAAACAACAAAAAGATTATTGCCATGATGTTGATTTACTCCAATGTCGAAGAAATTTAGTGGTCGCATTTTCTTTACTAGTCAAAAATAAAGTTTTTATAAGTTTTTTTTTTCTTCGGACGCAAAGTCAAGAGATTTGTGATTAAATAGTCAATAGTTAACTATTCTTCACTTTCCGAATAACAATTTTCGCGCTTAAATTTGACACACTGTTGTCAAAACTCGTAACCCAAAAAACTCGTAACTCTGCTGCCAAAGCTTGCTATTTCAGCATCCAAATCCAAATTAATTTAGTCTCTGAAAAATCAGTCTTTTTATTCAAAACCAGAATCATTTTATTCGCATATCACGTGACAAGATCACAAGCATATAAAGAGAAGTAGCAGTCATTTTTTCTTTTTTTTTTTTTTTTTTTGTTTGCCAAGAGACATCACAGGTTGCATGAATATAGGTTTGTACCAATTTTTTAAAGGAATTTAATCACAAGATTTGTTTTTTTATAACTACAAAAATGAAAATGAATTCCTCATTAATACAAGTTATATAGAGGAAGTATAAACGTAAATTGACCAAATAAAACAATTATATATTCCTGAGTAATCTAATGTGATTAGTTGGTAATTTTCACATTAATTTCACAATAATTTTAAAGACAAAAAATCAAAATTTAGTGAAGACTTATATATATATATAAATTCGTATTCTTGTCTGTTTGTTTTTGTTTGTTCACGATTTGATTAATATATACAAAAGGTCCCTAACTTTACCATTCCATTTATTTCTATATATAGAATGTTTCTTGCAAAATATACAAATAACAGGTCACCTAATTTGCATATTACATTAAGGAAAATCGATTTTACTAAATAGCGGTATGTTAGTTAATGATTCTAGCGAGATAATTGTTTTAAGTGTTCTATTTAAATTGTTATTTAATAAACTTTAAATATCAATTATATTCATAATATATTTAATTTAATTATTTGGAATTATCATTTCCGACATCGACCTTTTTCAAAACGGGTCTAGAGCTATTTCTCCCTAGAAACTTCGAAACATAAAAAAAAACTCTTCACCGAATTTGGTAATCTCAATAAGTTTCTAGCTTGAAAAAATAATTCCGTGTAGACATAAAAATGTTTCACTTTCTTTTTTGTTATTTTTTTAAATATTAAAAAAAAAACACTTACGAATAAACTGGAAAGATCTCATTTGTTTGTTTTTATTATTCTTGAAACGGCTATACAGAATTTTTGACCGCTTCGAATTCAAACTTAAGCCAAACTTAAGCCACACTTTTAGAAATAACCCCCCCACCTTTAAAAAAAAAAAAAAAAAAGCAAACCGAAAAGTCTTCCCCCTATAAAAACAGCAAATCAAAAATATCCTTTATTTGCCAAAAAAAAGAAAAAATAGCCAATGAAAAAAGACGAACCATTGATGAATACATAATTCGGTTTATTCCTACAGATATATATATATATATATATATATATATATATATATATATATATATATATATATATATATATATATATATATATATATATATATTGTTGTTGTTGTTGTCATAATAATAATAATAATAATAATAATAATAATAATAATATATAGTATATATCCTCTAATTATTATTCTGACAGCAGAACCACCCAATAGGATAATGTGTTTCACTCTGATGAGAAGGTGTCTACCCCTGCATTTATGGGCAAAAACCTTTAGAACAAAGGGTAAAGTAAATAAATAAATAAATAAACCAGCATGGATTCTACAAATTAAATTAATTCCCAGTCCACAAATTGCTAATTTAATTTTTAATAATAATCGCTGGTTTATGGTTAAGTTGTTTTATTGATTTAAAGAGGGTATCACTTATTTCACCATCAATACTGCTACAACTAAATACAAAAATGCTCACCATTATGGAACAAAATTTCCATGCTTAGATGAGCTTTATACTTTATTTATATTGCTTCCACAGTTTAGAATAATAGAAACTATATTTTCTTATTAGATCCTTCATTTAGATTACATCATTCCCAGCTATTTAACTCTACATTAGAATTAAATCCTTGCATCCGAGGATCCTTATTGTTGTAAAAAGTTATACCTCAGTTACATTTAAGGCGTGATAGCAGAAACCTATTCCTGTGAAGACATCCCTGTATGGCATCTAGTCTTTTATTCAAAATTTCCTCTTTAGAATTCACTATGTAAAAGGCTTCCAATAAACATAGATTGCACCTTTTTGATTTCCCAGGGCTATACTTCTTCCCCCTATCCACTACTGGCCATTTTAATTCAAAATCTTCATCATTTCTATTAAGTTCCCTAACCCAATCACCTAATGCAGTTGTATTCCTCTTTTTATTTTTAATGCTGATTCTTGTATCCTCCCCCCTGCTATCGTTAATGCCATCTCTATTAGTTTCTATGTCAGGTTCCTTTTTAAAGGATACTATATGGTTTCTATATCTATCCCTCAACACGGTTCCCATGGCCCCCAGATATATCTTCTTAGTGTTGCCGGTTTTTATCTCGCATTTATACACTATTTCCAAGGACAACGGACAATTCCCAGGTATTCTGCAATTACATTTTCTGTCTAAGGTACTTTCATTTGATTCTAGTTCGTTATTATTTCTTATTTTGCTGATTTTTCTATTGTTGGAGCTGATTATAGTGTTAGTTAAGTTGCTAGACGTTGAGAAAGATAATTTTACCGAGTTTCTATTTATTATTTTGCTTGATTTATTCTTCGGGGGGAAGTTTTTATCAATTATTCCATAGAATTCCCTAGGTATATTATTTTTGATATGCTCGCTGAATGGTGGATTGAACCAAACCTGTCTCTTGCGTCTATTTCTCTTATTAATGGTACCACCCTCATTCTTACCTGTTCTGCTGTTATTATTACCCCCACCGTTCCTACTCTTTTGATCACTATCAACGTTTCTCTTATTGATTTTTTTTCTAGTTTTCATTGCCATGTTATGCAAGATTGTGCAGTTAGGTTTGTTGTTCTTACTAGTATTCGTTCTATTATACTCAATTTTTTCCGTTGTATCCAGATCTCATAAGGGCATCATTGTAGTATTCCCTGTTTTTGTCAAAAAGATTCTCATTCTTAGAAAACTCTGAAACTCTTTTGGAAATGTTGGGGATCAACGCCTTCTTCATACATTTCCCTGTCATACATTGACAATACAAAAGTATATACTAGTGCATATAGATTGAATAATCATCAATTCAATAAGGGAAGTACGTGAATAAGGGTGAGCATAAATGCTCTTTATACCTATGTATTTCAAAGCCCAATGCTTCTCGTCACAAGAGGAGAGTAGCCGCAAGACAAGAAGTAACAAATAAGAAATGTGACGTCTAGCGATTAGCACATAAGGAGTATAGGGGAATCTTGGATAGAGGGTAAATAGTATAGGGAAGAGAGTCTAGGGAGCAATTGCAATGAAGGTGACATAAGAATCCTACCCATATTGGTGCCCTAAATACACTCTTTTGCCATTGTGCATTTAATTCAGATCATAATTATAAAATACATGATTGATACAAACAACTTCCACAACAATAAAACAGACATTAAAAACTACCAAGCACTCTTTCAAAACCCTCACATCCGACGCCGGTATATATTCCATCCCGTGTAACAACTGTCAACAAGCATACATAGACATACATACACAGCATAAATTGAAACTAAGACTTTACGAACACAGAAGAGATATAAGGAATGGTAACGCCCTAAATGCACTCTTTTGTCATTGTGCAGAACACGATCATTCATTTAATTTGGATCATAATTATAAAATACGTGATAGATAGAGCTAAAAGAAGACTTTTAGAGTCAGCACTAATATTAAACACTAATACTATTATGCAAAGAAAGGGCTTCTACCATTTAGTCCCTAGTATAGGGAAAATAATAATCAAAGAACAAAATATCAAAACAGATCCTGGTTAACCGTTTTTCCTTAATCCTTAAATAAGTCAACAAAATGAATAAGTTTAGAGAAAAAAAAGTGTACATACGTATTTTTAAAAGTGTGTATATAGACATTGAACAAACCAACCTTCCGATACACATAGCTTCCTTCCCGATATGGGTAGGATTCTAACACTGTTTCCTTTTCATTTTCGTATGGTCTATGATCGTTTTCTTTTTTTGCATTTTTCCTTTTAATATTCTGAAGATGTCCTCTGCAATAGGGACGAAACGTTGATCATTTCATAAATTCATTCGGTTTTTCTTTTTTCAAAACAACATAAAGTCAACCATCGCTGATATACACACACATATATATATATATATATATATATATATATATATATATATATATATATATATATATATATTGGCGTTGTTTTTAGCTATATTAACAACTTCGAAACACTGTTATATATATATATATATATATATATATATATATATATATATATATATATATATATATATACAGTGTTGAGCAAATATATATATATATATATATATATATATATATATATATATATATATATATATATATATATGTGTATATATGTAGTGTTGAGCAAAAAAAATAAAGGTAGTAGGCAGGCAAGCTCGAACCGGTGACGCGAAGGCAGAAAAGAAAGTGAAAGAAAATCTGATGTCTTACTCTTACTCCATGACGCAACCAGAAGTTTGGAACATTAAAACTAGGCAAAGTCAATCCAACAGATATGGTGACTTGCAAAAAATGGCTCGCAAAAATCGACCCCTCCTTGTAGAAAAGTGCCCAACTGAGGGTGAAGGAATTAATATTTTTGGCAAATTTTTCGACATTTGTCGTCTGAAACGTCGAGCTTCAAAATGATACCAATCTTGTGAAAATCCGTCGCCTCTGTCAAAGATTTTAGGCAGATATACAAACATACATACAAACATAAAAACATTTAAACAGACAGGTGTGATTTATATGATAGACTAGCTTGGGTACCCGGCGTTGCCCGGATGTTTGGAGGTGTGTGTTGAGCGAAAAGAAAAAAAGTAGTAGTAGGCAAGCAGGCTCAAACCCATGACGCGAAGGTGGAAAAGAAAGTGGACGTATGTGTAAGGGTGTTAGTTGTGCAAAAAAAATAAAAGGAAAATTGCGAGCACAACAAAAAAATAATAGTAGTTAGCAGGCTCAAACCAAAGGAAAAAAAAGGTGGGAAAAAAACCCACTCTTGTCGATGAACCTACCATGGTTGTGACGCTACAGGCGGTCGAAATAACGCCTTTTATGCGACGTCATTATCACGAGCTGTAAATGACTTGCAAAAGTGTTAGCGAAAAAACCGACCCTCCTTGTAGAAAAGTGGCCAATTGAGAGTGAAGGAAGTAATGTTTTTGGCAAATATTTCGATATTTGTCGTTTGAAGGGTACAGCTTCAAAGAGATATCAATCTCGTGAAAACCCGTCGCCTCATACAAACATTTAAACAGACAGGTGAGATCTATATTATAGATGGGGTGTATTTATTTATTTATATTAAATATTATTTTACGTCCATAATTTTTCCATACAATTATAGCTATGGGGATGCATGTTTATGGCTCTTAGCCGACGTCGGAATAGGTTAGGATCGAACTCATGACACCAGTATCCACAGTCTAATACTGTACAGTGTACCACAGTCGATCACCAGTTTAATGCGTGATTTTTTTCCCACTTATAAATTTAAGATTTGTATTTTGTGCTTTTTTTTAGCAACTTCGAAATGCTGTTATTTTTATTTTTTCTGCTACCTTAGCGGTTTTTTTAAGAGCTATAAGTCCTTTATATATATACTAGCGGGGGTACCCGGCGTTGCCCGGGTGTTTGGAGGTGTGTGTGTGCTGTTAAATAAAAAAGAAACCGGGGGAGGGGGATAAAAGTTGGTAGGATCGAATCCGAAGCCCTGAAGCGAAGTTTGAAAATAAAATCGGATGCCAGAATGAGTTACTGAAAGATGTTTGAATTTATTTAAGTAAGAACCAAATTGACAGGTGCGCGCATGGAAGTCGTAGAGCGTTACGACGATGACGACAACGACGTAAGCAATAGCTATTCAGAAAATGAGGTCAATGACCAGGTTTCTTTGTTATAAGCGAAGTAAAAAAAGAAAACAACGTTAAAACTTAAGCGGGGCGGGGGTAATCAAAACATTAAAAAAAAAAAACACCAAAAAACTAACGTAAGGCAAACGAACGATGTTAAATGTAAAAATCGAAAAAACAAAAAAAGAACCGGACATATTCTTTCTAAGCGAAACTGGAATAGGGCCAACCACTTCCCTAGATGATTTCATAATTAACGAATACTCTAACTTAACAGCTAAATCTGACCCCCAAGATCGCCATGGGCATGGAATATGTGCCTACATTAAAGATGGCTTCCCATGTGGCAGGGATATCTCTAGAGAAGATCCTAATTTACCCTATATGTGCTTCCGGGTTGCACTTGCTTACACCACTGCATTTATATTTGCCCTCTATCGGCCCCATAACAGCGGAGTTACTATCTGTAAGAGTATATCTGAGAAAATAGACCAGATCCTGTCTGCACATCCCTTGGCTAACATCCACATCTGTGGTGACTTCAACGTCCATAACGTGGAATTGCTGACCCATTCAAATAAGACAGACGATGAGGGGAGGTTTTGTCATGATTTTGCCATTGCTTATGACCTCACTCAGATTGTTTGTGAACCCACCTGTGTGCCCGATACTACTGGTCAATATGTAAGCCTTTTAGACCTTTTTCTCTCAACTTCCCTTGAGCTATGTTCATGTTCCGTTCATTGTCCTCTAGGATCCTCTGATCACTCTGTCATATCAGTTAAGATAAAAATGAAATGTAATAAGTCCCCAGATGTACCCCTCCACCGTACTGTATACCGATACTCTATGGCTGACTGGGATAGCTTCCATACATTCATATCTGATTTACCTCTGCATTCCATGTTTAAAAAGGATGTGTCCTCTATAGTATCAGATTTGACCGAATGGTTAATTGTAGGCATAGACCGATTCATACTATCTAAAAAATTTCAACAAAACCTAACAGCCAGCCATGGTTCTCCCCAGAATGTGCTGCTGCTATCGCGCACAGAAATCACTTTTTCCATAGCTACCAATGTAATAGATGCACTGAGACTAAAGCTGCTTTCAGGAACGCCAGCAACCACTGTAAAAGAGTAATAAAAAAATGCAAGAGAGCTATATGCCCAGTCTGTCAAATCCAAAGTAGCTGATCAGCGGCTTGATTCCCACCAGTTTTGGCAAATAACAAATAGGATTCTGAACAGAAGTGTGCGTTCTATCCCAACCATTATCAATCGACCAGAGGTCATCTCGTCAGCATCAGACAAGGCCAGACTATTTGCAAAGAACTTTGCAGCTAACTCTACCCTATGCGACGAAGGCCATCAACTCCCCATATTTCCTCCTATAACACAGAACGCGCTTGGTAACATACAAATATCTGTGCATGAGGTCGTCAAGCTAATCAAGAACTGGCCCTGACAGCATCCCCATTATAGTGTTAAAAAAGCTTCAACATGAACTTGCTCCCATAATTACGAAACTGTTTAAGCGTTGCCTTAAGGAGAAGTGCTTTCCGACTCCCTGGAAAACCTCGTCAGTATGCCCTGTATTTAAGAATTCAGGTGATAAATCATCTCCCTCCCAGTACAAACCAATAAGTCTCCTATGTGTGATGAGTAAGTTGCTGGAATCCATATTAAATAGAGAAATAGTCAACCACCTCAGCAGAAATAACCTTCTTAGTGACACACAATATGGTTTCCGTTCTGCAAGATCTACCGCAGATGTGCTAATGGTTATATCTCACAGGATTAGTGAATCTCTTGACAAAGGCTTCCTTTCTAGGGCAATTGCTCTAGACATATCAAAGGCCTTTGACAAGGTATGGTATAAGGGCCTACTTCACAAGATTTCCAGCTACGGTATAACTGGAAATGTTTTCTCAATCATTAAATCATTTCTCTCTGATAGGCTCATAAGAGTAGTGGTAGATGGACAAAAATCAGAGGCCTGCAGTATTAATGCTAGAGTCCCTCAGGGGTCAATCCTGGGCCAAACTCTCTTCCTGATCTACATCAATGATCCCCCTAAACACATACTTAAATCATTCGCTGACATCTATGCTGAGGACACGACCATCTACGGCAACACATAAAGGCTGTAAATGACAAAGTTCTTTCTGATTCTCTCTCCTCTGATTTCGAGCGTGTAGTTCAGTGGGGGAAGACGTGGCTGGTTACCTTTAATGCATCTAAAACCAAACTCCTATCTTTACATCATCAACGCTCTGATCTGGCATCAATTGAAATGGATGGCTCTCGTCTAGGAGAAGCCCCATGTTTTGACAAGCTTCTGGGTTTGTCCTTTACTCCTGATCTGAAATGGAACATGTACATCAAGTCTGTTGCCAAGGTCGCTGGAAAGATGGTGGGATCCTTCTACCGCTCCAGAAGATATCTCACTATTGATGCAATTCTCTACTATATAAAAGCCAAGTACGTCCAAGGATGGAATACTGCTGCCATATCTGGGCAGGAGTTGCTAAAAACAGCCTATCCTGCCTTGACAGAGTACAAAATAGACTTCGTGGCTTAGTGGGGGATGCCCTTTTCTCTACCCTGCAACCTCCCTCCCACAAAAGAGACGTTGCGAGCCTATCCTTGTTTTATCGTTATTTCCATGGCAGGTGTTCGTCTGAACTCCAATCTCTGGTCCCCCCTCGCCAATCCTTCAGAATCCACTGTGAAAAATTTCCCCCACTCTTTATCTGTGCCTAAATCCAAACGTAGATTCCATGAGCAAAGCTTCTTTCTTAGAACTGCACGCCTGTGCAACTCTGTTCCATCTGCCTGCTTCCCACCTGACTACAACTTGGATGTCTTTAAGTCCAACATTAACAAATTCCTAATGAACCGCCCTCTTAAGTAAACACTTCATTAAATCTCCACACTAGCGTACTGTACTTGCAATAACCCTTATCCCTGAATGGCTTCCGGGCCTTGATAAGTTGTGACCACCGTGTAAAAAAAAAAAAAAAAGAAAACAGAAAAACGAACACGTGAAAAATGCCTTAAATAAGCCTGTTTCGATATTAAAATTGAAAAAATCGGTGGATACCCGGATGTTTTGGGGGGTGTGGTCAAGGGTGGTTAAGCGAAGTAAAAAAAAAAAACAGAAAAACGAACGCTACGTGAAAAATGGCTTAAATAACACTGGTTCAATATTTAAATTTAAAAAATCGAAAAAAAAAAGAAGACATCTCACACCACGATTTGAACCCAAACATTTAGATAACGAACCAACGCGCTAATCAACTGAGCTAACGCGACGTACATGAAATTTAGTCAGTTCTTCAACTATTTAAAATAAATCCGGTCATGACGTCATCTGACGCATGCGTAGAACCGGTCGTCGTCACGAGAGGACCGTTTTTGTTGACCCCCCCTGTCGAAAATTGTCGATTTCGGGGTGAAAAAATGAACGTTTTTGGCCAATTTTTCGATATTTTTCGAGCGAAGGATGGAGCTCTAATATGATATCGAGTTTTTGAATTTTAGTCCTGTCTGTCGAAAGTTTTTAGCGGATACACAAAAACACATACAAACATACATACATACACACATTTACACTTTTATATATATGGACTAGCAGTTCAGACCGGCTTTGCTCGGGTCCTATGCACTGAAACAATAAACAACATAGTAATTGAATGCAGCAAAGTAGCCCAAAAAGAATATAAAAATAAACAGAGTCAATTATGCAATTATGCAGTCAATTGCATCTTGAACATCCAGAAAATGGCACAAGCACAAACCAGCAGCAGTACTGGAAAATGTGACTTTCATTTGGTTTGTTCTTGTGCCATTTTCTGGATGTTCAAGATGCAATTGACTGCGTAATTGCTGATGTACTGCCTTCCCTGTTTGATTGTCTCTATTCTTTCCAAAAAAGTAAAAGTCTTGCCAGATTGTAGATTTTACTATTCCAGGAGACCACAGAGTGAAGATCAAGGAGACTGAATAGTGGAGCAAATACAGTGAACTGATCAGAGAGCTCAAAGGGATCTGGCAAATGAAGAAAGTTAAGATAACAGCACTAATAGTAGGAGCACTAGGGACAATACCGAATAACTTTGAAAAAAGAATGGGAGAGATTGGAACCAGAGGGATGGCTGAAATGATACAATGGATAACAGTAATGAAAACTGCAGAAATATTAAGGAAAACTCTAGAATGTGGAGACTAACACCACACATAAACTACACACAAACTGGACACAGAAACGGCCACAGTTGCAAAACACAGCGGAACATCACATGAAATCATATAAATTGAGACAGTATAATTGTAAGGTACTCCCATGTGTCCCTGCGTTCTGACCATTCCTGCTTTTGTTTTTTTTTTGTATGTGTGTATGTCACCATAAACTGACACCACACCAAATAAATGAGGAAGGTCAAAGAGGATAGAAATACCGAGGAGAGAAAGCACTAGCCAGACCTCTGCTGGATGTGTAAAGAGGACTGGGATCTTGAGGAGGCTTTTTGCCATTCAAATTCCAGTGAATATCAATGGTTGCTGCTAATGAGAAATCAGTGGTAAGTGGCTATTGCGAAAACTGCTGGAATATTAAGGAAACTACAGGAACAAACTGGACATACAGAAAATGCTACAGATGCAAAACACAGGAACATCACACGAAATTATGAAAACTGAAACTGTATAATTGTAAGTTAACCCTTGCACCTCTGTCTCCCCCCCCATTTTGCGTGTGTGTGTGTGTGTGTGTGTGTGTGTGTGTGTGTGTGTGTGTGTGTGTGTGTGTGTGTGTGTGTGTGTGTGTGTGATTTAAATTAGGTTAACAGCAACCATAACTCGACCACCCGATTAAATAACTACACCAACTTTAACCAATCTACCAATCAAATACAGACCAACCTTTCACATACCAATGCCACCCCTAATCTACCTGAAAATAAATACATTAAACAAGATGCAATCTACTTTGGTTCCACATCTGGACTTATTAAGCATAGGATTTCAACCCACAAGCATTCTTTTAAAAAACCACTCCCTGTTGAATCAAACCACTCTATCCAAACATATTTGGCGACTCAAAAATAAGAATATTTCCTTTAATTTGAAATGGCAAATAATAGAATCATATAAAGGATATACACCAGGAGATAAATTCTGAGCACTTTGTACACAGGAGACCCTAAAGATTTTAAAATATGACGATATCAAAAATAGAACCACCCTCCTAAATTCAACAGAGGAGCTTATTTCCTCATGCAGTCATGAACGTTGGTTTAAATTTTACAAATATAAACCACCATAAGTCATAAAAAATGTTACTTATTAATATTCAATCTTGAAATTCAGGTTTAACTTGATAACCTTATCAATAAAATTTGGATCATCAATATCATTGTTAATATTAGTTTATCTGATATATTTACCATTATTGTATATTATTTAAATATATATTTAAGCTTAACCTATACTATATTTATTAATTTCGATAAATAAATAAAGTATTAAAAATACTAAATTCAATAAGTTCCAAATATAATATATTATAATCTAAATAGAATAAACAGTAATTATCTTCCTTTGATTATTTAATTAGAAAAATAAGATTATCTCCCCCTTTTTTTTTTTAAATATTTGCTTAATTTTAAATTAGGCGTTTGCTCAGATTCTAACTGCTAAAAAATGTTTCATTGGCGTTCTTTTTAAAAATTCAACATTTCGTACTTTTATAAGCTACAATCAACATCCAGATGAATGCTTTGACGATAATTACGGTTTTCAATTTAAACCAAATTCAGATTTTATTCTATTTTTTATTCTCAACCCATATTACTTTTCTTATCAAGTAAATATTTTCCTTTTTATTTTAATTTTTTCCAGATACATCTGCCTTACTTAAAAATTGTTAGGTTTATTTATGGTATCTTTTACATATTTATGGTATCTTTTACGTATAAACAACCCCACCGAATACTTTTGCTGATGAGGAGACTTTGTTTAAAAAATACTATATGTCAAAATTATTGTCCATCGCTTAATGTCTATCACGATAAAAGCATCGTTTCCGAAACGATCGTACAAATTATTGATTTTGTTGTTGTTCCTTCTTATGAAACAGATTTTTAATTTTTAAGTCTAATTTTAATTTTAAATTATCAATCACATTGCTAAATATTAAAGTAGCTCTAGGATATTTGCCTATCGAGCTTATTATATATCTGAATTACAACGAGCACTGTTCTTTTCTTATATTTTAATTAAATTAGTAATTTTACTATCACATTAAAATACACTGTGCTCTTTAGACTACTGTTCTAACCCCGTTTAAATATGCATATATATATATATATATATATATATTTATATATATATATATATATATATATATATATATAAGTCTATATGTCCGCCTGCCTGTCTGTGTTCATATTTTCAAACTCTATCACCTCCGATAATATAAGTCGCAGAATGGCGCTAGGGGCCTTAAATTATTGGATTTTTTTTTTACGGGTCGTTTTTTATGGGTCTTTAGCTGGCTAAAATAGTTTTTAATGGGTCAAAAATGGGTAAAATTGAAAAATCCTTATACATTTTCTACATTCATCTGAATTTCCTTTTAATTGTTAAGCATAAATCAGTTCATACGCATGTCACGTTGGTACAGTGGTAACACCACCTGCTTTGAATGCTACAGTTTTGCTTTCGGTTCAATTCTAGCTGGTTGCACGCAAATACTTTTTTTGTTTGTTTACTATTGAAATCATCACTCGATAATAATATATACAGAATCTGGACAAATTAAAATATATTTTAGCATATTTTATGCCCGGTTAAAGCCAGCCTCCTCCGCTAGTATATATATATATATATATATATATATATATATATATATATATATATATATATATATATATATATATATATATGAGAGAGAGAGAGAGAGAGAGAGAGAGAGGGGGGGTGGGATAGATAGATAGATAGATAGATAGATAGATAGATAGAAAGTGGTCAGTAGACGATGATTAAAGCAAAGATCAATTTAAAAAATGTTCACACTTAGAACAAGAGATTAAAACGGTTAGAACAACAAAAATCAGGATTTTAGATGTAAGGTTTAGTATCAGGATATATTGATTTTAATCTTTGTAAAGGGAGATAAGAGTGGTGTAAAACTGTTCTGTTCGGAGGCGGTGGGGAATTAATTCTACTCTTCCTGGAAGGAGTATTCTTCTGTGTGTGTGTGTGTGTGTGTGTGTGTGTGTGTGTGTGTGTGTGTGTGTGTGTGTGTGTGTGTGTGTGTGTGTGTGTGTGTGTGTGTGTGTGTGTGCACGCGCGCCTGCGCGTGTGTGTAATGACCAGTAAACGATAATAAAAACAAAAGCCTTAAATAATAAAAGACGTCCGCGCATAGAACAAGAGAGTAAAACGGACAGAACAACAAAAATCAATTCCGACGGTGGGTTGGGCAGGAGTTTTGCCTGTGGAAAACTGAATGAATCGGCCTAGGTATTGAGTCAATACTATTGTAAAGTATTGAATCAATATTATAGTGAATAGTAAGTCACAAAATAAACATCGACTATAGTCACAAAGTAATTGAGTCTCAATCAATCTAAGACAACATAATAGTAGAACGTAGTATCTTTCTAATGTATTTTAAATTACCTAATCTACCTGCATTACTATATTTATTCATATTAACTAATCCAAATGTGGGACATACATTTATTTGTCTAATGAAAACTAGTAGTTGAACCAGAAGAAATTTCACAGTTAATTACAGATAAAAAGGATATATGCAATGCTTCCGTTGTCTTGAAAGACAAAGGATATCCCCTGTAGGAGCAGTTGCATGTGTAATTTGGAGGCAAGGGCTGTGCAATATCCAACCACATCTCTCCTGAATCGGCACTGTTTGAGTCCAGTGGCAAGGAGAAGACCAGAACGACTGGAAACAATGCCGAGATAAGCAGAGAGCACATACAGCACCTGCAAGTCCCAAATGGTCACCCATTTAGTATGAGTCAGTACAAAAGGATATATATATATATATATATATATATATATATATATATATATATAGAGAGAGAGAGAGAGAGAGAGAGAGAGAAAGAGAGAGGGTAGAACGATAAAATTGTCGCCTTTGAAAAGACGCCATGATTCCATTTCCGTTTGATGAAAACCAGGTTTTTGTTGTTAAAGACATCTATTAGTTAGCCAGTTGTGTATAAATCCCAAGAGCGATAGGAGCCTTTTATTATGCCTGATAATGGCACAATGTTCAATGAGTGAGATCGAAGATGCGCCACTGTACAACTCATGCTGTCTACAGATCCAAGTTATGACAATAGGATCATTACCAGCATCCTCAAAATGTAAATCCAGACGGTTCAATGCTTGAGGGTGCAGCTCAACAAAGTTTCCGGCCACAGTTATGGTCCTTGGTGTTGTTTCAAGTGAGGGCCACATCATGCCATCTCACATCTTCGAAATCGGCTTGAAAATCAACACCAAAGTGTACCTGAATGTGTTGAAGAGTGTGGTGATCCCCCGGTGCAATCAAGTGGCCGTTGACAAATGTTGAGTGTGGCAGCAGGACTCGGCGCTGGTCCACAAGATCAAAGAGATCCAGGCTTGACTTCAGAAGGAGTGCTACGACTTTGTACCCTTCTACCACTACCCCTCTCCCTCCCCTACCTGAAACCGCTGGACTACTTCGTTTAGTCATAAGTCGAGAACATCACTAACATGACCTCCCACGACACCAAAGCCAGCCTGATCGCCACCATCTGCCAAGTATTCGCTTCTGCTGATGCTTGTGGAAAAGAAATGCTCCCAGTTCCAGACTCGTATCGAGGTGGTGATTGAGGCTGAAGATGGTCACATTGAATAGATGTCAGTTCTACTACATAATCAAGTTACCTGAATTGATTTTTTCGATAAAAGTTTTAAAATAAAGCTGTAGTGTTGTTTTCTTTAGGGTAACACTTTTATCGTTCGACCCGGTATAAAAAAGATAGCAAGCTACATATACAGATCACCAAGAACGAAACTACATAACTTTAGTTTTCTAAAAAAAAAAAAAAAATCAGTTTAATAAGAGCCGTGAGTAGTGAAATACCCAGGTAGTTTCCACAACCTGACTTTTTACCCTTTCCTTTTGTACAACATATCTGGGCAGGAGCTGCTAAAAACAGCCTATCCTGCCTTGACAGAGTACAAAATAGCTTAGTGGGGGATGCCCTTTTCTCTACTCTGCAACCTCTCTCCCACAGAAGAGACGTTACGAGCCTATCCTTGTTTTATCGTTATTTCCATGGCAGGTGCTCGTCTGAACTCCAATCTCTGGTCCCCCCCCTCGCCAATCTTTGACGAAAAACACCCGTCTAGCCGAATCCACTATGAAAACTTCCCCCACTCTTTATCTCTGCCTAAATCAAAACGTGGATTCCATGAACAAAGCTTCTTTCTTAGAACTGCACGCCTATGGAACTCTGTTCCGTCTGCCTGCTTCCCACCGGACTACAACTTGGATGTGTTTCAAGTCCAATGTTAACAAATTCCCCCTTAAGTAAACACTTCATCAAATCTCCACACTAACGTAATGTACTTGCAATAACCTTTATCCCTGAGTGGCTTCCGGGCCTTGATAAGTGGTGATCTCTGTGTAAAAAAAAAAAAAAAAAAAAACAACAACATAATCAGGATGGCATCTACTCAACCTTGAGCGACTGGGTCACGGTGCCATACAAAAAACAACAACCAGTGGACCGCACAATGTACATTCATACAACTTCACCAAGAATTCCATCTAGCCTACACACTTTATTCGATTTGATCTGTGCTATGTACCTAACCGTTTCTTCAGAAATTAGTTTCACACGTATTGTGTTTCTGCTATGCTTTTTTTTAAACATAAAAGAATGACGGTACACTAATATACTCTTTATTGTCCATGACGGTGATGAATTGTTGGTTGGGGGGGGGGCGCACAAGAATTCGACAGGTTAATTCTTTTCCGGCCCAAATCGACAACCAACTCCGATATCTAATTCGAGTTGTTATTATACAGGTTGTCCAAAAAGTCACTGAGAGGTTGAAAATCTTTGTCATTTTGCCATTAACGATTTTTTTCTATTTCAGATATCTTGCAGATAATATTTTGGCAATTAATTATAAATAAGTATAGCATTGAACAACGTATGCAAGTTGTGAAATTGTTTTACCAAAATCAGGGGTCAATTGTTTTGACTCGAAGAACTTATCGACGGCATTTTCCTGTAAGAGATAGCCCAAGTCACGACACAATTCGAAACATTGTTCAAACCCTGCAAGAATTGAAGGAAAACATCAGGAACGAAATAAGGGAGTTAAATCGAAATCCATAGATTCTGCAATCTTTCATGAATACTGTTTTGGAAATAGCACAAATATGCAAAGCTGAAAATGGGCATAATTTAAAAGAAAATAATTTTTCATAAATAAAGATTGTTTGAATTTTGCATTCTTTTTTTTTAATTTCCCAATGTCTTATCAAAATTGTGTTAAAATTACAGAAAGATATCATCAAAAATAAAGAATCTATTTAAGCTCAAAATATTTCAGTGACTTTTTGGACACCTGTATAACCATTTGTCTTGGCCTTTTGACCAAGATCAAAGTGTAGTATCTGTTCTTCAGATGCTGCACTTCCATTTCTTGTTCTCTTTCGGTGGAGGAGCAGTCCTTCACGACTGAGACAATTTCTTATTTTTGTACCTTTTCTCCACGTTAAGAAACGACCCTGGTGTCTAACTCTGTCCCGTGGGGAGGCATTGTAAATAGGTACAACAAACGCCTCCTTGGAACAGCATTTTAACAGTAGCTAGATCCCGGGGACGCTTTATTTGGCAATATTTGTTTCAATTAATTGACATGACCTTGGTGCAACTGTACCCCTGTGTATACCTTTTGCCGAAAATGACCATTCAAACACTTTAGCAACTAAATTGTCAGTACATCAGATACATGTATTATTACTCTAACTGTATGTTTCTGAAACATAGATGTTGTATCAGTCACAGATAAAATGATAATGTGTAGATACAGCGGCCTAGAGTGAAAAGGGCTGATGAGTTCGAGTTTTATGTAAAAATGGAAAATGAAAAAATCCTTATTCCACATGTGAATTCCAAAGATAATTGTTCGTAAGAAAAGTTTGCTTTACTAAAAAAAAGTACTATTTTCCTATTAAACGCTGAAACCCATCTTTTAAACATTTCCATCTCAAACCATCAGTTGATTGCGAATAACGGTTCAGTGTGCATGGTAAATTACAGCTTTCATACCTCCCAGAATTGGCTATTAATAGACGCTTTGCAATCAATTGAATCATTTCGAAATCATCGGTCAGCTTGATGACAAGTTAGAATATTGTTATTTCTTCAATCTGCATAAAATCATTGTCATAAACATCATTTATAAAACTTGTTGGATGCATTCTAAGAACTCAGCGGCCATTTTATTCCTAGACCGCTCTGTCTATACTTTATTCAGTTTCGTTTTCAGTTCTCAAAAATCAACGTATTTTTTCCTGGCGCTAACACTTGATTTCTATACGAAATACATAGCTGTTCTAATATCCAATTAAAGTTTTCCGTTACCTTTGAAATACTGAGTTAGGAAACAAGTTAATATTAATTTACCTCTCATTTACTGACCAGTTAACTATGTTATACTACATCCTTATTTTGGTCTCTTGGGCTCATTGGATTCCAAAACAAGAATTCATCGTCTGGTGGAGTGCACTACATAGTGTCGCTACTATAGAAAACACCAGGTCAAAAAAAGGTGCCTCAAACCTTGTATAGGTGTAGGTTAGTCATAACAATGAGATTTTATTTGGGCTTCGAATACTGTGTTATTTTGAATATTTAGTAAGAGTTTGCTTGTAGGGGGAAGTATCTTCATGCCAGGTTGTCCTGAAAAATTCCTGTACAGAGAGACAGTAGACATTCGAGAATAGTGTCTAGTAAGCATTCAAGTTCTATCCTGTAGTCATTCAAGTTCTTTCCAGTAGCCATTCAAGCTCTCTCAAGTGGGCGTTCAAGTTCTCTCAAGTAATCATTCAAGTTCTCTCCGGTAACAATTCAAAATCTCTTCAGTAACCATTCAAGTTCTCTCCAGTAAGCATTTAAGTACTCTCCAGTAATCATTCAAGTTCTCTCCTGTAGACGTTCAAGTTCTCGCCAGTAGGCATTCAAGTTCCCTCTAGTAACCATTCAAGTTCTTTACAGTAATCGTTCACGTTATTTCCACTAACCATTCAAGTTCTTTCCAGTAACCGTTCAAGTTCTCTCCAGTAACCGTTCAAGTTCTCTCCAGTAGGAGTCTATATCCTTTGGTTGTAGGCATTGAAGGGCACAAATTTACAAGTTCCAGAAGATCCATTGATAACAGTTTTTTCAACACTTTTTTTAAAACATTTTTCTAATCTCATTGTTCTTTATTTTCAGACCATTTTATTCTTATTTTTATCTATTTATGTATGTATTTCTGTATTCTCTATTTACTGTTTCTACTTCTTCTTCTTCTTCTTCTTCTTCTTCTTCCACTTTCTCATCTATCTTCCTTATTTTATTTTATTTCTTTAAACTTATTTTGAACATTTTTGAACATTTTTCTAATCCCATTGTTCTTCATTTTAAGCCCATTTTATTCTTATGTATGTATTTCTGTATTCTCTATTTACTGTTTCTACTTCTTCTTCTTCTTCTTCTTCTTCTTCTTCTTCTTCTTCCACTTTCTCATCTATCTTCCTTATTTTATTTTATTTTTTAAACTTATTTTGAACATTTTTGAACATTTTTCTAATCCCATTGTTCTTCATTTTCAGCCCATTTTATTCTTATTTTTATCTATTTATGTATGTATTTCTGTATTCTCTATTTACTGTTTCTACTTCTTCTTCTTCTTCTTCTTCTTCTTTTCCTTCTTCTTCTTCTTCTCCCACTGTCTCATCTATCTTCCTTATTTTATTTTATTTTTTTAAACTTATTTTGAACATTTTTGAACATTTTTCTAATCCCATTGTTCTTCATTTTAAGCCCAGTTTATTCTTATTTTTATCTATTTATGTATGTATTTCTGTATTCTCTATTTACTGTTTCTACTTCTTCTTCTTCTTCTTCTTCTTTTTCTTCTCCTTCTTCTTCTTCTTCCACTTTCTCATCTATCTTCCTTATTTTATTTTATTTGTTTAAACTTATTTTGAACATTTTTGAACATTTTTCTAATCCCATTGTTCTTCATTTTCAGCCCATTTTATTCTTATTTTTATCTATTAATGTATGTATTTCTGTATTCTCTATTTACTATTTCTACTTCTTCTTCTTCTTCTTTTTCTTCTTCTTCCACTTTCTCATCTATCTTCCTTATTTTATTTTATTTTTTAAACTCATTTTGAACATTTTTGAACATTTTTCTAATCCCACTGTTCTTCATTTTCAGCCCATTTTATTCTTATTTTTATCTATTTATGTATGTATTTCTGTATTCTCTATTTACTGTTTCTACTTCTTCTTCTTCTTCTTCTTCTTCCACTTTGTCATCTATCTTCCTTATTTTATTTTATTTTTTAAACTTATTTTGAACATTTCTGAACATTTTTCTAATCCCATTGTTCTTCATTTTCAGCCCATTTTATTCTTATGTATGTATTTCTGTATTCTCTATTTACTGTTTCTACTTCTTCTTCTTCTTCTTCTTCTTCCACTTTCTCATCTATCTTCCTTATTTTATTTTATTTTTTTAAACTTATTTTGAACATTTTTGAACATTTTTCTAATCCCATTATTCTTCATTTTAAGCCCATTTTATTATTATTTTTATCTATTTATGTATGTATTTCTGTATTCTCTATTTACTGTTTCTACTTCTTCTTCTTCTTCTTCTTCTTCTTCCACTTTCTCATCTATCTTCCTTATTTTATTTTATTTTTTTAAACTTATTTTGAACATTTTTGAACATTTTTCTAATCCCATTATTCTTCATTTTAAGCCCATTTTATTCTTATTTTTATCTATTTATGTATGTATTTCTGTATTCTCTATTTACTGTTTCTACTTCTTCTTCTTCTTCTTCTTCCACTTTCTCATCTATCTTCCTTATTTTATTTTATTTTTTAAACTTATTTTGAACATTTTTGAACATTTTTCTAATCCCATTGTTCTTCATTATCAGCCCATTTTATTCTTATTTTTATCTATTTATGTATGTATTTCTGTATTCTCTATTTACTGTTTCTACTTCTTCTTCTTCTTCTTCTTCTTCTTTTCCTTCTTCTTCTTCTTCTCCCACTGTCTCATCTATCTTCCTTATTTTATTTTATTTTTTTAAACTTATTTTGAACATTTTTGAACATTTTTCTAATCCCATTGTTCTTCATTTTAAGCCCAGTTTATTCTTATTTTTATCTATTTATGTATGTATTTCTGTATTCTCTATTTACTGTTTCTACTTCTTCTTCATCTTCTTCTTTTTCTTCTCCTTCTTCTTCTTCCACTTTCTCATCTATCTTCCTTATTTTATTTTATTTGTTTAAACTTATTTTGAACATTTTTGAATATTTTTCTAATCCCATTGTTCTTCATTTTCAGCCCATTTTATTCTTATTTTTATCTATTTATGTATGTATTTCTGTATTCTCTATTTACTGTTTCTACTTCTTCTTCTTCTTCTTCTTCTTCTTCTTTTCTTCTTCTTCTTCTCCCACTTTCTCATCTATCTTCCTTATTTTATTTTATTTTTTTAAACTTATTTTGAACATTTTTGAACATTTTTCTAATCCCATTGTTCTTCATTTTAAGCCCAGTTTATTCTTATTTTTATCTATTTATGTATGTATTTCTGTATTCTCTATTTACTGTTTCTACTTCTTCTTCTTCTTCTTCTTCTTCTTCTTTTTCTTCTCCTTCTTCTTCTTCTTCCACTTTCTCATCTATCTTCCTTATTTTATTTTATTTGTTTAAACTTATTTTGAACATTTTTGAACATTTTTCTAATCCCATTGTTCTTCATTTTCAGCCCATTTTATTCTTATTTTTATCTATTAATGTATGTATTTCTGTATTCTCTATTTACTATTTCTACTTCTTCTTCTTCTTTTTCTTCTTCTTCCACTTTCTCATCTATCTTCCTTATTTTATTTTATTTTTTAAACTCATTTTGAACATTTTTGAACATTTTTCTAATCCCACTGTTCTTCATTTTCAGCCCATTTTATTCTTATTTTTATCTATTTATGTATGTATTTCTGTATTCTCTATTTACTGTTTCTACTTCTTCTTCTTCTTCTTCTTCTTCTTCTTCCACTTTCTCATCTATCTTCCTTATTTTATTTTATTTTTTAAACTTATTTTGAACATTTCTGAACATTTTTCTAATCCCATTGTTCTTCATTTTCAGCCCATTTTATTCTTATGTATGTATTTCTGTATTCTCTATTTACTGTTTCTACTTCTTCTTCTTCTTCTTCTTCTTCTTCTTCCACTTTCTCATCTATCTTCCTTATTTTATTTTATTTTTTTAAACTTATTTTGAACATTTTTGAACATTTTTCTAATCCCATTATTCTTCATTTTAAGCCCATTTTATTATTATTTTTATCTATTTATGTATGTATTTCTGTATTCTCTATTTACTGTTTCTACTTCTTCTTCTTCTTCTTCTTCTTCTTCTTCCACTTTCTCATCTATCTTCCTTATTTTATTTTATTTTTTTAAACTTATTTTGAACATTTTTGAACATTTTTCTAATCCCATTATTCTTCATTTTAAGCCCATTTTATTCTTATTTTTATCTATTTATGTATGTATTTCTGTATTCTCTATTTACTGTTTCTACTTCTTCTTCTTCTTCTTCTTCTTCCACTTTCTCATCTATCTTCCTTATTTTATTTTATTTTTTAAACTTATTTTGAACATTTTTGAACATTTTTCTAATCCCATTGTTCTACATTATCAGCCCATTTTATTCTTATTTTTATCTATTTATGTATGTATTTCTGTATTCTCTATTTACTGTTTCTACTTCTTCTTCTTCTTCTTCTTCCACTTTCTCATCTATCTTCCTTATTTTATTTTATTTTTTAAACTTATTTTGAACATTTTTGAACATTTTTCTAATCCCATTGTTCTTCATTTTCAGCCCATTTTATTCTTATTTTTATCTATTTATGTATGTATTTCTGTATTCTCTATTTACTATTTCTACTTCTTCTTCTTCTTCTTCTTCCACTTTCTCGTCTATCTTCCTTATTTTATTTTATTTTTTTAAACTTATTTTGAACATTTTTGAACATTTTTCTAATCCCATTGTTCTTCATTTTCAGCCCATTTTATTCTTATTTTTATCTATTTATGTATGTATTTCTGTATTCTCTATTTACTGTTTCTACTTCTTCTTCTTCTTCTTCCACTTTCTCATCTATCTTCCTTATTTTATTTTATTTTTTTAAACTTATTTTGAACATTTTTGAACATTTTTCTAATCCCATTGTTCTTCATTTTCAGCCCATTTTATTCTTATTTTTATCTATTTATGTATGTATTTCTGTATTCTCTATTTACTGTTTCTACTTCTTCTTCTTCTTCTTCTTCCACTTTCTCATCTATCTTCCTTATTTTATTTTATTTTTTTAAACTTATTTTGAACATTTTTGAACATTTTTCTAATCCCATTGTTCTTCATTTGCAGCCCATTTTATTCTTATGTATGTATTTCTGTATTCTCTATTTACTGTTTCTACTTCTTCTTCTTCTTCTTCTTCTTCCACTTTCTCATCTATCTTCCTTATTTTATTTTATTTTTTTAAACTTATTTTGAACATTTTTTAACATTTTTCTAATCCCATTGTTCTTCACCTTCGAATCGCTTTCCTTTTATCTATTTTTATATACGTTTCTGTATCTCCTGTATTCACTGCTTCTATCTCCTCTCCTTCTTTCTCCACTTTCTTTTATATATCCCTTATTCCCCCCCTTCTTTTTTATTACTAGCAGGGGTGCCCGGCGTTGCTCGGGTGTTTGGAGGTGTATGCTGTGCAAAAAAAGCAAAAAAACAAAAAAAAAATGGTTAATTTTTTAAAATTTTGACCCCTATTATTACCCCTTAAAATTTATTGTTCCGGGCTCCAATCACTTTATTAAGTTAGATCCAGGTTCAAGGAACCTATATCTAAAATTTCAAGTGTCTAGACCCAAAATTATCGGAGGAGTTTGGTAGAGTTCTTAAAGGTCAAATCGTTGAAATTTGACCCCTTAACAGCCAAATTTCTGGCTGACGCCCGTCACATCGATTTTCCCAAATCTCAGTACCCGGTATTTCAAATTTCGAGTCTATAGACTAAAAATTGACAGAGTTATTGCGTAGGGAAATTTACACTGACAGACAGACACACAGACACACAGACACACAGACAGACACGTTCACTTTTATAGATATATGGATTGGTTTTTCTTTAATGATCTTCATTATTTTATAATGACCTATCGTTTCTTCTTTTTGTTTGTTTTTACTATCACCTACATATATACTACCCTTCCGGATACATGTTTAGTTTAAGTACTTGTTTATTTCGCAACTGATGAGAGGGTGCTTTTAAACAAAGAAGGGATTAACAAAGGACAAAAGAAAAAAGCGATTTTTTTAAAAAAAGGAAAGAGAAACCCTGTAAAATAAGTGAAAAAAAAAAACTAAAATGTTTATCTAGGTATTTTTTCTGCCGGTGTTTCAAAATAATCTCGTCAAAGTTTGATAAATTTTAAGCAGTGATTGGAGCTATCTTCCCTGGGAACCACTCCTTATTCGCGAAATAAACAAGATGGCCGCGATATGATTGCTTCGATTACAGTTTGATTTTCCTCTGTATTACTTGATCAAATTAAGTTCTTTTTGTATGAAAACTTAATTCCATAACGAGTACGTACAATATAATTTTTTTTCAATATTTCCATTTTTTAATCTCGTGATTAAACTAAACAAGAACCCCTTCCGATTTAACCTTAATATATTGTACCTACTTTTATTTTTTATTTGCCATTTTATCCTATTCCTTCATTCTTAGTTCATATCTAAATGTCATTAAGCTAGTTTGTTCTATATTTATATTTTATATAATTCTAGCCCTCTCCTCTTCTGATGAGAAGGATTTACCTTCGAAATGCTATGGTATAAAGAGTTTTTTTCTTAATTTTCCCCTTAGCGTTTCCTTATTGTTCTGTTGATATAATAAAGTTATATATAACTTTTATTCTTCATCTTTTATTTAATATGTATATTAATTATAATATATATATATATATATATATATATATATATATATATATATATATATATTGTCATCCACATACAGTACTGTTTCGCTGTTTTACAGCTCATCAGTGCGGCTAGACAGGCAACTGCCTCAAGCCAGGATCGAAACCCGATCGCCCAAATGACAGTAGAAGTTTCTAACCGTTGCGCTATTCGGTTGCTGCTAGGAGGGCAGTGAAATAACAATGTTTTGACATTTTCCAAATACCTAAGCTCAATTTGTTTACACAATATAATTATCCATGAAAATAATTTAGACACTGGTCAATTTGTTAAAAAAATCTTAAGCACATATATACACATGTAAATATGTATAATATACTGTCCTTCCCGTGTCCTTGTATATATACTCTTAATTAATATATATATATACATATATATATATATATATATATATATATATATATATATATATATATATATATATATATATATATATATATATATATATATATATATATACATATATTTGTATTGGTGTTTTGTTTTCTTAATTTTATTCATCCAGGGGAAGTTTCGCAATAAAGACGAAACGTTTATGAACACAGAACTTGGTTTGTTCCTCCCTCCCCCCCTCTCTCTCTCTCTCTCTCTCTCTCTCTCTCTCTCTCTCTTCAATATGATAAAAAGACGGAGGTGGAAAGACCTACGATATTTCGCCCGTTTAGTGCGGGCTTTTTCAAAAGTAAAAATGTAAAATGCTCATTGACGCGAAGATTAATTAATAGTATATATAGATGGAGGCGGAGATGACAGTATATTATACATATTTACATGTGTATATATGTGTTTAAAAAAAAATTTAATTAACCAGTGTCTAAATTATTTTTATGGATAATTATTTTACATAAGTGCAAATAAATATTAAAAATCTTTAAGTGCAATTAAGACATCCCAATAATTTTACAAAAACATATCCTACCTAACAATAGTAAAAACAACGAAAAAAAGAAAACTAAGCCAAATAATGAAATATCTAAAATAACATCCTCAACAATCAGAGATATAATCCATAAACCGAAATCTAATTTCAATATCAAAACTGACATTAACATATCCAGCCGCGACTGTGGACAGATATACATGGGAGAAACACAACTCAGTTTTAACAAGAGGATGTACGTACATAAAAGGTGCATAAAAACATGAACAACATCCTTTACACCATTTTTCCCCAATATTATGGAGCATGACCACCATTTTGATTTTGAAAATGCAACAATTCTAAAAACAATACACAATAAATCTACACGCTCTAATCTCCAACTCCTCCAATTTAATCAAACTGAGAAAAGGATTTTTTTAAATATTTCTTCGCACTTATGTAAAATAATTATCCATGAAAATAATTTAGACACGGGTTAATTTTTTATTTTATTTAAGCACATATCGTATATACACATGTAAATATGTATAATATACTGTCCCCCGCCCCCTCTATATATACTCTTAATCAACCTTTTTGTCAGTGAGCATTTTACATTTTACACTTGAAAAAGCCCACACTAAACGAGTGAAACGTCGTTGAGTGTTTAGGTTTTTCCACCTCCGTTTTTATCATATGGTTGGATTTTTTTATCCTACTTTAATCACTTTTTAGTGTATATATATATATATATATATATATATATATATATATATATATATATATATATATATATATATATATATATATATATATAACTACTTCATTTACTCACATAAAATTACTATACGAAAGTACAGATTTATGCGTAAACTTTAAGTATTTACTTCAAAAGTGCTCAATACGTAGGTAGAGCTAGTTAGTAATTCATAAAATATATATCTATTGAGGATTTAGTTAGCCAATCAGCTTTCTAGTATCCACTGCGCCCCTTCCTATCAGCCAATGGGCATGCATTTTATCGAACAAAGGATCTGTTTTAAAACTAGGTTAGTGGTTTAAGGCAGACATTTTCTTTTTTTTTATATATATATATGTATATATATGTGCATATATGTATGTACACATATGTATATTTATATATAAACTAACAAAAAAAAAAGAAAAAGAAAATGTCTACCTTAAACTACTAACCTAGTTTTAAAACAGATTCTTTGTTCGATAAAATGCATGCCCATTGGCTGATAGGAAGGGCGCGGTGGATACTAGAAAGCTGATTGGCTACCTAAATCCTCAATAGAAGAGGACCATATAAAAACGATAAACAACCACAGACTTCGCGCATAAGCCTGAGGAATCCTAGAGTGGATGAAACGCCGAATATTCAGTGTAGCTTAATCGCCATATATATTTTATAAATTACTATATATATATATATATATATATATATATATATATATATATATATATATATATATATATATATATATATATATTACTTTTCTCATTTCAAACAAGGCATATTGCCACTTGGACCATAATGGCTACTATTTAGGATCGTATGTAACTGGGGATTGTGGGGGAATTGAGCAGCAAGATGTTTGTTCAGATAACATTTACATTTCTGCAGATTAGTGAGCGGAGCAGGAAACAGGGAGGGAATTCCAAAGTCCAGAAGTCCGAGGGAAGAAACTATTAGAGTTCCATTTATCTGTTGCTATTATATGGGTTGGTTTCCTCACTCAAGAATTTACCGTAATATTATGGTTGTTTACATCATTACCGTGGATTGTGTAGTCTCAATCTTTCCTTTGATTCTAATTTCTCCTCGTATTTTCTAGATTTTCAGCACTGTTCCTATTACTCCTACAATTGAAACGTTGTCCCGGAACGAACACGCTGTAGCCTCAATCGCAAAGTAGAGAAAGAATAGAAAAGGAGTGAAATTCGTTTTTGTTGTTTTTTTGTTTTGTTTTTTTTGTTTTTTTTTGCTTGTTTGTGCGTTTGTTTGTTTGTTTTTTTTTGTTTGTTTTTTTTGTACAACGACATTTATTTTTTCATTGTTCCGTCACGCATAACTTCCCGTTACGGTTCTGACGTCATTCACACCTCTAACGTGATCGTTTTCTCGAACGTGCTCTATACTGTGACCCCATTTTGCTCACGGCTCGGTATTTGCATATAGCCGCCCGCGCTATGTTACACAATTGTTGGATTGACATTGATTTTCTTCATGTTTCATATTCCTTTCAGTTCTCTAGCGAGGTCAATGTATCTGCTTCATTTTTCTGTTCCCTACATTTTCACTCTGAGATCTGCTGGGATAGTTTTTTACTTCTTGTTAATTATTATTATCACGTGGATCTCCTTGCTTCTTTTTTTTTTTTTTTAGAGAGAGAAAGAGAATGACAGACAGGCAGTCAGGCAGACAGACAGACAAAAAGGATTTTTATTTTCTGTGGTTGTAACTAGGTGAGTTCTTGTAAATGTTGCCTGTAATCACTGTAAATACATTTGTTAACTCTACCTCCTTGTTGTCTTATTTCTTTTCGAATTTTAAAGACTACTAGAGCAGAGTGCTACGCTAAATCCGTCCAAATCAGAGGCCAGCAGAATCGGCGGGATGAATCTAAACTCATTCACAGTTTATGATTACATTTTTGTTTAATAAGTGAGAAGTAGCGATCAACTTAAATGTATCTGTTTCAATAGCATTACAATATTTCATCCTCCTTTCCTTTCCGATGTTGTTAATCGCAGCTTCTTCTCTTCCTTCCCGCGTATCCATGGATTATTTGAAAGCAAAACAAAACAGTGAACTGGAAACTACTTTGATCTATTTATTAATAACAATATTGCATCATCCTTAACGGATCTAGTAAGTGTAATATAACACTGCTCTCTCTCTCTCTCTCTCTCTCTCTCTCTCTCTCTCTCTCTCTCTCTCTCTCTCTCTCTCTCTCTCTATCTATCTATCTATATATCTATATATATATATATATATATATCTTGATCTATCTATCTATCTATCTCTATCTCCATCTCTCTCTTTCTCTCTTTCTCTTTCTCTCTTTGACTTTGAGTTGGGGAAAAATTGTCTCGGTCTAGATGGATTTCTCCTTCACTAGCTTAAAATAGAACAGATATACTTTGATCCCAGCCCAAAGACCAAGAAATTGAATGTTTGTGTGACTCTGTATTTATTTTCTTTACCATAAGGAAAGTATCATGAACAACATCCGTTTTTTATGTGAGAAAAATCCAACATGCCAAAAAAGAGACACGCTGGGATGGGACAAAAAATAAAACTTACCGCTTTAGTTTAATATATATATATATATATATATATATATATATATATATATATATATATATATATATATACTAGCTGTACCCTGCCACGCGTTGCTGTGGCTCAAATTGGCGCAATGGAAAAAGTTCCAAAATGAGAAAAAGCATGTTTCTTATAGGTTTAATTTTCCATTTTGCATGGGTACACAGTTTTTCTTGTTCCATTTTCTTAGCTGATATAGAGATTTTCCGGTTTGGTGACTCTTGAATATGTAACATGTGAAAAAACAGTCAGTGTGTAACTGTAAGGCCCACAATTGTAAAGATTGTTCCCTGTGCTTTGTTGATGGTTATTGCAAATGACAATAAAATTGGAAAGTGCAATTTGCTAAAGTGTAATGATGTATCCGGTGGAATCATAGGAATGCATGGAATGAAGATATATTCATCTGTGAAAGGTCCTGTTAAGATTGTTGTTTCTATGATATTGTTTGTTGATTTTTTTTACTGCAAGCTATGTGCCATTGCAAAACTTGGATTGGTTTATATTTCACAACATGATAATTAGTACACCAAATTTCAGTTGCAATACATGCGGTGGCATCCCTGGCAAATATAGCTGTTTGATAATTAACCACTTTATCTGCTTTCACAACAGTGTCGATGGATTTGTATTTGACTACCTCAGTTGGAATTTTACATTGAATAATAGCGTTAAGTTCATGGGCATCTTTGTATTGACCTGCAAGAATAGCTCATTCACTCAGTCAAATGGAATTCTTATAATTGGAATATCTGCAAAAACCTTTTAAACTAACTATTCTTTTGATGAAATAAACAGAAATTACAGAAGTTAAAAGTCAAAGAATTTTGCCCTTAACTCTGATCAGCTGGCACTTTTCGTACCCAATTTCCCACAAGTGATGCAAAAGTTTTTGTGCAGATCGAACAGTCTGCAACTGTACATGCATATTTTGAATTAAGTTTAATGTCTTCACATGGAACAAAAAAGTAGAGTATTTGAGGCAAGCATTTATTTCATCTGCTGGTGTTGATTGAAGAATAACAGGTAACATTTGTCTGAAATCTCCTGCAAGCAATATTACTGCATTCCCAAATGGTCTGGCATTGCCACGCAAATCTTGCAAGGATCGACCAAGAGCCTCAAGTGATTTTTTGCGTACCATTGTGCATTCATCCTAAACAATAAGTTTGCATTTCTGCAATATTTTCCTCATATTGGATATTTTGGAGATGTCGAAGATGAGATTTTTGAAAAATTGAATGTTTTAAAGTAGAATAAATAATTCTTCTACTTGGCAGCAAGGTCGCAGGTATTCCTCATGCAACAAGGGCTAAGGCTATGTCATTTTGTTACCAAATGGCTGCCAAAATCAATTTAATTAGAAAGGTTTTACCAGTTACTTCTGGTGCTGTTCAAGGTAGCAGTAATTTCCAAATAACTTCTATTCTCACAGTCAGTAAATTAGATGACTAAAATAGGATTTATCCATGTTTTGACAATGCCTTATTCACTGTAATTAATTTAGGAGACTAAAATAGGATGAGGGATTAGAGATGGACAGATAGAGAGGAAGATATATAGATAGAAAAGAGAAAGTGAGAGGAAAATAGAGAAAGAGAAGGAGATAGAGAGATAAAGGGATTGATAGATAAACAGAGAGAGGGGGAGAGTTAGAAACAGAGAGGGATGAGAGAGAGGAAAGGAGAGAGATAGAGGGAGTTAGAGAGAGAAAGGAGATCAAAGAGAGATGCAGAGGGTGATATAGAGAGAAAGATAGATTGAGAGAGGGAAAGGGAGAGATGGATAAAGAGAGATATTAAGAGATGAAGAGAGAGGGGGAGAGAAACAGGTGAACTACACTTCACCGTTTTTTTCCTCGTTCAGTAGAGAAGAAATCTTTCGAGACTGAGGCAATTTTAATGTTTTGTTATTATCCAGAGTACCCCATTTTTTGGGGGGTGGGGTCTAGATTTTCCTCGCATTAGAAACCGACCGGGTTATCTGTACTTTCACCTAACAAATTAATAAAAGAAAAACATATTGTAAAATTTGAATTTAACAGGAAAATACTATTTTTAAAAATTGCACGATTACCTAAAGTGCATAAGTGCCACTTTAGGTACTCCTGGGGCGTTGAGTTCCATGGCGACCAGCATAATTATTTAATGGTCGCTCCCTGAGCCCCACCCCCAGTCAAGGCTAATGCATGCGCACGTAACATTTTTTTTATTTACTGACGTTAGCTTAGTAACTAAACGATTTATTGATAATTTCGTAACCCTTAAACGCATGCCGGAAGGTTTAAATTGGTTCATTATTGTTGTAATGAAAAAAAAAAGTTTCATTCAACACAAAACCAAAAACACATTAATGATTTATTATTCTATTCATTGAAATTTTCTAATTTTTAAATAAAAAAGTAAAAAAAAAAAAAAAGTTAATAAAAAATAGTTGCTTATGTGCGCATAAAAAACTTGTTTTTTTTTGTTTTGTTTTTTTTTTTAGATTAGGTCCACCTTATAATCACCCCCCCCCCAACTCCTCATCTTAAGAACAGCTTCCGGAATAAACACCACTTTTGGAGGGGGGGGCTATTTGCCAAATTTAACTGATATTTGTTGTCAGCATACTCACCCGAAAATACTATTAAAAAAAAGGGGGGTTATCCTTTACGGAAATGGTCCCGACGTCCGCCTCGTTCTGAGTTCGGGGAGAGGCCGTTTGATGTAGGCGGTGTCGAGGCAGAAAATTACCTTAACCCTAAAATATGCGATATGTCACAGACAGATGCTTTTACAAATATTATGAAACAAATCACAGGATTTTACAGGGTTAACTAACCACGTGGAACTATTCTAATCATGTGGACTGTTTTTTTTTTTGTTTTTAAATTCTAATTATTTGAACTGTTTATTTTGTAAAATTCCAATTATTTGAACTGTTGAATTATCAAAAATTTGAACTGTTTATTTTTTTTTAATTCTAATTATTTGAATTGTTTAAAATAAAAAAAAATAATAATTCTACTTATTGGAACGGTTTTTTTCTCCTTAAGTTAACAACTGGGCACTTTATTGAAGTTGATAAAAGTCGTCATTTAAAAAGAAATTTAAAATTAAATGTTTGTAAAAGTGAGAAATTATTAATAAATGTTTAGTAACATTTTTCGGTGCTAATGCAGAGAGTGATCCGCGCTATTTTTTAAATCGTGTATTTTTTTATTATTCAATTGCAAGGTTAAAGTACAGAATAGGTACAAAACACCCTCCCTTCCCCATGTTAAGAATGGCTTTTTAAATAATAACGTTATTATTTCAGCATGGATTACTCTCTGCATGAGTGCCCATTTTTCTTTTAATATTCATAAAAATTAAAACTTTTTTCAAAATAAATAAATAAATGTTTGTAAATAATCGTTTAGTTACGGCAACGTCAGTAAATAAAATATGTTACGTGCGGGGTGGGGTGGGAGACTAAGGGAGCGACTATTATTTTTTTCTGCTGGTCGCCATGGAACTCAACGCCCAAGAAGTACCAAAATGTAATTTTTTTTGTCAAATAAATAAATTTCAAGCAATTTTTGCAATAAATAATAGATAGCAACTTCGTTAATTTTACGACTCGCCCCAGCATATTATAAACACCCTAACTTCCCCATGTTAAAACGGTTTTCGGAATGAACAACCTCCCCATATTAAGAACGGATTTCGAGGTTTATGGAAGGGCGTTTTTTTTTAACATGGGGGGGGTTAGGGTGTTTATAATACGTTAAGGCATGTCGTAAAAAGGAAATAGTTTAGAAAAAGTTAAAACAAACTTTTTTATGTAAACAATGCCGTGAAAAGAAACGAAACAATTAAAACGTAATGTTTCATGAGTGAAAAGCCTTAACATAAATAAAATTAAAAAATTGGTAAGTACATAAATGAATTTAAATTTTAAAAATATGGGATTTGTGTGTGTGTGTGTGTGTGTGTGTGTGTGTGTGTGTGTGTGTGTGTGTGTGTGTGTGTGTGTGCTAATGCAGAGAGTGATCCGCGCTATTTTTTTTAAATCGTTTTCCACGTTTAATTAAAGTTTATGATATGTTGTTATTCAATTGTAAGGTTAAAGTACAGAATAGGTACAAAACACCCTCCCTTCCCCATGTTAAGAATGGCTTTTTAAATAATAACATTATTTCAGCACGGATCACTCTCTGCATGAGTAAGTTTTTTTGTTTTTTTTACTTATCGAGTTAACAGAAAATGAAATCTTTCGTCAATTCGTGGCTGTGAAATGAATCAAACCAGACGTTCAGTTTTATCAACAGAACAGATTCGCAGTAACGGTTAAAAAAATATATTTATTTTATTTAATATTATAATTTTAATAATTCGCGAGGTAAATTTATTTTAATAACATAAAAACATACCTCGACTCTAAAAATGGGTTGTCTGAAAATTTCAAATAAATTTGTAACGTAGAAATATGGTTTTATTCGTTTAGAACGAACCAACATTTACATTTATATATATATATATATATATGTGTGTGTGTGTGTGTGTGTGTGTGTGTGTGTGTGTGTGTGTGTGTCAGTTCACGTCATATGCTACTGGTACCATATAACCCAGTACTACCTGCTTCATGGTCGGGTCACCGGCGACTAAACTGGTACCCCCACCAGACTTGTTTGGTGAGGAGGGTTGCTAGTCTCCCTGAAGGATTAAAAACAAGACCTTCCAAAGGGCGAATGAACCCTTTTTCGGGGTCAACGGCCAACTAGCACCGTGTATGTTTGTGTGTGTGTTGGGGTGGAGATGACTCCTGTAAGCCGTGGCGAAGGCAACCTTTCTAGGAGAAACAAATCTCTGTTTGAAAAAAACATAAAGCGGGAGACCAGTACCCGCATTAAGCTGGTATGCAGTTTAACTTGTTGCTGGCTATCTTGCTCTTGTTTGTTGCTGGATCTCAACATTTTGAAACGAGAGAGAGACTTAGCTGTCGTACAAAGCTAAAACTCTGTAATACTATCTGTGTATAGATACTCCCTTAGGCATTTGTCTATAAAAGTGGTCCTGTGGCGATGGAAAAGTGGTGACACGTGGAGGCTCGAAATGCTGGAAGTATGTAATAATTGATCTCAATGACCATCTTCATTGTCATGTCTGCTTGAGCGGGTGAATTCACCAGTAGGACTAAAAAAAAAGTCATGTGTGGGCTCAGGGACTTTAAGTGTCTGTGGAAGTGGCACTCGTTTAACAAGACGTTGCAATTATCATATATATATATATATATATATATATATATATCTTGATCTATCTATTTATCTATCTACCTATCTATCTATTTATCTATCTCTATCTCCACCTCTCTCTTTCTGTCTTTCTCTTTCTCTCTCCATATATATATATATATATATATATATATATATATATATATATATATATATATATGTTCTGGCTCAGTTTGTTAAAATGGAACACATCCCTCAAGAAAAATTGCATTTTGTTCGTTTATTTACTTTTATTATTTTTTGCATTTTTTTTAATCAATAAAAGTTATTTTTTCCCCCAAAAAAAGATTAATTTTTTACCATAAATGGTTAGGTGAAAGTTTTTTTTTCAGTAAAACTTGCACTTTTTGAAAAAATGAAATTTGGCAGTAAACGTTTCTCTTTTAAAACGGAATTTTTATTATAAAAAGAACAGATGAATGCTTTACATGAACACTGTAAATAGTTATGTGAATGTAGAGAAAAGTTTGATTGTTTTTTTTCATGAGAATGTACAAATTATTTTTTTTAACAGATGTTCAGAAAATAAACAGAAAAATACTTCCATCATTAATTATGCAGAAAAATAAATAAAATGTTGATTTAGTGTTTCAACATTATGCTTATAAATTACGATAAAACTTGCTGAGTATGCGCTGTTTTACGGTTGTTGTAAAAATGGAACGGAAACTTAAATTTCACTCCGTTTTAATCTTTCTTAATTTTTTAATTGTGCCCCCCAAACGAATATAATTAAAACAGTAACATTCAACAATTGTACTTTATGTATATAAAACACAAAATATTTTTAAAAAAAAATTAAAAAAAAAAAAGTTAATAACGAAAGGGAAAAATTCCATTTTTAAACGAAAAAGTCAGTTTGGTATATCTTTTTGTTATTTTTTACATAAGTCCAGCTTACCATTCACATTGGAAATGTTGACATTTATAGGTTGTGGGGTACGTTTACAACGAATAAACACTCCAATCTAGTAGATGTACCAGAATTTTTGTAGGAATTTTTGACACCCCTATCACGAAACTGCGAATAAAATATAAAAAACTCGTAATTTCTCTTTTAAAAGTGGGTTGTTTATTTTCTGTATGGATTATACTTCCAAAATAAACTATTAAAGTTGTTTTAAAAGTAATAGAAATATATTTTTTATTTTTTAAAAAACAGTAATGAATTTTACGAACTCAATATTTTTAACTTTTTAAACTTTATAAATCTATCAAAATTTTTGTATTGATTCTATTTTTACGATATTTTCAGGATCAATGTGAAATTTTATGCTCTTTCCAAGAAACCGAATATAATATTTTAGACAAACGTTTTTTTACATTCACGCCCCCCCCATTTTCAAATGTCTATTAAAAAGTAAATAATTAATTTACACACCAAAGTTTTATATATCAGAAATTGAAGAGAAAAGGTCAACAGATAATAAACAAAAAAAGTAGTGTTTTTTAGAAATTTACCTATAAAGTTCGAAGTTTTTTTTTTAAACCACGTTGGTTTTTCTTTTGTTTTTTGTTTTTTTAATGAAACGTTGGTCCTTGCTCCTTTAATTGAAAATAAATTAGGGCTTGAATTACATTTTTCGAGTAGTTATAAGCTTGGAAAGACAGGGGGTCGAATAAATCACGCCTCCCATTTTGAAATGTCTATTAAAAAGTAAATAATTACTTTACTCACCAAAGTGTTATATATCAGAAATTGAAGAGAAAAGGTCAATAAATAATATATTCAAATTAAAAACAAAAAAAATAGTGTTTTTAGAAATTTACCTGTAAAGTCCGAAGTTTAAAATCTTTTTTTTAAACACGTTGTTTTTTTTTTATGTTTTTTGTTTTTTTTTAATGAAACCTTGGTCCTTGCTCCTTTAATTGAAAAAGAAAATTAGAGCTTGAGTTACATTTTTCGAGGAGTTATAAGCTCGGAGAGACGCGGTGGAATTATTCACTATTTTCACGAAATTTCTGATACACCTACCAATCTACCGATGTTAGAACGACTTGCGGAATAGACACCCTTAACCTTGCCAGTATACCCGAAAAGCTATAAAAGTTGACGTGTCGAATGTGAACGATGAGTTGGACGTAATGTAAAAATGTACTGAATTTAAAAGGGAACGAAATTCAAATTTCCGTTCCATTTTTACAACAACCATAAAGCAGAGCATTCTATGCAAATTTTACATAACTTACTGTATGAATGCTATTTTTTTCTAAGCAAAAAAAAAAAAAATATTTATGTTTGGCTATAAATTCCTAAACGCATTTCACCCTAAATAATTTAGGTGACTGAAATAGGAATCTAATTGAATCTTTTATTTCCTGATAGCATGTGAGAAATTTATTTTTCTTCGAATTCATTAATACGGACTTTAGGGGCTTTTTTCGGAATGTTCCTGTTTTTATTGTTACAAATTACGATGCTTTATTTAAATAAAAAAAAGCAAAAATAAATTCTTGCGTTTTTTATTTACTACTGAAAACCATAACTTTAGTAAAGGTATTTTTTGTTTAATTAGAATAAAACATTTTCACTAAGAGCTAAGTAAATATAATTCGTTCGTTATATTCTGCGATCATTATTTGAAAAATACTGCAATTTTCATTAAAATTCGTTAATTTCCTGATTTTTGGTGAATTTTTAAGTGAAGGGAAGGGTCAAAATGTTTATACACTTTGAGTGTCGGCATTCATTGTATGTCCCTACCATTTTTCGATGAATATTTGATAGCAAAGCCACCACGTGCGGTTAGTTTAAATCAAATTTCAATCACATGGTTACATTATCCATAATGATGTGATTAAACCCATTGAAAATTTACCGATATTGTAAACATATTCTATTTACATTAAGCCTGTGAGACTAAGATATCCTTTTCTGAGATTTAAAAAAACCACGAGATCAGGAGAAAGAAATGCCCAGGAAATCGCTAGATTTTTAACTTTTATCATCTGAAATTTTCAAAAATCGCTAATTCACCCCACCCCCAAAAAAAACCTCCATATTTTAACTTCCTACACTAAAAAAATTATAAATATAGTATATTCAATATATAAACTGTTCCGTGTTTTCTTACTATATATTTCTGGAATTATATTGAAGCGGTTAGCTCCCCAGAAAGCTTATATATTTTATCAGCTAGTTTTGCCTGTTTTTTTCAGAGAGGGTATTTTTTTTTTTTTTGCAAGAAACAAATCATAAACTCAAACTTTTTATAATAAAAGTTAAATTAAAATATACTGCAAATTAAACATCACAATAATGGTGCAACATATTTTGAAATTAGAAAAAAAAACTTTGTTTTAGCATGTTAAAAGTATTTAGGTTGATGGATAATTAAATTCTACTGTATTGGTATAAGGTTTTTTTTGTTTGTTTTTTTTTTTTTGCTGTTGTTTCTTGCTTTTTACAATTTTCGATTAAATACTTCTAAATTAAGCGGGATTGCTTAGATCATATTTTAAAATAAACTTCGGAGGTTGGAATACCCCCCCCACCGAAAATGTACTTGGAAAAATCGATTTAATAGCGAGATTTAAGAATGGTTAGCCGAAAAAAAAGGTGAAAAACCAAACAAATAATCAATAAATAATTGTTACCAAGGGCAATACATGCTGCTTTTTTTTACTTACATGAATGAGTTTATTTTATGTTTTAAGGTATTTTCAAGCGCTTTTCTTTATTTTTTAATCTAAAATTGTGGGTGTGTGGGTGCAAATATCTCCAGATTTTCTAGAATTCCCCGCTAGATTGCAAACGAAATCTCCAGATCTAGCAGGAAAACCGCTAAATTGGAAACACTGGTCACGTGACAGGAAGCGGTAATAAATAATTGTCCCTAAATAAAAAAATGACCTCTCGGTACAAAGAAAACCACCTATTTATCATAGAAAAATTAAGTATAATGTTATAATTAAAAAGAAATATATAAAAACACATATGGATATAGTAAACATATTATACCAAAACGTGGAAGCCATCCGTCCAGTTGTTTTTAAGACTATTAATTGCGAACGAACCAAGAGTTACATATATATATATATATATATATATATATATATATATATATATATATATATATATATATATATATATATATATATATATATATATATATATATATATATATATATATATATATATATCTGTGGAAATATGATTTTTCAATTACATTTCACTTTTAATATATACAAACAAATCCTTAATTTAAGAAGCTCAATGTAATTACAGACCATATAACAAAGAAAATGTTCATGATGTTAGCTATCTTACAATTTATTCCTTTAATTCCATCGACATATACAATTCTTGAAAGTAACTGTTTCGTAATGCAAAATCATTCATTCAATTATTATACCAATCAATGAATCTGTGTTGCCTTTTAACTCCTCAGAAGAAATAGCAAGTATCAATCCACCAAAAGAAAATTAAATCCAAAACTCACGGTCTCTCTCTCTCTCTCTCTCTCTCTCTCTCTCTCTCTCTCTCTCTCTCTCTCTCTCTCTCTCTCTCTGACGGTATTTTCATGTAATGTTTATCTCTTTATCTCTCTGTATCTTTCTCTCTGTTTAAGCTTTTTCTTTCTCTCTTTTGGACAAAAATACTACACATCATAAGAAATACCCATATATTTTCCAGATTATATGTTTCTATCTATCTATCTATCTATCTATCTATCTCTATATATATGCATATATACATACATACATACATATACTGTATATATATATATATATATATATATATATATATATATATATATATATATATGCCTCTCTATCTATCTATCTCTCTCTCTCTAGGACGAAATTAATACACATCGTAGGAAATACCAATATATCTACAACATTCTCTCTCTCTCTCTCTCTCTCTCTCTCTCTATATATATATATATATATATATATATATATATATATATATATATATATATATATATATATATATATATATATATATATATATATATATATATATATCCCTGTTTTTCTATCTTTTGGTTTATTTCTATTTTGTTTGTTATACCGTGGCTGAAAACCTGAGTGGGCCACGTTCAAATCTTATTCGTTCCACACAAACGCTTTAAAATCCACGTTTGACCTTGTGTTTAACTTCCTGGAGAAGGAGATAAATAAAATCTCTATCCATCACTCTACTTCCATCTATATATATAAAAGCGAAAATGTATGTATGTATGTATGTATGTATGTATGTTTGTGTGTCTGCTAAAAACTTTTGACCGACGGAACAAAAATTCACAAACTTGGTATCATATTAAAGCCCCACCCTTCGGACGACAAATATCGAAAAATTAGCCCAAAAGGACCATCAGAAGTGCGTCAACTGATCGATCTTCTGCAGGGGGGGGGGCAAAAAAGTGACAGTTTAATGTTGAACATCACATATTTTTAAATCGATTTATAACTGCCCCCAAAAATACGGGTGCCAACTCTTCTACATAAAGTATACACGGGGCCGTTTATTTTGGGTCAACTTGTATTTAAAGCCCACTGAGTCATGTCACGTGATCTTGACGTCAGCAAGCTCTAATGGCAGTCTGAATTTACAAAAACATGTTATCGGTAAAAAAAAAATTAACCCTTACACAAGCTAAACTATGAACTTCTACGCTATGGCAACGTTACCAAAGTTATTAGCACATTCAAAATAGTTAGATACGATAGTTAAATGAAAAATAACAAGCCAAAAATGTGAAGTAAATAAAAAATACGCTTACAAAATATATTAACGATCGAAGTTTAAAAAAAAAAAAACAGCCAGACGCCATTTTCCAGTCTTTACAGTAAGGAAGACGAAGTGAGAGAGAGAGAGAGAGAGAGAGAGAGAGAGAGAGAGAGAGAGAGACATAGACAAACGCAAACAGAGAGAGAGACAGACAGACAGACAGACAGACAGGTAGAGAGAGATGTCTAGACAGGAAACGAAATACGTAATTTAATAAAAAAATAAAATACTGCTACGTCATCTCGTAACGCTCCCGCGATGACCTCATTTAGTCGCTATCTGTCAATCAAACCTCTTTCACTCGCTTTATAACCCTTATTTTAACACTATAATCAATTCCTCTTTCTCTTAGCCTTGACAGTTAAGTGGTTGGAATTAGTTTCACCTCCGCGTCCCGGGTTCAATCCAGTCTCACGACCAAAACTATTTTTTTCTTTTACATCTTTAGACACGCGAGCAACGTTTCTTTATTTTTTTTACTTCGCTTATTCTTTATTTTACTCCTCCCTATACACAGTGTTTTTTTTTCGCTGTTTTTTTTGGGGGGGTCCGATTTTTTTAACATTGTTTCAGGGTTATTACTTATCCCCCCATACACACACCTACAAACACCGGGGCAACGCCGGGTACCCCCCGCTAGTCTATATATATAAAAGCGAAAATGTATGTATGTATGTTTGTTTGTCTGCTAAAAACTTTCGACAGACACAACAAAAATTCACAAACTCGGTATTATATTGAAGCTCCATCCTTCGCTCAAAAAATATCGAAACATTGGCCAAAAATTTTCATTTTTTCACCCCGAAATCGACAATTTTCGACAGGTGGGGGTCAACAAAAACGGCCCTCTCGACCGGTTCTACGCATGCGCCAGATGATGTCATAACCTGATTTACTTTAAATAGTTGAAAAACTGAACAAATTTCATGTATGTCGTGTTTAGGTCAGTTGATTAGCACGTTGGTTCATTGTGTAACCGTTTTGGGTTCGAATCGTGGTGCGAGATGTCTTTTTTTTCGATTTTTTAAATTTAAATATTAAACCAGCCATTTAAGCCATTTTCACGTAATGTTCGTTTTTCTGTTTTTTGTTTGTTTGTTTGTTTGTTTGTTTTACTTCGCTTATCCACCCCCGGTCACACACCGAAAAACACCCGAATACCCACCGATTTTTTAAATTTTAATATCAAAACAGGCGTATTCACGTGTTCGTTTTCTGTTTTCATCGTTCGTTTGCCTTACGTTATTTTTTTGTGTCCCTCCCCCGCTTAAGTGTTAACGTTATTTTCTTTTTTTACTTCGCTTATAACAAACAAACCTGGTCATTGACGTCGTCATCGTAACGCTCGACGACTTCTGGGCAGGCAAAATTCAAACATCTTTCACAAACTCATTCTGGATGGCCGATTTTATGTTCAAACTTCGCCTCGAGGCTTCGGGTTCGATCATACCCCCCCCCCGGGTTCTTTTTGATTTAACACCACACACACTTACAAACACCCGGGCAACGCCGGGTACCCCCGCTAGTCTCTCTATATTTCTTTAAGATGTCACCATGTTCCTATTTACTTGCCTCCCCCACGAGGGGAAAGACACAAGGTAGGTTTTCAAGGTGGAGAAAATATTGCTCTCAAAAAAAGGGAACTTGGGACAAAACTATAAATAAAATCCCATTCTGGAAATAAGATCGAAGACAGGAAAAGATACAGAGTGGTTTCAGAACAGATTCTTCACTTTTATCCCAGCACTAAAAGCAAATAGACTGAAGGATAAAATGGTAAATCACAAAAACAAGCGGCACGGACCTGTATTTATTCATACATAAAAAAGACGATCGGAGGTTACATCGGCTGAAACACTATTTGCGTTTTGACTGTTTGAAATCAAACAAGTGATTATTTGAAAAACAAAAGCATTTTCCACCATTCAGCAATAACATTCAGTGTGGTTTTCATCCTAACAGTCAGAGGTTGCATCGGACGAAACGTTGTTGAAAAACAACCAAGATGAGAACAATAGTCCGAACAATCCTAATAATTATTTATGAACTCAAGTAAGGAATACAATAGAATTATCAATCACACAATTTAGTTCTAGTTATTCACATGTTAGTAGTGTATTAATAGTATAATTAAAAATAATGTATGACTTCACAAAGTAAAGCATGAGTTGTCTTCCCCTGTGATGACTATTCCGTGAATAATGAAAATAACAATTTATATTAAAAAAACAAACTTTTATTTATTTTTACAGAGAAAAAGTAATAACTGTACTTTTGTAAAAGACCACATGGTATCCCGCTTGACAAAACCATCAACCCAAACGCTGTGTCCGTGGATTTCTTTACTTTCATATTTTCTTCAAGGTGTGTCGTCGTCTCTCACATCAGCAGCTGCCGGTGGGATGCACTGGTTCCCAAGTATTAAAAAAAATAAAACTAAACAAAAACATAAAAAGTACATTTCAGTTCTGGGTGCATGTATGACACCATCGTGGGAAACGACCCTCTAAACGTCATCGTCCATATCTTAGTTTTTCTGTCGAAGCAGTGTTCATAAGCTGCTGTCGGATTTCGATCTGCTAAAGCTCTATCGATCTGATCCAAGTCATGATCTGTGGTTATAATGTTGGGTGCAGGATGGGTAGGGGCGAATTATCTTAATTTTTAATTTTTATTTTCTTATTTTATATTTTATTTATTTAGTTTATTTATTGTTAGTTATTGAATACAGTTAGTATACCAATACCAAACCAATAAAAAAATAGAACTATAAATACACCAAGCCTCAATAAGGAAAATGACAACAACAATAATCGCTCCTGACGACGATCGGATGCACCAATTGAAAGCGATTGAGAATAATATAACCTAACAACAACTACTGGGCGGATTTCGGCCTTTTGGATTATTTTGGACTATCTTCCAATTACGCGATTTCCTTGGATTTTACTTGCGTAAATGGAAAATCAAATTAACTTTCTTGGATTTACATTTTTGGATTTTACCGTCATTTCACCTGACTATCCATTCTCGAGTGTCTAAGGTCTCTCTGTACAGGGGATTGTCAGAACAACCTGGCATGAGGATACTTTTTCCATAGAAGTAAATCCTGACCAAATATTCGCAGCCCAAATAAGATCTCACTACGGCTACCCCACAGCTTTTCCGAGGAATGGTGCACCTTCTCCAAGTGATATTACCTCAAGTAATAGCACGAAGCTGGATACTCCACCAGACTAGATAAATTCTTGTCCTGGACCAACATGAAAGATATACTACAATGTATTAAAATGGTCAATTGGAGAGAGGAAAATTATGTTCTCAACTTCTTTACTAACTCAGTATTTGAGATATAAAGAACTTAAATGGAACATTCGAATATCTATGTATATCATATAGAATTCAAGTGTTAGCCCCATGTCGTGGGCCCTTGATTTCTAAGAACTTCGGCTGAAGTGAGATCACCTTTTTCTTCGCCATATTCCCTCTGCTTCACATTTTATTATAAAGTAAGATCTTTGACTTACTTGCAGTTTCATCAAATACTTTTGCATGCAAAATCCGATCCCGCATTTTGCTAATTCCTACCCTCTGATGAGAAGGAAAGTATTTCTTCGAAACTCCGCGGATTAATATATATATGTGTGTGTGTGTGTGTATGTGCGTGTGTGCATACACACACACACAAACACACACACACATATATATATATATATAAACAAATGATTAATAAAATATGTTAAAAGACATCTTGAAAAAGAGTTAAAAACATATTTAATTTTAAAAAATTTTTAAAAAGGAAGCACAAGATAAGTGGATAGTCCTTAATCCGCGGAGTTTCGAAGAAATACTCTCCTTCTCATTAGAGGGCAGGAATTAGCAAAATGCAGGATCGGATTTTGCATATAAAAGTATTTAATGAAACTACAAGTAAGTCAAAGATCTTACTTGGTTAAAAAAAGGGTGAGGTAAGGGGAACAGGAGGCAAAAGAAAAATAATAAAAAGATTTCACATGAATGGATAGTCCGGTGAAGGGTAAAAATCCAAAAATGGTAAAATCCAAAACGGTCGAATTTAAAATTTCAATCCAATGGGTAAATTCCAAATGGTCCAAAATCATCCAAAAGGTAGAGTTCCTTGGAAAAAAGCGCAAATGGAATGAATTCCAAATTATTAAAAGAAAAAGCACTAGAGATAATATTTAAAACACGTCTGTCAAGGCTGGATGAATAAAATATATATATATATATATATATATATATATATATATATATATATATATATATATATATATATATATGGTTTTATTAACGCTTGCGTTTATTTTGTTATTGCACATAAATAAGACTTGCTACAGCAACAGGTGCACGGAGATAATAATCTTCCTTATGCGACGTTAAATAAAAAGATACAAATATATTGAAAATGTTCAAAATAAAGAAAACATGGAAAAAGCTTATGAACAGTAATACACATTCATTAATGCGAAAACAAAGACAAAACAAACAAAAGAAAATACGCGGTTTCTTGACGGAGTGGGTTTCCTTGCCTGGTTGAAATTCGAAATGTTATGATGTTTTAATTATTTGTGCCTTTTTGAGAAATTAAATTTTGATTAAGAAAAGCATCTTCTTCTTCTTCTTCTTCTTCTTCTTTAACAAGAAGAAGAAGAAGAAGAAGAAGAAGAAGAAGAAGAAGAAGAAGAAGAAGAAGAATTTGGCTCGTATCTTGTGTAACTTTCTCGTGGAGTGAGTTTGAAAACTTCGTTGCTGATAGCACGAGTGAAAGAATGTTGACTTCGTCTTCTGGGGGACTTCGGTCGATGCAAATCCTCTTCATTGATTAAATGACCTTTTAATTATTTATTTGTCTCTTGCACGACTCCTTCTCCTGGAACTTAGAACAAAAATGCTATGTCTGCTTCTTTGTGAGAACCGATAATTTATTTTTTATTTATTTATTTTTTTTTATTTATTTTTTTTTTTTTTTTTTTAATCGATATCCACTGCTGTGTCGGCAGAGTCCCTCTTTTTGTGTGTTACGAGTTGTATTATTAGCGGAAAAATATTACGAATTAGCAGAAATTCAAAGGAGAAATAAACGTATGGATGAATAGAGAGAGGTGTTTGTAGCGGCCGACATTGCAACAAACACAAGCAGGAGCGAATTCTCGCAGCTGGAGATTTTGAAATACACTTCGTTCAATCAGAAATCAGCTCTTAGTCACGTGACTGGGTTTATAAAAGGTTAAACCGGCAACTCTCTCTCTCTCTCTCTCTCTCTCTCTCTCTCTCTCTCTCTCTCTCTTCCGAGGTCTTGAACAGATAACAACTCCATATGGGACGGACTTGTCACCCCCAACTTCTCTCTTGAGACTCATTAGAGCTCACCCGGCTTTAGAGCTCGGTCTTCAACTTAGATGTGAATACAAACAAGCCAACATGACTATCTCCACACACCTTTCTCCTTTTAACAGACTGTCTAATCTTTAATCCATGCCTTTCAACGACACTTTCCGGGACTAACCCATTTCCTTATTCTTATTAACGAAGATAGTTTTAATAAAAAACATAGGAGAAATTCTTGTCTTACATTATTAAGGCTATGACAACAGCATATTCTTATCATTGTTTTGACTCTTATTTATCCGACACAGTTAATCAACCGAGAACCACATCACTCTATATAAAAGCATATAAGATATCAACAGATACACACTCGAGAGTCAAAACAATGAAAAGAATATGCTGTTGTCCTAACCCTAATTATTATATTTTGACGAATATGCAACCCGGCAGATGGCGCCCACCATCTTATTTGCAGCAGCCGTTGCAATGTCTTCAATGTATTTGTTCCAGTTCATGTTGTCTGCAAATGTTCAAACAAGGAGTTTAGAGTAAAAAATCCACAAAATAGCTTGATCTCAACTGCTATTAATGAACAACTCTTGATGTATTTGATAAATATCCAACTAATAAGTTTCAGAATTTCAATGTTGTTTGACCAAACTGGTTTTTAGTCAGTTCTCCAAGCCATTCTTAAGAATGTTTGTTTGAGAATTTTCATCGGTGAGGTAATGAAATATTCTTAACTTAAGAATGTATCATTCATATCTCAACAGACGTATAGTCATTATTTCAAGGTCAGTCATGGTGTCCTGTGTAAACTCAAGGTGTCCTGTGTAGTTCAAGGTGTCCTGTGTAAACTGAAACTGGCTTAGTTGAAAAAACATGGAGATGTTCGTTTACTCTTTTTTCGCCCCAAGCAGGCATATTGCCACTTGAACTAGCATTTGAAATTGTGTCTGACAGGAGACAGTGGGGAGTTGAGCAGCGAGGTTTGTTCCCATTAAATTTAAACTTTAATAAGTTAGTGAGGGAAGCAGGAAACAGGGAAGAAATTCCAGATTCTAGCAGTCCAAGGGAAGATACTATTAGAGTAGAATACTTTCCGGCATCTAATTCTAGGTAATAAACTCTGCTGATGGAATTTACGTTTAATTTTAGATAAAGATAGAATGGTTATTTCAGTTGTATACAGCTTTAACTAGATTTTGGCCGTTTGTTGATTTAAAATCTCATTCATCGTAAAAAGAAAATTTGAATGGCCTCTAATCTTTCTAGCTGACTTTCAAATGAATAAATTGTGTTCCTACACCTAAAAGAAAGAAAAGCTGTTAATTTTTCTTTCTTTTTTTTTTTTTTTTTTGCACATTTGAAAATCTGACGGTTAGATAGTAGTTTCTTAGCTTACAATTCTTTTACTTTTATTTACTCTTGAAACTGGTCTAAAAGGCTAATATATTATTATACAACATAATCACGTCGACACACTGGATCCCATTAGATTACTGAAGTTAAGCAACGTTGAGCCTGGTCAGTACTAAAATAGTCAGTACTAAAAAGGGGCCATAAAATGCAGCGTCATAGAGAACCTGCTTAAAAAATAGTAATAGAAAAAAGAAAGACTAACAACGTCTGTTCTGTGAAAGAAAGGCTACAGGAAAGAGAAGAGAACATTCCTCACTAGATTTCGAAGTCAGTTTTGTACTCTGTCAAGGCAGGAGAGAGTGTTTTGAATGCCACCTCCCCAGATGTAGCAACAATATTGTACCTCACCCACCACACTCAATATATATATATATATATATATATATATATATATATATATATATATATATATATATATATATATATATATATATATATATATATATATATATTCAGACAGATATTGTTAAATGATGCAGAGTATTTTTTACACACAAAACGCTTTACTATTTCAATTTAAATGTAATTTGAATGGAAGCATATAAAAGCATCCAGATTTTAAACGGAACAGTAATCAAAAACTGCCTGAAGATGACTGAAAAAAATCAGTTGAAAGTACTTGCAAAAAAACAACAGATGGACGAAAATGACTACGGAACTTTCTTATACAAATTCGACTGAGGCACATAACAATGATCATTCAAAAAATGAAAAAATTACAAAAAAAAAAGATCAAAGCAAAAACACTCCGTGCTATTTAACAATATCTATCTGAATGAAAACATACTGCCTAAATACACAATATATATATATATATATATATATATATATATATATATATATATATATATATATATAATTTCTGTTGTCAGATTTTGTGTCTATCTGCTGTTATTACAATTTTATGATGATAGGCGGATCAAACAAATGACTATAGGCTATCAACATATTCTTTTTTTCAGGCCTCCAGTACTTTCTGTGAGATTCTGGTGGTTCCCAACAAGTCGGTCTTTTGAACTACTCCAACATTGTAATGGACCCCTATTTTCTCAATATACTTGTCAAATCCTTTTGCAATACTCACCAGGGCTCCCATCACAATAGATACAACTTTTACCTTCTTCAACTTCCACCATTTTCTTTTTCTCCCTTTTTAGGTTTTGGTACTTTTTGACCTTCTTCTTTTCTTTTTCTTCAACACAACTTCATAGCAGCACATTCATTGCTGCTACATCAATGATTATTGCCTTGTGTTCCTTTTTGTCCAACAAAACTAAATCTAGTATCCTTGCTTCGATCACATTATCACTGGATATTGATATCCCACGATAATTTTACATTATCACTCTCCCCACCTCTTCTGAAACATACTTGTACCATTTTTCATTGCATTTCAACCCTCTTTTCTTGCATATGTTCCAAAAGACATTTCTCACACTATTGTCATGCCGCCTCTTGTATTCCTTTTTAGCTAACTTCTCATAACTACTGACGATGTGTAGTACATTCTCACCTTTCTGTCTACACGGTCGACACAGAGACTTTCAGCCGTTTTATCAATGTGATACTTCACATAATTTGTTCTGAGCGCTTGCTCCTGTGCAGCATATATTAGGGCTTCTGTCCCTACCTTCAGGTTACATTTTGACAACCATCGACAGGTTTTTCCCTTGTCCGCTACCTCTGGTAGATCTCTGCTGAACTGGGCATGCATTTTCTTCTCAATCCACGTGTCTTTAATTTTTTGGTACTAGTGCAGCGAGTGATCCGGACGTAAATAAAAACGTTATTATTTAAAAAGCCATTCTTAATATGGGGAGGGTGTTTTGTACCTATTCTATATTTCAACCTTACAATTGAATAAAAAAATATATCATAAAACTTTAATTAAACTTAGAAATACGATTATAAAAAATAGCGCGGATCACTCTCTGCACTACACCAATTTTTTGTTTATTTATTGCCTTGAATTCCTTGCTCCTTACTAGTTCGCTTGCTTGCAATTTTTCAGATTTTGACGCCCCTTTTATAAGCTTTTCCTTAGAGTTTTCAGACTATTTTCTTCTTTTATGTAATGTTCTACACCTATTAGTCCTCGTCCTCCATCTTCTCTTTTCACAGGTAATGTATCGACATCACTCTTTGGGTAAAGTCATTGTTTTCTTCATCGTCCTGTCCATATCTTTCTGTTCATTTTCTTTCCATTGAATAAGACCCGCCCCATGTCGAAATATAGCTACCGTATGTGTTTATTGGTGGATATTTTGTTTTTACTATTCAATCTTGACCTTGAGCGGCACCCACGAAAACCTCTAATAGTGGTATTTTTAAAAGATTTTTTGAGGGTAGAAAGATACTACACCATTTACCAATATTTCAATTATAGTCATTTGTTTTCCTAGTTTTACACATGAATTACAAAATATCTGATATTTCCAAAAAACTCTGGCCTTAATGGAGAGGAAACTAAAATTTGCTGCTATGGTTCCAAATGATCTAAAATAACAGCAAGGGGAGACTTGATTCCAAATATTTCTCATATGTTGTATCTCCCCTCTTTGGTTTTCATACACAAAGTAAATTTCACATTGTATAAGGATTATTTCATCCTGGAGATATTCATAATCGAACCCTATTTCCAAAACAAGGGAGATAAAATATGAGAAATATTTTAAATCAAGTCTAACCTTGCTGTTATTTCAGATCATTTGAAACCATAGCAGCAAGTTTTAGTCTCTCCTCCATCAAGGCCAGGGGTTTGGGGATATATATATATATATATATATATATATATATATATATGTGTGTGTGTGTGTGTGTGTGTGTGTGTGTGTGTGTGTGTGTGTGTGTGTGTGTGTGTGTGTGTGTGCGCGTGTGTGTGTGTGTGTGTTTCGTTAAAACATACTTTTTTCAAGTATACTTTGTGTATACCAATCTTTTTTGTTTAGAAGCTCAATGTTAATTAAATATAACAGAGCATATATAAAATAATAGGAGTATGATTTTTATGAGGAGTATATACGCAAAAAGATTCGATATTGACATAATAATGATCGATTTTTTTCAGACTAACGAAACAGATCTGTAAAAGAAATGTGCCGAAGTTTTGACATGCTGAAAGAATTGCTTGGTTTCTTACCAAACAATTCTTTCTTTGGAATGTAGCTATACTGTTTTATATATATATATATATATATATATATATATATATATATAAAAATTTATTTAATTTATATATATATATATATATATATATATATATATATATAAATGTAATGTTTGGTTCGTTAAAAGTGAATAAAACCATATTTCTACGTTACCAATTTAATTGAAATTTTCAGAAAATCTATTTTTAAAGTCAAAGAATGTTTGCATGTTATTAAAATAATTTAACATTGCGAATTATAAAAATATTAAATCATAAATGAAAATATTTTTCATAACTGCGAGATTGTCTCGATTTCATTTCCGGTAGAAATGAGCCTTTCACTTATTGAGATAAGTATTATTTGTATTAATTTTTATGATACTCATGCAGAGAGTGATCCGTGCTGAAATAATAACGTTATTATTTAAAAAGCCATTCTTAACATGGGGAGGGGAGGGTGTTTTGTACCTATTCTGTACTTTAACCTTACAATTGAATAAAAAAAAAACATATCGTAAAACTTTAATTTGGAAATACGGTTTAAAAAATAGCGCAGATCACTCACTGCATTTTTTCCTTTTATTATTCTTAAAGAGTAAAACTTTTCTTATTCATGAAAAGAGTTAAGCCTACGTAAATAAATAAATAAATAAATGTTTGTACACGTGACAATTATCAATAAATGGTTTAGTTACTTTTTTTTTAATTATTTATGAAAAGAGTTAACGTAAATAATCTTTGTAAAAGAAAGTGCCGTAGTTGTACTCCCATGCGTAATTTCTATACTTATAGGTTTTTGGAAATTTTTTTCACTGGATTATTATTGATTGGACACTAATTAAACAGATTATTAAAAAAAAAATTTTTTTTTAAGAAATCATTATTTCGACATTTGAAAGTGGTGCTCACTTTTTAGTTACAACGTTCTGATAAATCAGTCACCCATTTTGTAACCAATAAAAACGCGGTATATCAAAACCATAGAAAGTAAAAATAATATGAGTCTCTACCGCATTTGTAAGTCAGAAATATATTTGTTTCTCAAAGAAAAAAAAAATAGATTGAACATGACTTTTTTTATTGTTTTTATGAAAATAAAGTTTCGAGTTTAAAAATTTTTTTTTTTTTTACTTATTTAGTTAAAAGTCAGTTTGTGGGTGTTTTTTTTTTTTGATAATTTGTTTTTATGAAAGGTGAGGGTTTTTTGTTTTTTTTTTCAAAACTTTTGTTTGTTTTTTTTAAATCTTTTTAAGTATTATAAATTTCACTAACATAAAAACGACCCTGGTGTCTAACTCTGTCCCGTGGGGAGACATTGTAAATAGGAACATGCTGGAGAAATGTGGGTGCTAATTCAGAGAGGGATCTGCGCTATTTTTTAAATCATATCTCCACGTTTAATTAAAGTTTTATGATATGTATTTTTTATTCAATTGTAAGGTTAAAGTACAGAATAGGTACAAAACACCCTCCCCTCCCCATGTTAAGAATGGCTTTTAAAATAATAACGTTATTATTTCAGCACGGACCACTCTCTGCATGAGTACCGAAATGTTTAATAATTTGGTATTTTTTAGATTAGGTCCACCTCCACAATTTTCCTTTAAATGACGACATTTCTAGGCTTTCGAGTATGCTGAATACGGAAATCGCATTGAAATTTTGCGGAAATCAGTAGTTATCAAGATATAAAAAGTTATATTATGCATTGTATTCTTTGGCGGTCATCTTTTTGCGCGCACGCGCCATAAACAAATGCACGCGCGTAAAAAAGATGGCCGCCAAAGATTACAATGCATGCTACAACTTTTTATATCTTGATAACTACTTATTTCTGCAAAATTTCAATGCGATTTTCGTATTCAGCATAGTCGAAAACCATTACAAGTCGTCATTTAAAAGAAAATTGAGGAGGTGGACCTAATCTAAAAATTTACCAATAATTTTCCATCCCGTATGCCTCCCGATACATTGCTTCGTCAACATGCGACCATTTATATCTTCCGAAGACACTTCCGTATTTAGCAAAAAAAAAAAAAAAAAAGTGGGTGACCGATTTACCAGAACGTGGTAACTAAAAAGTGAGTACCCCTTTCAAATGTTGAAATAATTTTTTTTTTTTTCAATATTTTTCATAATCTGGTTAGTGTTCAATCAATAATAATCCAGTGAAAAAATTTCAAAAAACCTATCAGTATAGAAATTTGCATGAGGGTGATGGTTGTATAACTCCGCCACGTAAGTAAATAAATAAAAAATGTTACGTGCACATGTGTTAGCCTTGACTAGGGGGGGACTAAGGGAACGACCATTAAATAATTCTGCGGGTCGCCATGGAAATCAACGCCCAATGAGTACCAAAATAGTTTTCATGATATGAAGAAATTTTTTTCGAAAAGTGGGTGATCACTTTTCCATCTAAATTTAACTTAAAATGAGCACCCACTTTCTGGCCACCCGGGAAAGGGGCATTTATTTTCGTGTTTATTGGCTTAAAGGTTTTTTGGCAAGGCAGTTTGGTATGCGAGTGCATATTTAACAGTTTTCGTTTATGCTCACGCATAGCATAAACAAAGGCTACATCTGTGAAGTGGAAAATAGTCCCATAGTTCAGGGGTTATTACCATGCAAAAGAAATCAAACAAAAAACTTTTTAGCCAAGAAACACACAGAAAAATTTTAAAAAAGCATAGCATCCATTTTTTTTTTTTTCTATCGAATTCATTTGCTGTTTTTATTGAAAACTATTTTCCCCCGGATTTTTGATATAATTTTCCATTAAGGGCCGTGCGTCTCACCTTCGTATATAACAAAAAAAATTTTGTAGACTTCGGTGTGCTAAAAACGAATCTGCAAACCGTTTCCGTTGAAAAAAAATAGTTTTTATGATATGAAGAAATTACTTTTTCGAAAAGTGGGGCGATCACTTTTTCATGTAAATTTAACTTAAAATGAGCACCCACTTTCTAGCCACCTGAGAGAGGGGAGATTTTTTCCCATGTTTATTGGCTAAACAGCTTTCGTTTATGCTCACGCATAGCGTAAACGAAGGCTACGGCTGTGAAATGGAAAATAGTCCCAGAGTTCAGGGGTTATTACCAAACAAAAGAAATCAAACAAAAAACTTTTAGCCAAGAAACACAGAAAAATGCCCCTCTCTCAGGTGGCCAGAAAGTGGGTGCTCATTCTAAGTTAAATTTACATTGAAAAGTGATCACCCACTTTTCGAAAAAGTAATTTCATGAATATCATGAAAACTTTCTTTTTACTACGGAAACGGTTTGCAGATTCGTGTTTAGCACACCAAAATCTACAATAAAATATTTCGTTATATACGAACGTGAAACGGGCTTTAAAGTAAAATAATACCGGATTTTTTGGAGCAGATTTGCCGTTTAGTGGTACTAATATCCTCAAACCAGGTAATCACTAAAAGGGACTTTTAAAAGTCCTCACCTGTATCGAGCAAAAGTTTAAAACCACCGATTATATGCCAGCCCACGTCATGATAACATATATTGAGTGAGTTCCTAACAGTATTTTGTATAGTTTTTTAGTTTAAACTCATTTTCCCAAAATTTCCCCAAACTTAACGTGTTCGATACAGTCTGCCGCCATTTGTATTTTTCAGATATACCGATAAACATTGAATGTTTTTGATCCGATTATACATTACATAAAAACACTAAAATCTTATCCAGTTAGGTAGAACATTTACTTTTCTTGCCTTTGATAACATTTATTTGTAATATATTTATTTTTTGACAACTTTTTTGTATCTGTGTTTAGTAATATGAACCCTTTTCATTTGATGTAACGTTTAGTCGGCTCGAAAAAACAGTGTTTATCGGGGTATTTGAAAGCTACAAATGCTGGTGGACACTGTTGATTACTTTAAGTTAGAGAAAGTGAGTTAAAACTAAAAAACTATACAAAATACTGTCAGAAACCCACCGATTATGCCAGCCTATGTCATGGTAACATATATTTGTGGGGTTTCAGACACTGTTTTGTATAGTTTTTAGTTTTCAACTTACTTTCCCAAACTTAACGTATTCAACATAGTCTGCGACCATTTCTGTTTTTCGAGCCGATTAAACATTTTACATTGCATAAAAACACTAAACAATTATCCAGTTAGGTAGAAATGTAACTTACCTTACCTTTGCTTTCATTTATTTGTTTTTGGACAACTTTTTCGAATCTGTGTATAGTACCCCCCCCCATCAACCAAATATTAATTACTAACTCACATTTTTGTATACAGAAAACAACAAAAAAAAAACATTTAGCGTTTCAATATTTTTGCTACGTTCGGCTTCATCCACTGATTGTTGGTCAAGTCCAAACCATGAATGATTGACAGAAACTCCCGAGGATCCAGATCAAATTTTGCGAGAGTACCCTTTTTTTTTTTTTTTTCATTTTTGCCTTCTTTTTCACTTTTTGGAGTGGATTGCTGTACTAAGAATATAAGAAACATGCATTTTTCTCCTTTTATTAAATTTTTACATTACACCAAATTGAGCCACTGCAACGCGTAGCAGGGTACAGCTAGTATATATATATATATATATATATATATATATATATATATATATATATATATATATATATATATATATATATATATATATATATATATGAAGAGTGTGTTTGAATGAAGACCCTGCCAAATACTGCTTGTACACAAAAGCAAGTGTTAGGTAAGTGAAATATCGTGTTGTATTATTGGATGAGGACCTTGCCGACTACCGGTTGTTTAGAAAAGTAAGCGTAATTTTTGTTAATCAAAAATCTGAGTATTTATTTTTATATAAAAATAAGCGTACAATATAGAAAGTATTGTAAATCGCGAAGATTGTACATGACAAAAAGAGGATGCCAAAAGCAGAATAAAATTTATAAAAAAAAAAAAAACAATTTTATTGCCGCGTGGAAAAAGGTCAGTGTTTCGAATTTTTTATTATGAGAAAAGGAAATAAATAAAATGGCATCTTTTCATTTTTTTTTTTTTTTTTTTAGTGAAATTGCTCCAGATAATGTATGAAGCCACTTGATTTAAGAAGCTAAAAAAAAAAATGCTACTTCAAGATCAAAAATGAATAAGAGTTACGTGGATATATTTCGGTTCAGAAAGCAACAATTCTTCCCGCTTTGTCAGAGACAGAGTTTATAGAATGTGAAGATTAAAAGACGAACTAATGGAAGCGGACGTTATGAAAGGGATCTAGAAAAAAAAATTGAACTGTCGAATAGAAAATAATTTCTGGTTTTGAAATGATAAAATGGGGCCGAATAGCTTATTTATTTTAAAGGAAGGCTCGTCAGAGCTTTAAGATCGAGTGTAATAGCGTTAAAATCTTAAAGAGTCCAACAGGCAAATTAATTGGTAGGCCCCTTACAATCTCGGCTTCAAATACGCATCTAATCCAGAGGATTAGATTATAAAACTAGGTGATCGGATTAAAATTAATGTGAAACGATAAGGATGTCGACCTTAAGTCAAAAAGCTAATTAACACAAACATACAAAAAACAACGTCGGCTTTCATGTAGACGTAGAATGATCATAAATTATTTATCCATATATATAAAATACGATTATTGTCTGTCTGCTCCCTATTTTTTACGTTATTAGATATAAGAAATCGGGAAGAAAGATTGACTACCTATGCAGATTGTCCTATTCTCTCTCTCTCTCTCTCTCTCTCTCTCTCTCTCTCTCTCTCTCTCTCTCTCTCTCTCTCTCTCTCTCTTGTAATGGAAATCGCTCCAGACAAAACGGGAAGCCACTTGATGTAAAAGCTAAAACAAAGCATCTCAAAATCAAAAACTAGCCAACAATAAATTTTATACGGGTAAATTCCGACACAGAAAGCAGCAATTCTTTCCCCTTTACTAGAAACATCGCTTGTGAAATGCGAGGACTAAATGACAAAATAGGGAAGCGAGAGTTACGAGTCTGCCGAAAATAAAGGCAATGTCCGTTTTCTAATTTCCTAAAGACGTATTCAAAGTAGCCCAAACTTGAACATATTTTACCGTTTACATCAAATATATTATCATTTGATAATTCTAAGGTCTTTTACCGGTTACATCAAATATATTATCATTTGATAATTCTAAGGTCTTTTACCGGTTACATCAAATATATTATCATTTGATAATTCTAAGGTCTTTTAATTTTACATCAAATATATTATCATTTGATAATTCTAAGGTCTTTTACCGGTTACATCAAATATATTATCATTTGATAATTCTAAGGTCTTTTAATTTTACATCAAATATATTATCATTTGGTAATTCTAAGGTCTTTTAATTTTACATCAAATATATTATCATTTGGTAATTCTAAGGTCTTTTAATTTTACATCAAATATATTATCATTTGATAATTCTAAGGTCTTTTACCGGTTACATCAAATATATTATCATTTGATAATTCTAAGGTCTTTTAATTTTACATCAAATATATTATCATTTGGTAATTCTAAGGTCTTTTAATTTTACATCAAATATATTATCATTTGGTAATTCTAAGGTCTTTTACCGTTTACATCAAATATATTATCATTTGGTAATTCTAAGGTCTTTTAATTTTACATCAAATATATTATCATTTGGTAATTCTAAGGTCTTTTAATTTTACATCAAATATATTATCATTTGATAATTCTAAGGTCTTTTAATTTTACATCAAATATATTATCATTTGATAATTCTAAGGTCTTTTACCGGTTACATCAAATATATTATCATTTGATAATTCTAAGGTCTTTTAATTTTACATCAAATATATTATCATTTGGTAATTCTAAGGTCTTTTAATTTTACATCAAATATATTATCATTTGGTAATTCTAAGGTCTTTTAATTTTACATCAAATATATTATCATTTGATAATTCTAAGGTCTTTTACCGGTTACATCAAATATATTATCATTTGATAATTCTAAGGTCTTTTAATTTTACATCAAATATATTATCATTTGGTAATTCTAAGGTCTTTTAATTTTACATCAAATATATTATCATTTGGTAATTCTAAGGTCTTTTAATTTTACATCAAATATATTATCATTTGGTAATTCTAAGGTCTTTTACCGTTTACATCAAATATATTATCATTTGGTAATTCTAAGGTCTTTTAATTTTACATCAAATATATTATCATTTGGTAATTCTAAGGTCTTTTAATTTTACATCAAATATATTATCATTTGGTAATTCTAAGGTCTTTTAATTTTACATCAAATATATTATCATTTGGTAATTCTAAGGTCTTTTAATTTTACATCAAATATATTATCATTTGGTAATTCTAAGGTCTTTTAATTTTACATCAAATATATTATCATTTGGTAATTCTAAGGTCTTTTACCGTTTACATCAAATATATTATCATTTGGTAATTCTAAGGTCTTTTAATTTTACATCAAATATATTATCATTTGGTAATTCTAAGGTCTTTTAATTTTACATCAAATATATTATCATTTGGTAATTCTAAGGTCTTTTAATTTTACATCAAATATATTATCATTTGGTAATTCTAAGGTCTTTTAATTTTACATCAAATATATTATCATTTGGTAATTCTAAGGTCTTTTAATTTTACATCAAATATATTATCATTTGGTAATTCTAAGGTCTTTTACCGTTTACATCAAATATATTATCATTTGGTAATTCTAAGGTCTTTTAATTTTACATCAAATATATTATCATTTGGTAATTCTAAGGTCTTTTAATTTTACATCAAATATATTATCATTTGGTAATTCTAAGGTCTTTTACCGTTTACATCAAATATATTATCATTTGGTAATTCTAAGGTCTTTTAATTTTACATCAAATATATTATCATTTGGTAATTCTAAGGTCTTTTAATTTTACATCAAATATATTATCATTTGGTAATTCTAAGGTCTTTTCATTTTACATCAAATATATTATCATTTGGTAATTCTAAGGTCTTTTACCGTTTACATCAAATATATTATCATTTGGTAATTCTAAGGTCTTTTAATTTTACATCAAATATATTATCATTTGGTAATTCTAAGGTCTTTCAATTTTACATCAAATATATTATCATTTGATAATTCTAAGGTCTTTTACCGGTTACATCAAATATATTATCATTTGATAATTCTAAGGTCTTTTAATTTTACATCAAATATATTATCATTTGGTAATTCTAAGGTCTTTTAATTTTACATCAAATATATTATCATTTGGTAATTCTAAGGTCTTTTAATTTTACATCAAATATATTATCATTTGGTAATTCTAAGGTCTTTTAATTTTACATCAAATATATTATCATTTGGTAATTCTAAGGTCTTTTAATTTTACATCAAATATATTATCATTTGGTAATTCTAAGGTCTTTTAATTTTACATCAAATATATTATCATTTGGTAATTCTAAGGTCTTTTACCGTTTACATCAAATATATTATCATTTGGTAATTCTAAGGTCTTTTAATTTTACATCAAATATATTATCATTTGGTAATTCTAAGGTCTTTTAATTTTACATCAAATATATTATCATTTGGTAATTCTAAGGTCTTTTCATTTTACATCAAATATATTATCATTTGGTAATTCTAAGGTCTTTTACCGTTTACATCAAATATATTATCATTTGGTAATTCTAAGGTCTTTTAATTTTACATCAAATATATTATCATTTGGTAATTCTAAGGTCTTTTAATTTTACATCAAATATATTATCATTTGGTAATTCTAAGGTCTTTTAATTTTACATCAAATATATTATCATTTGGTAATTCTAAGGTCTTTTACCGTTTACATCAAATATATTATCATTTGGTAATTCTAAGGTCTTTTAATTTTACATCAAATATATTATCATTTGGTAATTCTAAGGTCTTTTAATTTTACATCAAATATATTATCATTTGGTAATTCTAAGGTCTTTTACCGTTTACATCAAATATATTATCATTTGGTAATTCTAAGATCTTTTAATTTTACATCAAATATATTATCATTTGGTAATTCTAAGGTCTTTTAATTTTACATCAAATATATTATCATTTGGTAATTCTAAGGTCTTTTACCGTTTACATCAAATATATTATCATTTGGTAATTCTAAGGTCTTTTAATTTTCTTCTTGCTTGATTCACATTTGCAAAAAATTACAACAAGCACTTTAACTTCACTGAGTAGGACAAAAATTATGTTTTCACATTTCAAGCAATTAGATTTACTTTCGACAGCCTCATAACTCTCGCCTCCCTCATTTTGTCCTTTAGTCCTCACATTCCGTGAGCAATGTTTCTGATAAAAACGGGAAAAATGTTGTTTTCTGGATAGGAATTTTTTCCATACTAGCAGTCCAGCCTGGCTTTGCTCGGGCCCTATGTACTGTTCATAACTTTATGTGCATATGTATATATGTATTAAAAAGTTTGACGCATGTCCAGGTAATCTAAATCTTAAATTTCAAGCGTTTTGACCCAAAATTGGCGAAGGAGTTTGGTAGAGTCTGTAAAAGTCAACTCTTTCAATTTTGACTTCTTGGCAGCCAAATTTTCGCCCAAAAACTGATTAAAAATTTTTCTGCATGTCTGAATACTTTTTATGTAAAATTTCAAATGTTTAGAACCAATATTTCCTGAATAGTTTGCTAAAGACCGCAAAGGTCAAATATTTTGAACTTTGACCCCTTGGCAGCCAAATTTTCAGCCAAAAACCGATTAAAAAGCTTGCCCTATGTTTGATTACACTTTATGTAAAATTTCAAATGTTTAAACTAAAAATTGGCTGAGTAATTTGGTAGAGACTGCAGAGGTCAATTTTTTAAACTTTGACCCCAATTTTGACCCCTTAACATTTATTGTTTTGAGCTTAAATCAAATTAAAAAGTTTGATCCATGTCCAAGTAACCTACATCTAAAATTCCAAGTGTTTAGACTCAAAATTGACGGAGGAGTTTGGGAGAGTTTTCAAAGGTCAAATAGTAGAACGTTGACTCCTTGACAGCCAAATTTCTGGCCGAAAATCGATTAACAAGATTTTTTGAAATCTCAATACCCCCTATGTCAAATCTCAAGACTGAAAATTGACAGAGTAGTTTGGTAGGGAAATGTACATACACAGTCACAGACACAGCCATTTTCACTGTTATAGATGTATACATAGATAGGTAACACTTATTGTTGACTAGTTCCTTTAGTTTTTTTACCTTGAAGTTTTTGATCTTGAAGTTTTTGACCTCGAAGTAGTATTTTTTTTTTGTTTTGTTTTTAGCTCCTTACATCAAGTAGCTTCATGGGGTTTGTATTATTGTACACATAGATTCGAAAAAGTTGTCAAAAAACAAATATATAACAAATAAATGTTATCAAAGGCAAGATAAGTTACTTTTCTGCCAAACTGGATATATTTTTCGTGTTTTTATTCAATGCAACATGTTTATTCAGCTCGAAAAACATACAGTGTTTACCGATGTATTGGAAAATTCAAGATGGCGTCTGATTCTCTCTTTAACACGGTAAGTTTGGGAAAAGGTGTTATAAATAAAAAACTATACAAAATACTATTAAAAACTCGCCGAATATATGTCAACCTATGTCACGGTAACATATATTGAGCGAGTTTTTAATAGTATTTTATCTGGGTTTTTATTTATAACACCTTTTCCCAAACTTACCGTGTTAAAGAAAGAATCAGACGCCATCTTGAATTTTCCAATACATCGTATTACACATACTGTATGTTTTTCGAGCTGAATAAATATGTTACATTGAATAAAAACACGAAAAATATATCCAGTTTGGTAGAAAAGTAACTTATCTTGCCTTTGATAACATTTATTTGTTATATATTTGTTTTTTGACAACTTTTTCGAATCTATGTGTACAGTAATACAAACCCGCTTCATGTATAAACACGGACATATAGTGAAAAAAATTTAGCCTCCATCTACTCAGACGTCTATAGTAGCCCAAAATAGGTAAAACAGTCTCAGACTTGCCATAAACCGTCCTCATAAGTAATCAAGCTTTGTTCATTCCATGTAATTAACTATTATACTCGATTAGCTTTTGGCCTTGATAAAGTGGTGATTTGTTAATTAAAAAATTGACTAAATTGAAATAATATGTTTAAAATAAAATTGAGTAAACGACAACAACAACATTAATAACAACAATGTCATATATAGTGATTTTACAGAACAAAGTTTTAAGTTGCTATTGTGAAAAAAAAACTGGTCAATAGCAACCGACAACAGGAAAAAGTTCACGCTTCAATGCTCCGGCTGACTCGGAAACCTATCACAAAGTCATAACCGAGACAGCATCCGGTCCCAATAGCAGGTAACAGATTTTGTCCGAAAAACTCAATTAGCCGCATAGACGACATTAATATAAGCTCCTATACACAATGGCGTTTCTAGCAATCATAGAGCTGAGGCCATTTTGGAAGGGAAGCAAAGGTTAATGTCGATAGAGTCAGAGAGAGTGGGATACCACTCTAATAGCTTTGTTGTGTCGAAGTGGGGGGTGTCTTGTTTTATTTATTTATTTATTGTGTTTGAAATTTTAGTCTTCACCAAATATGAGCATCCATACAAATGTCATGAATACCTTAAGGTAATACTAGCGCACACACTTCGTCAAAAAATGATAAAGATAAAAACAAACTTATGCTTCACCAGTGTTCACTGTGATATTCATCTGTTATAGAAAGGGCAGTTGTCTAAGTGTGTTTATTTATTTGTAGGTCCAGCTAAAACTAAAAAAAAACACACACACACACACACAACAAACTCCTACAAAATTCTGTTTTAAAAGAACATCACGCAATTTGAATTCTAACGACTATGGTTGGTTAGAAAAAATCACAAAAACATTATTTTTCTTTTTCACCATTCACCAATAACATATATTGTGAACATAAACCTGAAGAGGATTGGAAGTTACATCGGCCGAAACGTTGTGAGAATAACAACCAAGATGAGAATAGTAATCTGATTAATCCAAATGATACCAATTATTAATCCTCAACAGATGATGATGATGATGATGATGATGATGATGGGGGGGGTCTACAGCCTCCCCACCACCATCCTCACACTGCTTAATGGGTTAAGAAATAAAATTTCTGAACTATCAATACCGAATATTATATCCCAAAAGTAATACCTCCTATTTTTTTTTATCCAAATGGATCGGGAGGAATTGCCAATTGCATTATGATGACTAAACTTATGATATTCATGACCTGAAAGTTTCATCTTTTTGTTGCAGATATTAACGGTGTCAGACTCTAAGACAGCAACCTATGTCATTGACGTGTCTCAGAAGCAGAGATGCATCATTGAATGCCTGCAAAAGTGTATTGTGAATGGTGGTGACTATGTAGAAAAATAAATTCTAGAGCACAAAAAGTCGCTCGTTTTTAATGGTACAACTCCGGTTTTCATAATCCTTCAACATTTTTGAGCTAAGAAAATAGGCGACTTTACTTTTTTAGCGGTCCTTGCATATAGCATATAAATCACCAAAAAAAAATGCTCTCTCACCAAGATAATACACTTATTGCAACGTAGATTCCATGAACAAAGCTTCTTTCTTAGAACTGCACGCCCGCTGGCTTGTCTTCCGTTTTCCTGCTTTCCAGCTGACTACAAGATGATTGTCTTCAAGTCTAACGTAAACAAGTTCACTTGATAACAAATTTACCGAATTTCCATTACTAACAATTACTATATTGTCCAATTTCTACTGTACACTCTTTAACCCTTATCATCGAGTGGCTTCTTAGCCTTGATAAGTGGTGCTGCCTATATAAAAAAAAGATGATGGCCAAACTACATGCCCTGTATTTAGAATTATCTTAGCACTCACCTTACTTTCCAGATCCGATTTCCAGCAACAATTTTCTGCTTGCAGACTTCAAAAAAGAAATTTGACTTTAATGAAAAAGTGATATCATAAATTGAGGTGTGGTTTTAAAGCCAAAAACAACTCGTTCTACAATGTAGACCAGTAGGCCAGAAGTTCACAACCTTTTTAACATGGCGCCATGAGTTTGTTTGTTTGTTTGTTTTTGTTTTGTTTTTATTGTTTGTTTGTTTTTTTGGGACATTCCTATCAAAAAAAAATAAATATTTTCTACTTATCAAGCCATTTGCAATAAAATAATACATCACAAAGAAAATTATATAAAAAGAATTTTTTATTCACACGAATAAAACATATCCTGTATTCAATACCTGGTATAGAATAATAATGGTAAATGTCAGTAGGACAGTTGTGCCTAGTGTTTTTTAACTACTGCTGCAATATGTGAGCAAATGTAAGAGAGACACTGAACTCTTCTTCAATATTTTTTAAGTCTTTCACGTTTTTTTTTAAATGTTGTTTAGGTAATAAAATCCCAGTTCACAAAAGTACAAAATTGAAGACTGCAGCAAGACTTTTATAGCTTTTTTACTTAGAGTTGAATACTCTTTAATAACAGAAATCCAAAAGACGTTTAATGGCAGTTTAACGGTCATTGGAAAGGTTTGCTAATTCTTCCTCTTCATATAACTCAAAATTGAAAAGATTAATAATCAATAAATCTAGAAAAGTATTGCGAATCTAATCAAATTCTTCAATGCTGATTGAGAGAAAATAATCTTCCATTTAATTTTCTAAACATGTCAAATGCTCACTAATAATGGAAATCATCTCAGTAGCATAAGTTTTGCAAACTGATGGAAACATATCCAAATCATCTACCTTCATTCTATTCTTCCATATTGCAATTTTATTTTTAAAAGTAACTAATTTATTTGTTGCTGTAAGAATGTTTTTATTTCTGCCTTGCATATCGCTGTTCAGATGCAAACTGATGGAAACATATCCAAATCATCTACCTTCATTCTATTACTCCATATTGCAATTTTCTTTTTAAAAGTAATTTATTTGTTGCTGTAAGAATGTTTTTATTTCTGCCTTGCATATCGCTGGTCAGATGCAAACTGATGGAAACATATCCAAATCATCTACCTTCATTCTATTACTCCATATTGCAATTTTCTTTTTAAAAGTAACTAATTTATTTGTTGCTGTAAGAATGTTTTTATTTCTGCCTTGCATATCGCTGGTCAGATGCAAACTGATGGAAACATATCCAAATCATCTACCTTCATTCTATTCTTCCATATTGCAATTTTCTTTTTAAAAGTAATTTATTTGTTGCTGTAAGAATGTTTTTATTTCTGCCTTGCATATCGCTGTTCAGATGCAAACTGATGGAAACATATCCAAATCATCTACCTTCATTCTATTCTTCCATATTGCAATTTTCTTTTTAAAAGTAACTAATTTATTTGTTGCTGTAAGAATGTTTTTATTTCTGCCTTGCATATCGCTGTTCAGATGCAAACTGATGGAAACATATCCAAATCATCTACCTTCATTCTATTACTCCACATTGCAATTTTCTTTTTAAAAGTAATTTATTTGTTGCTGTAAGAATGTTTTTATTTCTGCCTTGCATATCGCTGGTCAGATGCAAACTGATGGAAACATATCCAAATCATCTACCTTCATTCTATTCTTCCATATTGCAATTTTCTTTTTAAAAGTAACTAATTTATTTGTTGCTGTAAGAATGTTTTTATTTCTGCCTTGCATATCGCTGTTCAGATGCAAACTGATGGAAACATATCCAAATCATCTACCTTCATTCTATTCTTCCATATTGCAATTTTCTTTTTAAAAGTAATTTATTTGTTGCTGTAAGAATGTTTTTATTTCTGCCTTGCATATCGCTGGTCAGATGCAAACTGATGGAAACATATCCAAATCATCTACCTTCATTCTATTCTTCCATATTGCAATTTTCTTTTTAAAAGTAACTAATTTATTTGTTGCTGTAAGAATGTTTTTATTTCTGCCTTGCATATCGCTGTTCAGATGCAAACTGATGGAAACATATCCAAATCATCTACCTTCATTCTATTCTTCCATATTGCAATTTTCTTTTTAAAAGTAATTTATTTGTTGCTGTAAGAATGTTTTTATTTCTGCCTTGCATATCGCTGGTCAGATGCAAACTGATGGAAACATATCCAAATCATCTACCTTCATTCTATTCTTCCATATTGCAATTTTCTTTTTAAAAGTAACTAATTTATTTGTTGCTGTAAGAATGTTTTTATTTCTGCCTTGCATATCGCTGTTCAGATGCAAACTGATGGAAACATATCCAAATCATCTACCTTCATTCTATTCTTCCATATTGCAATTTTCTTTTTAAAAGTAATTTATTTGTTGCTGTAAGAATGTTTTTATTTCTGCCTTGCATATCGCTGGTCAGATGCAAACTGATGGAAACATATCCAAATCATCTACCTTCATTCTATTCTTCCATATTGCAATTTTCTTTTTAAAAGTAACTAATTTATTTGTTGCTGTAAGAATGTTTTTATTTCTGCCTTGCATATCGCTGTTCAGATGCAAACTGATGGAAACATATCCAAATCATCTACCTTCATTCTATTACTCCATGTTGCAATTTTCTTTTTAAAAGTAACTAATTTATTTGTTGCTGTAAGAATGTTTTTATTTCTGCCTTGCATATCGCTGGTCAGATGCAAACTGATGGAAACATATCCAAATCATCTACCTTCATTCTATTACTCCATATTGCAATTTTCTTTTTAAAAGTAACTAATTTATTTGTTGCTGTAAGAATGTTTTTATTTCTGCCTTGCATATCGCTGTTCAGATGCAAACTGATGGAAACATATCCAAATCATCTACCTTCATTCTATTCTTCCATATTGCAATTTTCTTTTTAAAAGTAACTAATTTATTTGTTGCTGTAAGAATGTTTTTATTTCTGCCTTGCATATCGCTGTTCAGATGCAAACTGATGGAAACATATCCAAATCATCTACCTTCATTCTATTACTCCATGTTGCAATTTTCTTTTTAAAAGTAACTAATTTATTTGTTGCTGTAAGAATGTTTTTATTTCTGCCTTGCATATCGCTGTTCAGATGCAAACTGATGGAAACATATCCAAATCATCTACCTTCATTCTATTACTCCATATTGCAATTTTCTTTTTAAAAGTAACTAATTTATTTGTTGCTGTAAGAATGTTTTTATTTCTGCCTTGCATATCGCTGTTCAGATGCAAACTGATGGAAACATATCCAAATCATCTACCTTCATTCTATTACTCCATATTGCAATTTTCTTTTTAAAAGTAACTAATTTATTTGTTGCTGTAAGAATGTTTTTATTTCTGCCTTGCATATCGCTGGTCAGATGCAAACTGATGGAAACATATCCAAATCATCTACCTTCATTCTATTCTTCCATATTGCAATTTTCTTTTTAAAAGTAACTAATTTATTTGTTGCTGTAAGAATGTTTTTATTTCTGCCTTGCATATCGCTGTTCAGATGCAAACTGATGGAAACATATCCAAATCATCTACCTTCATTCTATTACTCCATGTTGCAATTTTCTTTTTAAAAGTAACTAATTTATTTGTTGCTGTAAGAATGTTTTTATTTCTGCCTTGCATATCGCTGTTCAGATGCAAACTGATGGAAACATATCCAAATCATCTACCTTCATTCTATTCTTCCATATTGCAATTTTCTTTTTAAAAGTAACTAATTTATTTGTTGCTGTAAGAATGTTTTTATTTCTGCCTTGCATATCGCTATTCAGATGCAAACTGATGGAAACATATCCAAATCATCTACCTTCATTCTATTACTCCATATTGCAATTTTCTTTTTAAAAGTAACTAATTTATTTGTTGCTGTAAGAATGTTTTTATTTCTGCCTTGCATATCGCTGGTCAGATGCAAACTGATGGAAACATATCCAAATCATCTACCTTCATTCTATTACTCCATATTGCAATTTTCTTTTTAAAAGTAACTAATTTATTTGTTGCTGTAAGAATGTTTTTATTTCTGCCTTGCATATCGCTGTTCAGATGCAAACTGATGGAAACATATCCAAATCATCTACCTTCATTCTATTACTCCATATTGCAATTTTCTTTTTAAAAGTAACTAATTTATTTGTTGCTGTAAGAATGTTTTTATTTCTGCCTTGCATATCGCTGTTCAGATGCAAACTGATGGAAACATATCCAAATCATCTACCTTCATTCTATTACTCCATATTGCAATTTTCTTTTTAAAAGTAACTAATTTATTTGTTGCTGTAAGAATGTTTTTATTTCTGCCTTGCATATCGCTGGTCAGATGCAAACTGATGGAAACATATCCAAATCATCTACCTTCATTCTATTCTTCCATATTGCAATTTTCTTTTTAAAAGTAACTAATTTATTTGTTGCTGTAAGAATGTTTTTATTTCTGCCTTGCATATCGCTGTTCAGATGCAAACTGATGGAAACATATCCAAATCATCTACCTTCATTCTATTACTCCATGTTGCAATTTTCTTTTTAAAAGTAACTAATTTATTTGTTGCTGTAAGAATGTTTTTATTTCTGCCTTGCATATCGCTGTTCAGATGCAAACTGATGGAAACATATCCAAATCATCTACCTTCATTCTATTACTCCATATTGCAATTTTCTTTTTAAAAGTAACTAATTTATTTGTTGCTGTAAGAATGTTTTTATTTCTGCCTTGCATATCGCTGTTCAGATGCAAACTGATGGAAACATATCCAAATCATCTACCTTCATTCTATTACTCCATATTGCAATTTTCTTTTTAAAAGTAACTAATTTATTTGTTGCTGTAAGAATGTTTTTATTTCTGCCTTGCATATCGCTGGTCAGATGCAAACTGATGGAAACATATCCAAATCATCTACCTTCATTCTATTCTTCCATATTGCAATTTTCTTTTTAAAAGTAACTAATTTATTTGTTGCTGTAAGAATGTTTTTATTTCTGCCTTGCATATCGCTGTTCAGATGCAAACTGATGGAAACATATCCAAATCATCTACCTTCATTCTATTACTCCATGTTGCAATTTTCTTTTTAAAAGTAACTAATTTATTTGTTGCTGTAAGAATGTTTTTATTTCTGCCTTGCATATCGCTGTTCAGATGCAAACTGATGGAAACATATCCAAATCATCTACCTTCATTCTATTACTCCATATTGCAATTTTCTTTTTAAAAGTAACTAATTTATTTGTTGCTGTAAGAATGTTTTTATTTCTGCCTTGCATATCGCTGTTCAGATGCAAACTGATGGAAACATATCCAAATCATCTACCTTCATTCTATTACTCCATATTGCAATTTTCTTTTTAAAAGTAACTAATTTATTTGTTGCTGTAAGAATGTTTTTATTTCTGCCTTGCATATCGCTGTTCAGATGCAAACTGATGGAAACATATCCAAATCATCTACCTTCATTCTATTCTTCCATATTGCAATTTTCTTTTTAAAAGTAATTTATTTGTTGCTGTAAGAATGTTTTTATTTCTGCCTTGCATATCGCTGGTCAGATGCAAACTGATGGAAACATATCCAAATCATCTACCTTCATTCTATTCTTCCATATTGCAATTTTCTTTTTAAAAGTAACTAATTTATTTGTTGCTGTAAGAATGTTTTTATTTCTGCCTTGCATATCGCTGTTCAGATGCAAACTGATGGAAACATATCCAAATCATCTACCTTCATTCTATTACTCCATGTTGCAATTTTCTTTTTAAAAGTAACTAATTTATTTGTTGCTGTAAGAATGTTTTTATTTCTGCCTTGCATATCGCTGTTCAGATGCAAACTGATGGAAACATATCCAAATCATCTACCTTCATTCTATTACTCCATATTGCAATTTTCTTTTTAAAAGTAACTAATTTATTTGTTGCTGTAAGAATGTTTTTATTTCTGCCTTGCATATCGCTGTTCAGATGCAAACTGATGGAAACATATCCAAATCATCTACCTTCATTCTATTACTCCATATTGCAATTTTCTTTTTAAAAGTAACTAATTTATTTGTTGCTGTAAGAATGTTTTTATTTCTGCCTTGCATATCGCTGGTCAGATGCAAACTGATGGAAACATATCCAAATCATCTACCTTCATTCTATTCTTCCATATTGCAATTTTCTTTTTAAAAGTAACTAATTTATTTGTTGCTGTAAGAATGTTTTTATTTCTGCCTTGCATATCGCTGTTCAGATGCAAACTGATGGAAACATATCCAAATCATCTACCTTCATTCTATTCTTCCATATTGCAATTTTCTTTTTAAAAGTAATTTATTTGTTGCTGTAAGAATGTTTTTATTTCTGCCTTGCATATCGCTGGTCAGATGCAAACTGATGGAAACATATCCAAATCATCTACCTTCATTCTATTCTTCCATATTGCAATTTTCTTTTTAAAAGTAACTAATTTATTTGTTGCTGTAAGAATGTTTTTATTTCTGCCTTGCATATCGCTGTTCAGATGCAAACTGATGGAAACATATCCAAATCATCTACCTTCATTCTATTACTCCATGTTGCAATTTTCTTTTTAAAAGTAACTAATTTATTTGTTGCTGTAAGAATGTTTTTATTTCTGCCTTGCATATCGCTGGTCAGATGCAAACTGATGGAAACATATCCAAATCATCTACCTTCATTCTATTCTTCCATATTGCAATTTTCTTTTTAAAAGTAACTAATTTATTTGTTGCTGTAAGAATGTTTTTATTTCTGCCTTGCATATCGCTGGTCAGATGCAAACTGATGGAAACATATCCAAATCATCTACCTTCATTCTATTCTTCCATATTGCAATTTTCTTTTTAAAAGTAACTAATTTATTTGTTGCTGTAAGAATGTTTTTATTTCTGCCTTGCATATCGCTGGTCAGATGCAAACTGATGGAAACATATCCAAATCATCTACCTTCATTCTATTACTCCATATTGCAATTTTCTTTTTAAAAGTAACTAATTTATTTGTTGCTGTAAGAATGTTTTTATTTCTGCCTTGCATATCGCTGGTCAGATGCAAACTGATGGAAACATATCCAAATCATCTACCTTCATTCTATTCTTCCATATTGCAATTTTCTTTTTAAAAGTAATTTATTTGTTGCTGTAAGAATGTTTTTATTTCTGCCTTGCATATCGCTGGTCAGATGCAAACTGATGGAAACATATCCAAATCATCTACCTTCATTCTATTCTTCCATATTGCAATTTTCTTTTTAAAAGTAACTAATTTATTTGTTGCTGTAAGAATGTTTTTATTTCTGCCTTGCATATCGCTGTTCAGATGCAAACTGATGGAAACATATCCAAATCATCTACCTTCATTCTATTCTTCCATATTGCAATTTTCTTTTTAAAAGTAATTTATTTGTTGCTGTAAGAATGTTTTTATTTCTGCCTTGCATATCGCTGGTCAGATGCAAACTGATGGAAACATATCCAAATCATCTACCTTCATTCTATTCTTCCATATTGCAATTTTCTTTTTAAAAGTAACTAATTTATTTGTTGCTGTAAGAATGTTTTTATTTCTGCCTTGCATATCGCTGGTCAGATGCAAACTGATGGAAACATATCCAAATCATCTACCTTCATTCTATTCTTCCATATTGCAATTTTCTTTTTAAAAGTAACTAATTTATTTGTTGCTGTAAGAATGTTTTTATTTCTGCCTTGCATATCGCTGGTCAGACAATTCAAATGTCCAAATATTTCACTTAAGTACTCTACTTTGGACATCCACAAACCATTTTTCAGGTATTTACAAAATAATAATGGCGAATGTCAATGGGACAGTTGTGCCTGGTGTTTTTTTTGTTTAACTGCAATATGTGGGCGATAGATACACAGTCTTAACACTTTTTCAATATTTTTAAATCTTTTTAATGCCGTTTAGATAAGAAAATTGATAAGTATGAAGTTGAGAATTGCAGATTTTGATAGCTTTTTTACTTAGAGTTGGAATTGAGCGGTGTTGGCATAATTGAAAAATTAAATATCTTTATTAAACAAAACGAAATTAAATGGCTTGTAACTATAATTTCTCCATGGCACACTGGTAATCATTCTGGTTGGGAACCACTACTCTCGCTGATGGGTAAGCATGATGGACAATGTTGATGGGAAAAGTTAGATTT
>NC_136524.1:23909468-23911968 GCF_053919585.1 Euprymna scolopes | reverse complement strand
CACGAATCGAACCCAAAACCTTTAGATAATGACCCACGATCTAACCAACAGACCTAACACGACGTACACGAAATTAGGTAATTTTGTTTAATCTTTAAACTGAATTAGGTTACGACGTCGTATGACGCATGCGTAGAAGCGACACCATCATGAGAGGACGGTTTTTGCTGACCCCTCCTCCTGTAGAAAACTACTGATTTCAGGGTGAAGGAATTAACGTTTGTGGCCAAGTTTTCGATATTTGTCGGGCGAAGGATCGGACTTTAAAATGATACCAATCTCGTGAAAATCTGTGAACCGTGTCGAAAGTTTTTAGCAGACATACAAACACACATACATACATACATGCATACAAACAAACACACATACATACAAACACACATTTTCGCTTTTATATATATATAGACTAGCCTGGGTACCCGGCGTTACCCGGGTGTTTGTAAGTGTGTGTTGAGTAAAAAAAAAAAGGTAGTAGTAGGCAGGCAGACTCAAACCCGTGACGCAAAGATGGAAAAGAAAGTGAAAGAAAATCTGACGTCTTACCGCTACTCCATGATGCAACCAGAAGTTCGGAATGTTAAAATTAGGCAAAGTCAATCCAACCGATACAATGACTTGCAAAAATGTCTTGCAAAAAAGCGACCCCTCCTTGTAGAAAACTGCCCAGTTGAGGGTGAAGGAATTAATATTTTGGCCAATTTTTCTATATTTGTCGTCCGAGACGCCAAGCTTCAAAATGATTCCAATTTCGTGAAAATCCGTCGCCTCTGTCGAAAGGTTTAGGCATAGATACATACATACATACATACACACATACATACATACATACATACATACATACATTTAAACAAACAGGTGAGATTTATATTATAGATTGTTTTTTATCATCATCCATCTGTATAAAACTCATTGTACGTGTGTGTAATATTTCTGTGTTCTTTATAGGAAGGAAGTTTAGAAAATCTGCATAAAATCTAGAAATGTATTCTTATTTAAATTTTACTAGACAAATTTGGATATTTTGATACTTCTGCACATACTGACTCGGATTTCCGTGACGTTCGCCCAGGCTCGACCGGCAACTGACGTAAACCACTAGAATATGCTGATTGCTGATCAAAGTAAAAGATACCAGAAAACAAAATAAAATTTATTGCATAATAAGTACAATGAAAAAAGATAGAAATACGATAAATAAAATAATAACAAAAATCTACCAAAAGTTTAATGAATATTTAAAAAAAAACTTTTTAGGAATTATTAGAAAAATATGTGACTGTTTTAGTTTTTTAAGTTTATACTATTTATGTCTTTGTTTTTGTTTCAAGAAACGTTGCAGTAGTCGAGGGTTGGGGGTTAATATCGAAGTTTAAAGATTTTATGTTTAATTTTTTTTACAAAAGATGAATGAATTTGTTGGAAAACTTGGGATTTTTTTTTTTCTTTTTTTTTTGGTAAATTTTTACTTTCTTTCCAACTTAATAATCATCTTTAAAATGACAACTGAAAACAAATATAACATTTAAATTTGGCGCAAGCAAATAGTTTTCTGGATATTAAGACATTTTTTCCGATGTATTACTTAATAAATGTCAATGGCGTTCGCCATTCTTAACATGGGGAGGAAGGAAGTGTTTTGTAATATGCATGCGCATTAATAGTTTTCAGTTGGGAAAAATGGATTACATTGGATAATAAAGGTTTTAATATCCACAAAATTACTTGTCTGTGTTAAATTTAAATGTGATATTCGTTTCAGCATACCCGAAATCCCAGTAAGGTTGTCAATTGTCAATGAAATAAAGTTTTTTTGCATAACTGTTTTTCCTTCTCCACTTGCACGTGGCACTCTTTCGAAAATAGATAAATAGATAAATAATAAAAAATAAGAACGTTACTTGTTATCGTGTTAAAAGAAGGAAAAAAATCCTGCTCACGTGATTACGTGTCTTTTTAAAAATATTTACATAACCTTTTTATTTTTATTTATATATCTGTTTAAGCTTTTTTTCTCAGTGTACTAGAAGGAATTCAGTTGATTACAACCCTTTCTGCGTGTTCTTTACATTACAATAGTACAACCCTGAATCCGACGGCGCAATACTACACCGTTCAATACTGTAAAATTTAATCGAAGCTGTTCTGCTTGAAAAGGGTGCCATTTTCTTCTTATTCATATTTATATCGATTCTTTGCTTTAAAAAACTAAAGTAATTACGTGTTTACTTTTTTAATATCCCATTTTGCTGTTTCGGATTATTTTCCTAAAGTAAGTAAAGCTTCATTATTTTTCAAAACTGTTTTTGTTTCTTTGTTTTTCGATATTTCGTCGATATTATTTAGTAAGAGTGTTTAGCAGAAAAGCCAACAAACGACTACCCGAAAAATAAATATACAAGAAATAAATGTTATCATAGTCAATAAAAGTTCAGTTCATGTTTTTTTTGTTTTGAAATAGTTTTTAATGCTTTTTACTTGAAATAATTTCAGCGAACCGAAA